>NC_066342.1:17561286-17929290 GCF_022539315.1 Serinus canaria
AACATTTTTTTGTTCATAACAGTTTCCAAGGCTTTATAACTCTTATTGCGTTTTCCTCGCCTCTGGAAGCTGCTTGAATTATAAATTGGACAGTTTGTGCCCAGGTATTAAAGTCAAAGGCAGCTTCATTAGTTGTGCCCAATCCGTGGCTTTTAGCCCACGTTATTAATGCTAATAATGCTTTTCCATCATAATCTGCCTCCCATTCCTCAAGAAGTCTCCATACCTTGAGTACTGGGTGATGTCACATAGACACAAAGCCCCCCATGTCTTCGGTGGGGTTCTCCTTCTATTTTCAGCTTCTCCGGTTTTTTGTTTCATACAGCCCTTTGGCTGTGATTTTTTGCAGGTTTCCGCTGCAGGGTGGGCTCTCCTCACCTCTGTTTTTTTCCAGCTTTTCGCTGTGGGGACAAGCTCTGCAGGCACTGTCCTCTGGCTCCCTCCACTCTGCCCACGGGTAAATGATTGTTCTGCCTCACAATCAGGTAACACACCTGTTACCCCGGTGGTTGAGAGTCAGAGACAGACACCACAAAACATTGGTTGGTCATCAGCAAACTGCGTATTTTCTTGTTCAGAGCTTTCTCTTATAGGCAGTTCAAAACTCCAGCGTCTAGACAGCTTATTGGTCTGATCTTTACGCCCCCCAGGTCCTGGACCAGTGATAGGCTTGCACCTTAAGGAACGATGTTATTGGGTGAAGCCCCTGTCAGTCAGCCATGGGGTCGGTTTATGGAACCGTGCTAGGTTTCTTATTTATAACCAGACTAATGCCCAGTACAAGCCAGTTTGTACTGTGATATTATGTGACAATAGATCACCTTTGGGGTTCCTTCCAACCCAAACCATTCTACGATTCTATCATTCGGTTCCTTCCAATCCAAACCATTCTACAATTCTATTATTCTATCCATTACCATCACCAGTAAAAGAGGCAAAGCTGGTGCCTTCCTTTTACTTCTTCAGCTGATGCTGATGCAGAGGAGGCATGAAAAAAATAATAAAGCTCCTGCTTGTAGCAGGGTATCTTTAAAACCAAACATTTCCCTCCTCTGGTCCTGCCCCTTTTCCTTGTGTCCATCCTAGGCCAGTACCCCACAGCTTTGGTGGGAAGGCTCAGGAGAGGGATGTTGCTGGGGAGGGGCAGGTATTGGTGAGAGAAGAGGTGGAAGGCTCTTGGTTGCTGTAGATTGCCAATGAGATCTTGAGAGCTTTTTATTTCTTCTTTCATTAAACTTTGATGTAAATGGGTCTGGGGCAACAAAGAGGCAGTTGCCAACTTTCTGCATTCTGTCAGTCAAGTGGACTGGGTTGAGGGCTGAATAGAAGCCTTCATTAGGAAGGTAAAGCTCAAAAAGTGTGCACATGGGCTTCAAAACTGCTTCCCTTTACTGTCTTTTTGCAGCAATTCCAGTAGATGGCAGATCTCCCTTGGTGTATGTTAGCTGCCCATATGACAGTTACCTAAGCTTCACAATCACATCACCTTCCCTTCTCCAAGAGCTGAATATGCACATCACAACACAGCTGATCTCTAGGGGTCTGGCCCAGAGAGCAGACCAGTCCCAAACACCCCTTCATTTCAAGAGCTATTGGCCTTTTTTTTGTTAAAGTACACATTTATTATTTAAACTTGAATATATATGCATTACAAGTCCCATGGGCTTCTCAGGTTCTGCTCCAAGTTTTCCCACCATGTAAACTGCAGAATGTTTAGCTCCAAAATTGAAAATTACCCCTATTAGCAATCCTTCATGAGACCATAGTCTCATTGTTCTTTGCTTTTCCCACACCCCTCGCTTCCAGAACTGGTAGCACTGAAATGTTGGTTTGTTATGTTCTCCAGCCACCTGTGAATAAATATCAAAATAAAACCTATGTGGGAAAGAGACCAAATGTGATTTTGTTTCCCATTGAGAAATTGCAAACCTGCCTATGAAAACCATGAACACCTGGGCTTGATGGTGTCTTCTGGCCCAAGCAGGTGATGCCTTAAGTGTTAGCTTTCATATTTTCCAGATTCTGTATGGCATTAGTATATAACTCTGAACTTCATATAAAGTGTTAGCAAATTGTCTTCACAGTTTAGTTAGACGAAACAATCCTTTTGCAGCCCGAGAACCAAGGACGCCATTGCAGCTTCAGGCCCAAAAAGTATAAACAACAGTGAATTGAGGAGAGCAATCTGGGAGGATGGAACTTCATAACCTGAAGCTGTAACTGGACAGTTAACTCCAATATGTAAATGGACCAAAACTTATAAAAGTGTGAAAAGGTGTGACCTGTCATCCATCTTGGGTATAGCTTTGACCAGGCTCTTTTACTGCCCAAGGTGTATTCTTTGAAGGCCTTTTTAATAAATGCCTACTTTATTCCTTTAACACTGTCTAGCCTCTGTTCTAGGTAGCCTCTCAAGGCATCACAGAGCAACAACCATCCCTTTTGTGTAGGTCTTCTTGTAGACTCATTACAGAGCACAGAGTGGTCTGTATCTTGGATAAATTAAGCTCCTCCTATTCATTCAGGGAAAATAAGTGATTGGGAAAATAAGTGATGAGGAAAACAAACCACAGCCCTCAGCAATGAAGAAGGTTCAGTATTATTCTAAGCTATTAGGCATCAAAGATACCACCCAGAACTATCCATGAAGTGTTTGGCTGCAAGAGAAGCCTAAGTCGGACCTGGTTAGCTAGGGAATAGCCCAATCACAGCCCTGTGAGGGCAAGTTGCCAGATTTCCCTACTCCTTATCTGCCTCTTACTAGTTAAAGATGGGCTATCTTTCAGTGGTGAGTTGAGCTCTAGGGAGCATGAGGAGAGCTCTTTCTGGTGCTGGTTACAGGGATGTGAGCAGAGGACCACAGAAAAACATGCCATCTCTGAGCAGATCCTTGTTGGATGAGCAGATCTGCAGGAAAGATCAGACAACTTCATGTAATGATGACCCTTGCACGATTGCTATGAGGGATCATGTAGGATGCTGTGGCTGGTGTGGCACCTCTGTGTGTTAAGGGTCCTTTAGTGAGAGAGAAGGATAAATTGGTCACTGAGACTGGGTACTACTCTTGAACATGCTTTCTAATGCCTGTGCTAAACTGTATGACCATGGTGCATCTGATTTTCTCTGAAAGAGTTAAAAGTGAAGAAGAAAATTAAAAGGGAAACTACCTTTTCAGGAAACACACTGCAGCCAAATCAAGGTTCAAATGGGGACATGCAAGCCAGCATCAGGACTTACCAAAGGGCTCAGTGAGTTCTTCATTGTTTGAAGTCTTGAAGAGTGAAGGTCTCCAAAGCGGAAGGCTCCAGCTGCTGTGGGAGCTGTAGGGTTGCTGCTGCAGCAGTTTCTCCAGGTTCTTTGCAGATGGTCAGAAAGGATGGTCATAATAAATCTTGTTGGTCTTAGACTTGGGGATGCCTTCTCTAGTCTGCAAGGCTAAATTCATTACCACCCCAGCAACTTTTCTTCTCCATTCCATCTTCCACCAGAGAAACTCAAAATATTATCTCAGTAACTGTTGCTAAAATTACCTGTCATCTTTAAAGGCTTTTCATGCAAAGAAAGAGGCACTTTTTTTTGAAGTCAGTGAATTATTTTGTCATGCCGATCGGACAAAGCTTCTGCTCAATGAGATGTATCTCCACCCAGTCCTTGCCTTTGCCCATACTGCTCCTTCATGGCCCTTTGTGCATGGTGGTTCACCAGCAGTGTCTGGAGCTCAAAGGCTAAGATAGATTGAAATGGAAATAAAAGGAGTGACTTTTACAGGACTTTTATTGCCATCTGGGGAAGTACAATACTGCATAAATAAAATTATTTATGGCTATAACAGCTCTGTAGTCAATGAAAAATAGAAAATACTTTGCACTTACATAGTGCCTTTCATCTAGGAACCTCTGAGCTCTTTGATCACATTACCAAAGCCTCACCCTGTTCATAGTAAGGTAATAAATAGAGCATCCCTTTGTCACCGTTGAGTCAGGAATAGGAGTGAAGGCGACACATAGGCTCTAGGTCTCTTCAGAAGGCTAATCTGAGTTTATTAGAAACCCATTCTTTTATACACTGTTCCAATACAGGTTGACCTGATTGGTCATTTAATTAACACCCCTCACACCATTGGCTAATTAAGAAGACACCCTTTGGTAAACATCTTATGAGAAAACAACTGTTCAAAACACCAGCTGCAAGATTGTTTTAATTCTTTCTCTTAACTTCTCACAGCTTTTCCCAGAATGATGCCTGGGAAAGTTATCTGTTTCTCTCTCTTTGACTAAACTGTCACATGTACATCCCTCTAATCAGATAAACATACCAAGTCAGAGCACCTTCAGTGGAGAAGAGAGCAAGACAGCAGCTTGAGTTACACACAGCTCTTAGACTGTCTTGGCTTGGGCAAATAATTTAACATCCTTATAATCTCAGTTGTTTCCAGTAAGGTGGATGCTGCCCTTTTGTTCCTCAGGGGTGGGATGTGTTGACTAGCTCACACTGGGCAGGCTCATTGAGATGCTTGTGATGTGGTTGTTGACTTACTAATGGCTTGGGAGCATAGCCCCAACAGACCTGCCAGTTGTACCTCCTGTTGGCTTACTCTGATATCCTCAAAAGGCTGCTGAGCATCATCCCTTTACAGAAATTTGTACAGCTGGGTTTTAGATAAATATACAAATGAAACAGCCCAGTGAAAGTGGGTGGTTTAGGTGCACCAGTGTCAGTAGTGTCAGGTGTGAAGTGGGTGAATTCCCTCTCAATGGTGTGTGTTGGGATCCATCCATCCATGGCCCAGCTATTTGCTCCATGTAGTTTCTCCCACACAGAAACTGCAGATAACTTCATCTGCTCATTGCAACAGCCCTGAGAGGGTACAAGTCTGTGGATTTCCCGTCCTGCTTCAATAGTGTCTGAGATGTTGTAAGGAGGTTTGGATAGCAACTGTTTCTTTTGTCACATTCACATGTTGATTATACAGCTCTGTCTCACTCTGACCCCTTCCATATTGATGCCTCCTGTCTCTTGAAACTGATCACTGCTTTTCTCTCTGTTTTACAGGGTTACAATTCGTTGCCTCATGAAGCTGAAGTTGTGCACACCAAAAAACTGTTCAGAAGGAGGAGAAATGAACGGAGGTAGATGAAACATCTTAAATGTTTTGGTTTTTTTTCTTTTTAATCTACTCTTTGTTGCACATCTTCTCCCATTGTCTCATGGAGTGTCTTTGGACAATACTGCTCTTTAGCAGCTGCCAGCATTGGGTGAATGCATAAACCCTTATTTGAACACCAATGTCTTGAAAATACAGTCTGTCCATCCCCCTGGTTTGTCTGGGTTATGTCCTATTGTTAGCGTTCAGAAACACATAATCACAAGAAATGATTATATGCAGGTGCTTTTATTGAAGAGCTCTGGGTGTCAGGGGTACAAACACAAATCTGACTCCGACATGGGTTCGGGATGAACGTGTTTTTATATTCTACCATTATATAACTTTCATGTAATTATTAAACTTATATTGTTCTAGTGTACACATAGATTTCAGCCAAGTATAGCCCCCCTTAGATTTCCAACATAGTTTCTCATGATTCTTCTTATGATTATACAATAATTATATTTAATTACTAAACAATCATCACTTTTAACAATTATATAATTTATCATACTACTTATGCAGGTGCAACACAAAGCCTAACATTTCAGAGTCTATTTTAACATTTTCCCAGGACCCCACCATCATTCTCCCCCCTTTGAAAGCATTTTCACTTCACTATAGGTGTAAATGTTTTCACTTGATACAGTCCTTTACTTCTCAATTTATGTTTGATGTTCTTCAAATCCAGGGTTGATGCAAACGTTGTCATGGATGCTATCACGGGCTGGAGAACCAGAAGAGAGTGGGCGTGGATCTCGTGTCAGTGCCTTTATTATTTTCTGGTTCCAGGACGTTTTCTTCTGTATCTCTCCCTTAAAGATGCTGTAAACTGACCAAATTGCTAAGAATACAATTAGTAAGATTATCACACTCTCAATGATAGATTTAATCTATGAACTCACATTCCACCCTAACCCTTTAAAGATTTTTCCTAACCAGCTTGTAGTCAAATCCTTTTGCTCTTCTTGTGCTTCATGCTCTATTTGTTTCAACTGATTGATGTCATATTCTACATCTGCAGCTACATTTGGGATGTGAACGCAGCAATGATCAACTCGTCCCTTTAAAAGTCCACCTACTCCGTGCTCTTTCAGGAGTAACAAATCTAAGGCTAATGGATTTTGTAAAGTCATCTTTGTGGTGGCTTGTAATTGTACGTTTAATTCTTTAAATCCTTCCTGGGTGACTCTTGCCAGTCTATCTACCTGACCTGTAAGTTTGTACAGCATCTCTCTACTCTGATAGTTTGCTATAGGACCAAGCAAACACTCTAGGGCCCACTCAAATTTCACTCCACTAGAGGGTTCTTGCCAAGTGTCATCTGGATTTTCATTGTCTAGAACTTCTCGTCTTGCTCTTATCTGCAGAAGTTCATGTTTTCCATTAAATGGGGACTTTTTCCAAATTGGACATAAGGTTGGGAGGCCCAAAGTAATTTCCTTTACTTTCCCATCTATAGGCAGATGTGTTGTCCAGGTACCATCGCTTGTTGCCCATACAAATTGTCCTGGACTTTTAATTGTACTCCTGGTACATCCTACAACTACTTTAGAATTAATTTTGCCTTGTTTATATTTGATCCCTCTGCAAGCACATCCAATCTGTAGGGCTATTGCCAGGGGTGGCATCTGTTTTATCTCTGCATTATCAGAAGTGCAGTCATAAGTTTTATTGCATGCCCACCAACTTACTTTGTCTGCCCACGTTCTGCTCCTAGTGGCAGTGTATGTTACTGCTGGATCTGTTTCATTCTCGGAGCCTTCCCACTTAATACACCAAGGGGTGTTTGCCATATATTGGAATTTTTGAAGTATACTCACAGACCACGCACTGTGCCAAGGCTCTATCTGATCTTTCTGATCATCGGCCTCACACTTCCATACCAGAGTGGTTTCTGTAACATTTTCTATAATCTTTTATAGTGTGGCAAATAGCATTGCCATTGTGTGATGCCTCCTGACTGTCCCATAGGGGTTCCTAGTATGCCATCACTTAGAATACAGTCTTTCTGGCTCATAGGTCTCATCCATGTTCCTATTTTCTCCTAAGTTTCTTTGACTACTTGCCTCGACTCGGGTACCTGTTTGCATGCAATTGTTTTGTTCTTTTGTATTTCAGGTAGTTTTGATGTTATGATTCCCCAATTTACTGGGTCTCCTGCTGCCTTTGGTGTTGGCAGACAGGCAGTTATTCTACTGGTGTTTTGCATTTCGGCAAAATCTTTGACTAATCCAATCATTACATTCTCAGCCCGAACTGCATTAGAAATTTTTATCACCTGTGTTTCTGCTTGTACCTCTCCCTTCATTCTAGAATGAAGAGTGGTTAGTTGATCTTTTTGCATTCCACATCCCAAAGACATTAATGACCATAACACTGGCACAATTACTAATAGCATTCTCAAAGTAATTAAACACTTCTTATCTGCAGTCTTGGTTCCACAGTTTACATAGTCCATGATCCAGGATGGACTTTCTTCACTTGGGTATAGTGAATCCAGGGGTCCACGCCGGCTACTTTGACTGCTGTAAAGGTGGTCAGCAGTACCTGATAGGGTCCACTCTACTTTTCTTTCAGCGGTTCTTCGTTCCAGTTTTTAATGTACACCTTGTCTCCTGGATGTATGTTATGAACTGGATTCTCGAGAGTTATTGGTCTATTCCACACAAGGATGCTCCAGAGCCAAGCTAAAGTTTTCCCAAGAGACAGAACATAATTATACACTTCCTGCTTTCCTGTGATGTATATATTAGGGTTAGGCTCAGGAGATTCATATGGTTTCCCATACAATATCTCATAAGGACTGACTGACATCCCGCTCCTAGGTTTTATCCTAATCCTCAACAGTGCTATTGGCAAAGCCTGGGGCCACTGCAGCTTGGCTTCTTGGCATATTTTACTGATTTGCCTTTTTAGTGTCTGATTCATCTTCTCTACCTGTCCACTTGACTGGGGTCTCCACGGTGTGTGGAGGTCCCAAGTTATCCCCAGCAATCTACTTACCTCTTTTACTACTGTAGCTATGAAATGGGGCCCCCTATCTGATGATACCCCTATGGGTACCCCAAACCTGGGAATAATTTCCTGTAGTAACCATTTAACTGTTTCCTTTGCTTGGTTTGTGCGACAGGGAAGGGCTTCTGGCCATCCAGAAAATGTGTCAACCCCTACTAACATATATTTGTATCCTCGAATTCTTGGCAATTCTACAAAATCTACCTGCCAATAGTCTCCTGGCTCTATTCCTATCCAAATTCTTCCTAGCTGTGCCTGTCGCCTAGCCACTGGGTTGTTTTTTCAAGCAGATATCACATTTTGACAAGCCAGACAAGATGGCATAAAGCATTTCCAGTTACATCACCATCTGGATCCCACCCCATGTGTCCATAACTATGTTAATCATATATGAACTGAGTGCCAAAGTTCCTTTTATGCTCAGAGAGGATGTGGTCAGTGGAGTTTGGAGGATGGTTCACCCCAACACATAAAAAATTAGCCTAGCCATCGTATAAGAACAGGTTTCCTTGATTTATTTTGTCTTTCCATGTTGACCAGAACCAAGGAAGTGTGAAAACCGAAGAGCTGTGGGAGGAGTTGAGCCAAAACATCATGCACCAGAGGAAGCGCTGGGACAGGGATTTGTTTCTGGGGTCTTTTCAGTGAGAACAAAGACTTGAAACTGGGCATCCCATTTCTCCCTATTACGTTAGGGGTCATTGGTCGGAGACAGAAATGACACAGACTCGCCGAGGGTCCTCAACAAACAGCCAAGAGTTTATTATGGCAGCCCCTTTTATAGGGGATTCAAAATTCCCTGGCCTGGACAACTGATTGGTCAGAATCTCTGCACTGCCCACAACTCTGGCCAGTGATGTGTCTACATTTATGGTTGCATGGGACTGGCTGAGGTCTCTGAGTTTAAATCCTTCCTATCATTGCTTACCCAGGGACTTGTTTTATTTCTAGGCTGGTCGAATTTGGAGGTCTGCTATGACCAAATTCATCTGGCAGCTACAGACTAGCTGCACTGTGACAATTCCCCCTTTGTGTTTGTCCTAGGGTGACTGTTATCCCCATTCGTGTGTATGTAATTTATGCTGGATATTATGTTCTGTGCCTTTAAGACTGGCAGAGTGAGAGTTTTGTTTTGGGCCTCTTATCAGCCACTGGCGGGACATACAGATAGCCCCAGGGCATGTTGCGGCTTTTTTTGCTTTTTGCCCTGCTTTTTGCTTTCGCTCTTGCTTCTGCTTCGCTTCTGCTTCGCTTCTGCTTTGCTTGCTCTTGCTGTTTTCCCCCCTTCTCATTAGTTACTTTAGCTAAACAGTCCAAATTCCTTTCTGGACTGCTCCCCCCACCCCGTTGGACCTGCTGACTGCTCCGGACTGGTATTTAGAACACGGAGAGAGAGGTTACATCTTGTGACTGCAGCAGCTGCCTCAGCGCCGGAGGGACTGATAACAGAGCAAACCCCCAGGAGAGACTTTTCTGAATTTGTCATCTTTCTCAGAGCAGTGGAAGAGTGGTGTCATCCGGTATTGTTCATTTTGTGTGCTGGGGCGTGCTGAGCTTGTCAAATAAACAGGTTCTTTCCACCTCTCTCCGAGGAATTCTTCCCGAACCAGTTGGGGGAGGGGCCGTGGGGGTTTGCTTTTGGAGAAGCCCTTTTTGGGGATTCTCTCCCAAATTTGCCCTAAACCAGGACAGCGTTTTATTAAAAAAATAAAATTGTTCTTTGTCTTCCTTTGCAGGCACCTCGCAGTTAGGATGACAAAGATAACACGATGACACAGATAATAAATCTAGTTGGAATAAGACTTCCCACTCAACTCAACAAGCCTAGTCTCCCTCAGACAGTGATGTATTTCATGTATCATTGGATTTGTGACATTCACATTCAGGAGCTGTTAAAGGGGATTACCAGAAATACAAGTTTTTAAGATGGCATGCTGCAGGCTCATTACTGAGAAGATACAATTTTACAACTTAACACTACAAACCATAAACAATTCAATTCAAAACCTTTTCAATTAAAAGCACACATCTTTTTACTGATGTCTTCTTTAATATTTGAGTCTTGGAGTTCGAGTAAGGTGATGGGGAAATTGTGTTACTATTGAGCATCTTCTACTTCCGACAAGCTGTTGGCTTGCTATGTTATGTTGTGAATTTATTGAAAAATATGAGGAGAACAGAGAGCACCCACTTTTGAGGGGGTGCATATCCGCCCCACACTTCTCCCCTTTTCTTTGTTTTAACAACTATAACAGGAACAAAACGTGGATCTTTGAACAAAATTAATAAGGTGAAACTTATAACTGCCTATATGCTTTCCCATCACCCAGGGTCTGCCATCACTGAAGAGCCTCCTTTTTACAATGAGGACTTGGAAGCCCTCTTCCGAACCAGGCCTCCGTATTTATCTCAAAGGAAAGGGGTTCAGCTTCTGCAAAGCCAAATCAGCTAGTCAAAGTCACTTGCTTTCATCTTTAGCTCGGAAATACCTAGGTTTGATACTTTTCCTGCCAGTTAAGGCCATAGCCTGGCCAGGACTAAGACCTAGACTGGGTGGAGCTTCCCTATCATATCTTTAAAAGAAATCTTTCAGTAATAACTCATAGAACAGCTGGCTTTGTCATCTATCCTTAGGTAAATAATTAATGATACTATAAAGAACTTAGAAATAGCAATATACATATAGATATACAACTCTTTTGAAAGTCCTATTTGCCTTTTTGTTGCAAACAAACCAATTTGAAACTATAAAAGGAAACATCTTTACAGGTCATATTGTGGTATACGATTAAAAGTGACACATACTTGTGTTTGTAATGTCCTTAAAATACGATTTTTGAGGTCTTTTGAATAAAGTCATAAGTAAATTGTCATTCTAAGAATCTCATAGATGATGTAAGGTGTATATGTGAAGTTTTCGTATTTCTTTTGTGAAGGCTTCTTCGCTTGGTTGTGATTTTTGCTTATTATTTGATGGGTAGATACAATATTGATAACATTATTCAGTTGCATTTGCAGAATTGCTTTGTAAAGTCACAATACTAAAACCAGTGTAAAATTAGTTGGGTTGTGTTGAGTTGTTAGTGGGTCTTGGGTCTTCAAAGAGACAGAAGCAGTTGTTGGTTGTTGTAAAGTTGTTTATTGCATGAATACATCAGTCTCAAAGGCAAAGAGTTCAAAGTATTAAAGTCCATGTTAAAAGCTTTCTGGCAGAGAGTCCCCATGTTCTGAGCAGAAACAGCAGCAGCAGCAGCTCCCACACCATTTTTCTTCTTCCTCCCTTGCACCCCAGTACAGGGGGATTTTATTCATAAATCATCCAACCAGATAAAATCATGATTCTAAAACATTCTTCCTAAACCTATCCAAGCTTGATTCTGTGTGTGAAAGTAGTGTCAGTTCTTACACAAAATCTACGCATATAGTTCTATCTGTTCATGCAAATAGTTCTATCTGTTCTATCTAGAAATGCAAGCAATGTTTTGCTATGTTTCTATGTCTGGAGATAAGGTAATTTGTGAAAGGTAACACTACTGAACTTTAAACTAGGCTTTAGGGCATTTACTTGCTAACACAGTCTCTTAAGGAACTTAAGATATATTTCTACTTACTTAAAACTACAACTTACACTCTTACTTCATGTCTATGTGACAATATATTTCAGTTTCTCTAAAAGTTCTAATTCAATCCCTGTATTCCTTTCTCTCTCCAAGGGACTCAGAGAGGCTATTTCATGCATTCCAACAGGGTTGTTTGTTTCTATAAATATAGATCATTTATAGTATTACAGAACAGAGAAAACAAAGGTGAATAATTTTGATATCTAAGAACACTTATAAAGTTGTTTCTTGAGGTTGGAAGGAATTAAGTTACTCACACAGTTATTGTACTATTATTAGATTAAAAATGCCAATCACTTGTTTTTAAAATTTTAAAAGTTTAATAGTAATAAAATGGTTATAAAATAGTAATATAATTAGAGTAATAAAAATGTGAACAATTGGGATTAGGACAATACAAGAAAATAGAAACAAAGAGTTACGGATGTCAGGGTACCTCTTTCTGGGCAACATAAGCCCAAAAAAGGACACATGTTAACAGAGGATTAACCCTTAAAAACAATAACCTGTTGCATATTTATATATCTCATACATGATGCATCACTCCCATTCAAACAAAGGATTCTGTCTGGTCAGTGTCAACTTCTTCCTCTTAATCCTGACGGCATCTTCATGGCTGAGCGAGGCAGGAAGAAGTTAGTTTCTTCTTATCAGAGAGCAATAAATTCTTTTCTCTGAAAGATTTAGGTGTCCTGTGGCTGCTATCTGGTGTGAGTACCTCATTCCTGTCTTAAAAAAATATCTCACATACATTGTTCCTATTTTAATATTATGTTATAACCTAAACTATATTTAACACACTACTTAAAGGAAATTAATGCAGCATAACTTCCTAACACATATAATATTCATTTTAATATTTGTGAAAAGCCAATCATAAAATACGCATTTTTCACATTAGTATACTTAACATATCTTAAAGGCAGTAGTGTAAATGAGCTTTATCCTTTTGTTAGGAGTTTTGTAATTGAGTTTGAGTTAGTGAAAATTTAAAACAGGAAGATGAGAATTTATTGTATACATGGGCTAATTAACAATTTCAGTAAAACATGTTTATTTGGGATGATTATGTATTTTCATTTAATATGTTTCTTGGAGTACAAATATTTTTTGTTAATTAGAAGTTCTTGTTAATACTTTCTTATATATAGTTTTTGACCTTTTTTGTAATCTTAAATGACCTCAGTTCTATAAATATTGCATCTGTATATTTAGCTGTAAAAACTTATTATTAAAAGCCATGGTTATATTTTCGTTCAAAAAAAGAAAACATGCAAATCAGTATTTTAGTGACAACAGTGATAGACTTCCTATATTTAGAAACTTGCTATTAATTTCTACAGGAGTTGGTATGAATGTTTTAGCTATGCAAAAATATGAAAGGTAGTAGTGTCATGGTTTGATGCTGGCGCAATGCCAGTGCCCCCATGAAAATACATTCTCCCTGGTGTCTACTGTGAGATGTGATCAGAAATAGAGCAAAGCAGGCTCCAGCTTAGGAATAAAAGGAAAAAAAATCTTTAGTAATCTACAATATATAAAAGAAACACACAGAACTCAGAATGAAATCCTTCCAAACATTCTTCCTCCTCCCCCCACCAAAATTCCAATACATCACAGTAAGAAAAAACCCTGGATTCTCAATTCAGTTACCACCCCTCAGATCACTAACTCTCAGTCCATCACCACCCTTCAGATAATCAATTCTCAGTTCATCAAGAAGAGAGGAGTCCCTCTTGCACCATGGGCTTCCCCTGGAAACACAGTTGAAACCTCTTGTGTTTCCATGTCACACGTGGCACCACCCAGAGAACATTTGCCATCGTGACATTTTCTTTCCATGTACAGTGCTCTCACCACTGCACATGGACCAGAGCTGCTTCTAGAGTTTTCCTTTTAAGGGTGCTTTGCCCAGTTCCAAAAAGAGAACAGTCTCTCACTTTTGGGACACCTGTCCCGCCCCCAAATTTCACCCCCTGGGGCCGAGGGGTCTTGAGAACAGAGATCTTCTTCTTCACTGAAGATTGAGGGCACCAACCACCCTACTCACCTGTCATCTCTGTTCATGCACTCCACATAACAATACTGAACTCTCTTGGCTCCAAGCCATTGTCTCCCCCTAAATGCAGTCTCTGTGTCATAGGAAAAAAAGTGGTTCTGTCCATGGCTATACAAGAAAAGTCCAGCCAAAGGCCACTCCATCATCTCCAACCACCTAGGATTCTTCTCAACTTCTCTCGGACATCTTTCACTTGCACAAACTTGCATCACACTTGCCCATTTCCTGCTATTCCATCTCTATCTCTCTCCTCATTCAGCTCCAGGAGGATCAGCATTTGTAAGGTTTCCATCATCCAAGAAAAGGGTTAAATTATCAGGCTCTGCCTGTCCGGAACTCCCATGCTGGCCCTGCCGGGCACCTTCTCACTGCACCCCCCCTTTCTCCTTCTCAGCCAGGCCTTTCTATCAAATTTCAAGGTGGCACAAGCACAGGCACAGGCTCCCTCTCTCTCTCCCTCAGGGCTGGCGGGGGGCTGCGTGATGTCTCTCAGTGCTCCTCCACCCTTCCATCCTGCAGGGGCCTTCGCCCCCCTTCTCTGTCCAAGGCTCCAGCCTACCTGACCTGGCAGCATGGCTTCCCCTCCCCCGCCCAGCCTGCAGCTGGGCAGGGGAGGTCTGATGACCTCTTTCATGGACGGAAACCAAAAGATCTTCCCCCTGGTAGTTCTCTGCTTTTAACCCCCCTGTGTTCTCAGAAGCGTATCCATGTCCTCAGTGGCCACACCAGGGGCCAATATTCAAATCTGAGCACCTATTGGTTTGACCACAGCATCCCAAAAAACTCACTTCCTTTCAAAACAGGACAGTAGTTAGTGATTTTTAGCATTTAGAAAATTATTTTATAGACATTGTAAACAAAAGTGACAAGAGACAAGTACTTAGTTAGAAAACTCTGTAACTGAAACCTGTTAATGAAACACTAAAGCTTTGAAGTTCATGGAAACTTTTAGGTAATTAAAAATAGTATATATTTTAAGGACAGCATGTTTAACAAAAGAGTTTATGCATTTTTAGTATTTTGCTTTAAGATGAAAGAGGGTTAGGTGTTTTATGCCAGTGGTAACCTTTTCTATATCAGGCAAGTGGCAAAGTAGAAGCTGCCCTTCCAGAAAAGGGTGCATGGAAAAACATATTAGTTGATTTCTGCTTGAAAGGATAGCTTATAATTTAAAATTATTACAGGATCATCTATTCATAAAAGGTAATCAAAGCAATGCAGGGGGTTATAGGGTGGTATGGAAAGAGGGTTTGGGGTAGTGGTAACACAAGCATAACAACAGTACTGAATCCTTAAATTGTGTAGCAATTGCTATTTGAATAATAAAAAACCAGAAGAATTCCACGGATTAGCTGTAGAAATGACAGGCTTAGCTTGTAGCTGCTTTTGTACAAGGCTTGTGCAAATGCTGGAGTTTCCCCGAGGAAGGGGTTACTTGTTCAGCTAGGTTTCAGTGTCAGTTCACAAAGGTCCGCAACAGATGGAGCTTGGACTGTTGCAGAAGCAGTGGGAGTGGCTTGAAGGGCTTTGTTAGCCCACAGGATGCTGACTGTGCCTTCCCGAGCAGAGCCTGCCGTGTGTAGGGGGCAGGGACATGGTGCTGCTTTTGCCAGCGCCGCTCACGCCAGTGCCCCCGGACTTTTCGCGTCGCTCCCCTCCCTGCCTACACACAGAAAGCTGCGGGCACCCTGCTGGACCCACATTTGATGGTGGCCCACTGCCTGCCGCTGTCTCATGGCCGTGCCATGTGCTTGGCGCCACGGGGCAGCCATGTGCTGACACCCATGCCCTCGGTACTGTATGCTTGCCACAGCAGTTCCTGCAGCCCCCTCCCCTCCTGCCTCTTCTGCCGCCTGCGCTCCGCTTTTGCAGAGGGTGGTTTGAGAGGGGGGCACGCTGCTAGGAAAGCCCCTTCAGCATCTGGCCTATCTCGCACATCTCCTTCACCAGAACCCCCACCTAATCTGAGTGGTTCATTTCTGAGGCAAGTTGTGGGGCAAGGTCAGGCTCTGGGGTAGCATCTCTTCTTTGGGGTAGGTGTCAGGGTGGTTATCTAGGTTAATCTTCTCTTATCTCTGAATGCTAAATAGAATAGGTTTAACGGGCATATCAGCAACACCAACTACTGTATGATATCATTAGCATTTAGAGAGGATATGAACCCTTTGAAAACTGGTGGGGCAGACCTAAAGAGCTGGTTAAAGGGTTGGGAGAAAATTTTCCCCAGTGTAATTTCCTCACAGTAGGTACCATTATTAAAGTAACCCCAAAAACATAGTTAGCGTGTGATAGCTCTGAATCCATGTGCCTGCCTTACAGAGGAAGTTCAAGACCTATGAATTTTTCACCTTATTACTCATAAGCAAACTGGATAATAGCTATAGTAGCTTTAGTTATAGGACCTATGTTTAGATAAGGGCCTGCAAATGGGAGAAATATAGGCATGACTACGTGCCACCTAAACCAGGGTAAGCTAGACCACATGGTGACACTTAATGAGGTTTCTATATCAGCACACAAAAATTAGGTTACTCAAAAACTGTTGTTCCTTTTTCACCTGTTTTCTCTCAATGCCCTTATGCCTCACATTGGGCACCAAAATCTGTCTTGGTTTGAAAAGACAGGTGTCTGTTAAGGAAGGCAGGAGACTCCCTTGAAATGGAAAATGTAAACTCCCTCTCTCCAAATTATTATAATTTTGCAATTATGAGGCTCTCAGGCAAAGATATAGGAATAGGAATAACAGTTCTTTACTAGAAAAATTAAAAATATAAATGCAATAGTACAGACAAAAAAACCCCCACCGACTAGGGTCAGAATACGACCTGACATCCTGTTGGTCAGGGTGTTGCTAGCAGTCTGATTAAATGGTGGCTGCAGTCTTCTAGGAGTGATAGGTGTGGTTCTGTTGAAGCAGTGATCCTGTAGAAAAGTGTATCTTTCTTTTGAAGGTCCGGTGGTGATATAGATCGGCCTGGTCTTTTTTTGGGAATCTAGTGGAGAAGAAAGCTGCTCCTCTGGGAATCCAGTGGGAAAAGGGTATCTCTGTTGTTCTAAATCTCTGATTATATCCAGGTAGGAATGCTTGGCTCCTCCCCTTGGGCAGAGCATCTCACAATGGAATGATGTGATTTTATCAGTTTCAGCAGTGACACTCAGTGGCTCATTAACAGAAGATATTTCCCAGAGGGAGGATTGGATGTGGAAGAGATAAAGAAAACTGCCCAATTAACAGAAGGTAACTGCCCCACATCTAACAGATGGCAAATTTGAATACACACCCCCAGCTACATCTTTCAACTTAAGACAAGGGGCTCCTTTAGAAAGCAGATTCAAACGGCCCCTCCCCCAACTGGTTTGGGAAAATATTTCCTTGGAGAAAAGTGGAAAAAAACTGTTTATTTAACAGGTAAAGCTTTTACCGGCACAAAAAAAAAAAAAAATTAACAATGTGAAACAATAAAACCTCTCGCTACTCTGAAGAAATTACAAACTTAGAAAGTCCCCTTTGTGGGCCATAGCTTGACTTAGTCTCTTATTAGTCTCTCCGGCACTGGAAATGCTGCAGCCTAGGCCCAGCCTGGTGGGACAGAGGTATGAGCTGCTGGTGCTCTTCTGGGTTTTAGTCCAGAGAAGGTTTAAACAGTTCTAAGAAAAAGAAAAAAATAGTCTAGGGAATGTTTCTGCTTTAGCTAGCTAAAACTAACTAAAAGTAAAGGAGAGCTCTCTCCTGCTGTCTGTCTGTGGTGCAGACAATACAATCCAGTAGAAGGATGCGGGGGAGCAAGTGCAGTTTTTGATAACAAACTCCGCGCTTCTTCTCTCTCCCCCGATTGCTCTCAGAACCAGTCTTAAAGGTGCAAAAGTTATTATCTAGCATAAACAGAAAAGACAGTTGGGAATACAAGCATCATATAGCCAATCCAGGATGACTTGACAAGCCTAATCTTTCTAGCTATTGGTGTGTCCTATCAAAATTTTTACGATCATGTCCAGGAGCTATCAAAAGCACAATTCTATTGGGTGGCATGCCACAGGCTAATTACTTGAAACTTAAAACTTACAACTTGAACGTTACAAACAAACCAACTTTAAAACTATAAGAGGCAGCATTTAAAACTATAAGAGGTATCATTTCCTTTTGCTAGTAATGTCCTTAAAGTATCTAACTTTTGAGGTCCAGGTGAAGTCACAGGTGACTTGTCATTCCAAAGGTATCAGATTTCCATCCAGCTGGTGCAGAAGGTTGTTCTGGTTACTGTTTTATGGCATCTGCTGAGAGGCTGTCAGAGAGGTGTTGTTGGTTGCGGTCCAGAGCAGAGCGTAGAGCAGGTCACACACACTGAGCAGGTACCCATCAAATGCCAGCATCTGTGGAAATACATGCATACCTGAACCCCCAAGTGACAAGGTCCCAAAGGCCTTCCCACTCGTTAGTGATGAGGTCCTGTACCAATACCTTAGGTTTAGGTAACTGGACGCCACTAGAGGACTGTAATGACAAGAAATTATTTAAGATGACAGGGTTTGGGGAGTTATGCAATATTGTTAGATGCCAGTGTTTTTCTTTCTCTAGCTGGTCAGAGTGACCCCGAAAAAAGTTTGAAAGTTTCTTTTCCCAGCCCGGTGCTTGAAGAAGGAGTCAGGGCTC
The DNA here is from genome assembly GCF_022539315.1 of Serinus canaria. NCBI lineage: Eukaryota > Metazoa > Chordata > Aves > Passeriformes > Fringillidae > Serinus > Serinus canaria. The sequence continues at coordinate 17,579,781 of NC_066342.1, forward strand.
TTCATTTTTTCGGTCTCAAGGTTGTTTATTACATCTTATCTATAAAATTCTTTCTCCCTGCCCAGCCGAGATCCGTTCGGCAGGACAGTCAGAGGCACTCCGCCCCCCCCAGGGCGGTGTTATCTTTATATACTACAAACTACGTGTACAATATTTACAATTATTTTCCAATACCTATCATCTACATCAGACAGTGAGTCTCCACTCCAGGCCAATCCAAAAGTGCCAACATCACCAGACAAGATGGAGGTAGAGAAGAAGAAAGGCTAGACACACCCAAATCCCTCCATCTTGTCACCAGAAACCCCTATACCAAAAATCCTAAAACCTACATTTACACCCTGTGAGTACTTTATATTATCTAAACTGCCGTGGCTTTTATCTCTTCATGTAAAGGTGTTAAGTTGTTCCATGGTTCGTACTCGAACCCGCTGGTGTTCTGGGCTGTGTGCCAGGGTCTCTGAGCCCCCTGGCAAGGGTCCCAGGAAACTCCAGACTGCCAGAGGTATGTCCCGAGTTCCGACAGTTAGGTGGTTTAAAGTGTACAGGGCTTTGGCCACCCTACTCTGCGGGGTCTCACCACACAGCCTTCTTTTCTCATTTTCAAGGACATGCTTTAAAGTGCCATGTGCATACTCAACAATGGCTTGTCCTATCTTCCTTTAGCTAATACTGTAATTATATTTTCCTGAATTCTTTCCAGCAGCTCATTCAAGAAAGTACTAGATGTTTACATGCTATTCCATTTTTTATATAAACAATTCCATAATTGCTGGCTTAGTCATGTCTGGTTTCTTTTAAGCATGCATTGTGTGTTCAGTTGTCTCTAGCACTCATCTGTGGTACATAAATCAAACTGGACTGAATTCAGCTCAGGTAAAAGACCAGATCTACAGTGGTAAGGCACAATATTTCACTGCTTGATGCCCTGATTTTTCCAATAAAATTTTTAGTTCTCACAAAAGGAGGAATTTATATGTTAAAAAACATTAGGGCAGATACTAGGACAAATTTAAACTCAGTGACAATTTTCTTACTTTCTTCATTACCTTTTGCAGATGCACTTAACAGATGCTCTTTGACTGCATATCTGGTATATGCAGACCATTGGTATATGTCCAAACTTTACCAGAATTACTGTAGTTTAGTAGTTCTCAGTGAACTTCCTCTAACTGAGTTTGAGGAGCTGCCTGTTACCATTGAGTCAGAAATGACACGGATTTATGAGTGACACACTCCATGCATTCTCAGAAAGCAATAATCTCTTTATTAAGAACCCATTCCTTTTTATACTCTAGTTTGCTACAGGTGGACATGATTGGTCCTTTAATCAAAACACCGTCACCACTGGCTAATTAAGAAACCACCCATCTGTAAACAACCTTATGGGCTGTCCTGGTTTAGGGCAAATTTGGGAGAGAATCCCCAAAAAGGGCTTCTCCAAAAGCAAACCCACACGGCCCCTTCCCCAATTGGTTCGGGAAGAATTCCTCGGAGAGAGGTGGAAAGAACCTGTTTATTTGACAAGCACAGCACGCCCCAGCACACAAAATGAACAATACCGGATTACACCACTCTTCCACTGCTCTGAGAAAGATGACAAATTCAGAAAAGTCTCTCCTGGGGGTTTGTTCTGTTATCAGTCGTCCGGCGCTGAGGCAGCTGCTACAGTCATAAGGTGTAAACTCTCTTTCCGTGTTCTGAATCCCAGTCCGGAGCAGTCAGCAGGTCCAACGGGGTGGGGGGAGCAGTCCAGAAAGGAATTTGGACTGTTTAGCTAAAGTAACTAATGAGAAGGGAGGAAAGAAGCAAGAGCAAGCAAAGCAGAAGCGAAGCAGAAGCAAGAGCGAAAGCAAAAAGCAGGGCAAAAAGCAAAAAAAGCCGCAACATGCTCTGGTGCTATCTGTACGTCCCGCCGAGTAGCTGATAAGAGGCCCAAAACAAAACTGTCACTCTGCCAGTCTTAAAGGCACAGAACATAATATCCAGCATAAATTACATACACACGAATGGGGATAACAGTCACCCTAGGACATGGGCAAAGCAGCTTATCACAAAACACCATCTACAGATTGTTTCCATTTGATTATCATTCTTTCTCTCCAGCTCCCTAAAGCTTCCAAGCCTGACTCATGGGAAAGCTTATCTAGCTTTCTCTCTCTCTCTGACCAGACTGTCACATCCACAGCTGCCCACTGTAAACTTTGTCCTGGTTTAGGGCAAATTTGGGAGAGAATCCCCAAAGAGGGGCCCCTCCAGAAAGCAAACCCACACGGCCCCTCGTCCCAACCGGTTCCAGAAGGATTCCTCGGAGACAAGTGGAAAGAACCTGTTTCTTTAACAGGCACAGCACCCCCCAGCACACAAAATTAACAATACCAGATGACACCACTCTTTCATCGCTCTGAAAAACATGAAAAATTCAGAAAGTCTCTCCTGGGGGTGGTTGCTGTTATCAGTCCCTCCGGCACTGGGGTAGCTGCCTCAGGCCACAAGGTGGAAACTCTCGGTGTTTCCCAGGTCCCAGTCCGGAGCAGGTTTGAGTAGGTCCAAAAAGAAAAGGAGAAACAGTCCAGGAAGAAATTTGGACTGTTTAGCTAAACTAACTAATGAGCAGAAGCAAAAAAGCAAGAGCAAAGCAGGAGCAAAGCAGAAGCAAGACCGAGAGCAAAGTGATAAGCCAAGCAAAAAGCAAAAGCTGCACTATGTACTGTCCCATCTCTGTGTCCCGCCAGCCATGGGGGAGTGGCTGATAAGAAGCCAAAACAAAACTTTCACTCTTCAGAGCCAGTCTTGAAGGCACAGAACATAATATCCAGCATAAACAGCACACACGAATGGGGATACAAGCATCATAACGTCATCCCAGGACACCAGTCAATTTATCTGACATTTGCATTGACAGTTTTTCCTAAATATCTTGCTGGTATGAACTTGCTGAGCTTGAGAGACTCCCTGCTGATCCCATGGAATCACTTGTTTCCCACTTGTGGTGGCGGGATAAGAAATCTTAGTATTGTGGATGGACAGTCATTCTACCAAAGAAAGGAAATAGTAATGCTGTCTTGTTGTAATCAAAGAGAAAATTGGTCACAGATCAGAACCCCACTGATGCTTTAATTCTTTGACAATTTTGGCAATTACCTTAAAAATTCAGTTCAATTTTAGTGTTGCAGGCAAGGAGACACTTCTCCTCACAGATAAGTGTCAAGGCAGCTGTTTCATGCATGTTCAGCTGCACAGCCTGGCCCAAGTGAGTTTGTGATAGCAGCCTACAACTCTGTAAATAGTTTGGGCTGCTGAGATTAATACATATAACTTCAGAGTAAAAATTTGTTAGTCAGCCTCACTGATAAAAGTTCAGTGGATTATGGTATTTTTGGACAATCCTTTAAGAAGCCTTAAGCTTTTACTTAGGATGAATGCTGGCTTTCAGGCTGGAATACAATAGTTTTTTTAATGATCGCTGTGAATATGAACAAAATTATCATAAACGTCAGTGAATGATGGGTCAGACAGAGTCATTTAAAGGGCTTCAATGCTTGTGCAGGTCTTGACCTGGTGAGCACTAGTCAATCAGAATGAATATTTGTAGGCATCCTGAATTTGATTTTTTTATGTTTGCATCTCTGCTTTTAGACACAGAAACAGAAAATGCAGAAGGAGCATAGCACTGAGCAACCAGGCTGATAATTTTTCCAGTCTTTGATTCCCATTCCACTGTATAGTACCCATTTAGATGTGTTTACATCAAGGCAGATAAGCTCTGCTGTGGTAGCTGAACAGGTTATCAGCGCCTACCTGTTTTCAGCCTTAGCAACTATGACATGAACATAATTTACCTAATAAATTCAGAAGGGTGTTGTCCTGGGTTGACTACATGATGCTTTTATCCCCAATCGTCTGTTCTGTTTATACTGACTAATAAGTTTTGCACCTTTAAGAATTGTTCCAGAGAGTGAAGGGGGAGAGAAGAAGCACGCAGTTTGTTTTCAGACACTGCACTAACTCCTTCACATTCCTCCTCCTGAACTGTTGTCTGCCGATGGACAGACAGCGGGACAGAGCCCTCCTTTGTTTTAGTTAGTTTTAGCTAGCTGAGGCAAAAAAGTTCCCTGGACTGTAGTTGTTTTTCCCTTTTCTTTGGACCTGTTTAAACCTGCTTCAGACTGAATACTAAAAGGGCACTGGCAGCTTGCACCTGTAGCCCACCGGGCCAGGCCTGGGTCATGGCATTTCCAACACCAGAGGGACTGATAAGAGACTAAGTGAGCCAAGCTGCAACCTAGGGAGGGGACTTTTCTGAGTTTGTCCTCTCTTTCAGAGCAGCAGGAGGTTTTATTGTTTAATATTGTTTAGGTTTTATTGTTAAATAAACAGTTTTTTCCACTTTTCTCCAAAGAGGTATTTTTTCCTGAACTGGTTAGGGGAGAGGCCAATTGAATCTGCTTTTCTAGAGGAATCCCTTTAGGGGTTCTCTCCCAAATTTGCCCTGAACCAAGACAGGTGTTTAGCATAACATGCACTTTTCTTATTATGAACAGTAAAACAATACAGCTAAGAAAACAACAAGCACTACTGAACAAAAATCATCAAAGTAATACTTATAACTGCCTAAATGCTTTACCATCATCCAGGGTCTGCCATCGCTGGGGAGCGTCATTTTGAAGTGAGTTGGTGAACTTTTTCTGCACAAGGTTTCCAAGTTTACTTCAAAAAAAGGGGGGGTCCAGCTTTTGTAAGATCAAATTAGCAAGTCAAAATTACTTGATTACACTTTCAGTGCAGAAATACGTGGGTCTGACGGTATGATCCCCAGTCATCCAGGGCTAGGGCTTAGCCAGAGCCTTAAGCCTTGACTGAGAGGGTTTTCCTAAAATACCTATGAGCAAACTTTTATTAATATAACTAAAGGAATGTGTATAAGTAACATTAAATAATTATCTTACAACCAAATCCCTTAATAAAAACTCTATTTATTAATGCTATCTGATTCCAAAAATGCACTATAATCACACAGCTAACCTTGAATTTCTTCAATGAACAGTCATTCAGTGAAAACATAAAGTTAATTTTTAACAAAAGCAAAAAATGACTTGACAATACTTAAATTTGTCAATTTTCCTTCACAGCAGGTATATAAATCTAGGCTTGGGACATTACAATTATATTAACTCCCTAAGTGGTTTCAAGAGATGATAAGCCCTGAGTCAAAAATTGCTGTAGAATGAGAGGGTTAGGTCTTTCATTGCAGTGGTAACCTTTTCCACATTAGGGAAGTAGCAAGGTGGGAGCTGTTCTTCAAAAAAAGGGTACTTTGAAAAAACATATCAGGTAATTTCCGTTTGAGAAGATAGCTTACAATTTAGAATTATTACAGGAGCATCTATCACAAAAAGCAATCAGAGCAATGCTTTTAGGGTCACAAGGTGGTATGGTAAAAAAGTCAGTCTTAATAGTAAAGGTCCAGCACAGTGTCAGCTCATGAGGGTCCACAAGAGGTGGGAGCCCTGGCTGTAGCAGGAGTGGTGGGAGTGGCGCAGGTCAGGGGCTGCTCTGCGGTGGCTCACAGAGCTCTGCCGGCACACACAATGGTGGTGACACCTCCCTGGGCGGCACGCCAGGCTCTGCCAGCACAGAAGATGGTGGCTGTGGCTCACTGGGCAAAGCCTGCTGTGTGTGGGGAGCAGGGACGTGGCACTGCTCCTGCTGGCGCTGCCCCTGCCAGTGCTGCCAGGCTCCCTGGGTTGCTTCCTCACTGCCCACACGCAGAGAACTGTGGGCATCTCGTCGGACCCACTGTGAAGGTGGCCTGCCGTTTGCTGCCGTCTCCTGGCTGTGCCATGTGGTCACCAGCAGGGCGTGGCCATGTGGTCACTATCATGTGCTTGGCGCCGCGTGCTTGCTGTAGCGGCCCCTGCAGCCCCACATGGTCCCCCTCCTGCCACCAATGCTGCCACCGCTCCATTCTCACTGAAGACAAACAGAGAGCAAACATGCTATCAGAAAGGGCTCTCCCGGCTCCAGCCACTCGCTGCTACACAGCTCCAGCTGATGCTTCATGGCGCGGGGTGGTGAGAGCTCTTTTGTGATACTGTCAGGGTCCCCTCCAGTATCAAACAGATCGGGGGACCAGGGGCCATGTTCTGGTTCTCCTCCCGCAGGCCCGGCAGACTTATGGTCATTCGCTGGCGGCGCAGGAGGGGTCAGCACAGCTGCCGCGGTAGCACAAGCATCTCTCTTTGTTCAGTCTGCGGGTGCCGCATGTGCCATGAGCGCCTCGCACACAGTCCTCCAGGATATAAAAGCTTTGTTGCAATGTCCTGCAGCCTCGGGCGCTGGCAGCTCTGCACATGGCATGGGCATGTGTGGTGCCGAGAGGGCTCTGGCAACCGAGCTGCTGGCTTCCTGTCACCAACATGTTTTATGAAAAATCCTTTCCTTAGGATTTTTCCCCTCCTGAGAAGCTGAGAGGCCTCAGGAACAAACTGTAAACAATTCTTATCTGCTGCTGTGGAATGCAACAGGGGGAATCTGTGATTGGCCTCATCAGGCTGTTTCCAATTAAGGGCCAATCACAGATCACCTGGCCGGACGGTCTCTGTCTGAGACAAGACTTTGTTATTCATTCCTTTTCTATTCTTAGCTTAGCCTTCTAGTGAAATCCTTTCTTCTATTCTTTTAGTATAGTTTTAATATATTATCTATCATATAATAATAAATCAAGCCTTCTGAAACATGGAGTCAACTTTCTCGTCTCTTCCCTCATCCTGGAACCCTTGTGGACGACGCCACAGCTTCCCTTCTGGCTTCTGGCGCCGTGATGCTTTGGGTTTTCTGGGAGGCATGGTGCCACTGTGAGTGGGCGTGTCAAGCAAAGGCCAGGCTGTCGGCAGGACTCCAGGACTGAACCAATCAGCTCGAGGCAGAGGTGGTCTGAGCACTTCCATGGTAACACGGGGTGTAGAAGAAATGGCAAATGGCTCCTGCAGGCACAGCGGGGCAACCCTGGCCGCTGTGCAGGTGGCCCCGGCTGCTGTATTGGCACTGCAGGGGCTTCTGGCACTCGTGGTGGGGCAGCCATCGTGTGGGCTGTGCAGGTGCATCCTTTGCCTGTGGTGGGGGGACTCTGGCCCTGATACCATGGTGCTCTCGCACTGCAGGGCTAGGGAGTTCGAATAACAGCGGTTTCCCCTTTAGCTGCTCCTCCCGCATGCCCAGTGCTGTATCTCTTCCCCCCCCTCCCCCGCGCTCCACCATCTCGGGATCTTTCAGCAGGTTGTACCCGCGGTGCACGGGCTCTGCCATCTTGAGTGGGCACCTCCTGTGCCACATGGCATCTGCCATCTTAAGCACATGGCTCTCGTGCCACCTGTCATCCTCCATCTTGGAGGAGCAGCATCCACAGCACATGGTGTCCACCTTTCTAGGGTTTTTCGCATGCTTGCACCACGTGCTCTCCGCAATCTTGAGCGACCAGCACTGGCATCTTTGCAGCCACTTTTGTGTTTCTTTTGGTTTTTATAAATTTTAATGTGTCCATCAATATCCTTCAGGTAATTAAAACACTTATAGCAGCTTTGTAGCCTCTGGAGGCAGAGTCAAAAATCAATTGACCAACTTATTCTCAGATTTTAACACTAAAGGTGTCATCTGTGGTGATTTCTACACCTTGGCTCCTGGAAAACTGTAGTAAAGTCTCTAGAGACTCTTCATCGTGCTCAATTCCTCTTTTACTTAAGTTCAGAATCCAAATATTCACTAAAGCTTTGTCCTCTGCTGAAATTTGACGACCCATGTCTCCAGCAGTGGCTCACCCTTTTTAGGTCCTCGTCTGGATGATCATAGCTCCTCGGCTGTTGGCATCTCTCCAGCCACCTTCCTCACACAGCTCTCCAGGCTATTTTTCTCTCATAGCTCTGGCGGCTTTTCTTTTGCAGCTCTGGTTGTATTTTCCCTCACAGTTCTCATCAGTCCCTCTCTGGTGCCCCATCTTCTTTCTTTTCTTGTGGCTCACGTCGGGGTTCACCAAATTCACAGTTGGGGGAGATGGAGAGATGACATGACATCATAGTTCATGTGGCAGCGGGAGATTAAATGGTGTGCACAGTTCTTATATAGGCTATTCAAAAGACTCAACATTCAAACCTGATTGGCTATGATTTAGTCACCACCCAGCTAACTGGCCAGTAGCTACCTGCTTACATTCTTGTCAGGTGTGAGAGAACGGCTCACTTTAAAAATTTAAAAAGGTTTATCAAACCTTAATAAAAATTCAACAAAAGGACTACATAAGGAAAAAGCTGCAGCGCTGGGAACTGCCCCTCGTGCATACCATGTGGCTAGTTCGTCTTCAAGATGGATGCTCAGTCTTTTATACCCCTGGGGGTTGCAACAGCTAACTCTGGCCCTTCCCAAAGTCTGTCAGTCAGCTCTTCTTTGTCATTTATCGGTGGAAACTGCCTTCTTGAAACTTGATTGGAGATCAGGTGTTGCCATGCCGCACCCCCTAAGCAAGAAGCTTTTCAATTCCCAACTGCCCTATGCAAGGGACACATGTGCACACCTTCTTTTTACCTGTCTTAAACAACCTTGGCTGTCTGATGGTAACAATACAGGGGGGAAAAGGGAACTATGGGGAGAACAGAGGACATCTAAACTACAATAACATAACTATACATCACTTAAAGCTTCTCTCAATATTCACACAATAGTTATCTTTTAATTGCGAGAGCCAATCATCTTATTCTTCATCTATAACACAGATTGTCTTGCATCCACTCTCTGTAGCCAAATCCCTCCATCATACTTCACAATGAAGTTCCTCAAGGATTAAGGGTTCATATGCATAAAAATCCCGAGTAAAAAGTTGGTACTTACTACACATGCCCAAACAGACCTGGCGGTTGCAGGGCACCACCTGAAGGGTTGGTTACAGGCAATTTAGACACAGTGTCCTGGTTTAGGGCAAATTTGGGTGAAAACCTCCAAAAGGGGGCCCCTCCAGAAAGCAAATCCACACGGCCCCTCCCCCCAACCGGTTCGGGAAGGATTCCTCGGAGATAAGTGGAAAGAACCTATTTATTTAACAGGCACAGCACTCCCCAGCACACATAATGAACAATACCGGATGACACCACTCTTTCACCGCTCTGAAAAAGATGACAAAATCAGAAAGTCTCTCCTGGGGGTGGTCACTTTGTTATCAGTCCCATTGGTGCTGGGGCAGCTGCTGCAGGCCACAAGGTGGAAACTCTTGGTGTTCCCAGGTCCCAGTCCAGATCAGGTTCGATTAGGTCCAAAAAAAAGGAAAGGAGAAACAGTCCAGGAAGAAATTTGGACTGTTTAGCTAAACTAACTAATGAGCAGAACCAAAAAAGCAAGAGCAAAGCAGGAGCAAAGCAGAAGCAAGAGCGAGAGCAAAGCGATAAGCCAAGCAAAAAGCTAAAGCTGCACTATGTACTGTCCTGTCTCTGTGTCCCGCCAGCCATGGGGGAGGGGCTGATAGCAAAACCAAAACAAAACATTCACTCTTCAGAGCCAGTCTTGAAGGCACAGAACATAATATCCAGCATAAACAGAACACACAAATGGGGATACAAGCATCAGAACACCACCCTCGGACACACAGGTAGTAATTTCTTTTGGTTTGATTGCCTGCAACATTGCTGAGAGTTACTAGACTAAATTAATTCTCCGAATTGTAGGTCCTCAGGGGATAATATTATCTCAGTGGTTTGTTCCTAAAAGGGCTCAGCGGGGTGATTGCATTACTTCGTTTAATGAATTACAGCCCGTGAGCTGAACCGTAGTAATTGCCTGTGTGTGCTGCTGGCTGTGCATGCAGAGTGCCTTGTGCTGCAACCCCTCCACCCAGTTAGGAGATAACTCGTGGTTTCCATGCCATCCTGCATCAGCAGAGGAGCAGGAGTTTTTAATTTGCAATTAGACGTGCAAGTGGTGTGCTGAGCGTGCTAGGAGATCAGTAAGATCAGGAGAGCTGTGATGGGTCACGCCAGACCACCTGGCTTGGTGATCAGTAATGTACTCCAGAAGTGTGAGAACAGGGTACGCATGTGATGCTGCTTCCCAGCAGTGCTCTCCTTTTCTTAATGTTTGTACTTGATGGTCTTAAGGGAATGATTCTCCAGGAAATTACACTTTGAGGATCTGCAGCACCACATTCGAGCACCTTTATATACAGTAGCTCCTGATAGATTTTCCTTTCATGAATTGGGTAGTGTGCTTCTTGAAGCCTTGTAAACTCCTTGTACTTACATTTCCTATAGCATATCTCCACAGTTTAGCTGTGCATTATGTGAAGAAATATCTCCTTTTGCTTATTTTGAACAATCCTTCTTTTCACATCACGAGAGTTAAAGTTCTCATGTGGCTGTGCCTGTAGTCTAAGTGCCTGTTGAGCACTACCTTAGCTCTTAGGTTGTGTTCAGCAAAGTGGGAGTCAGCATTTAAAACATGCTTTGCCATTTTGAAAGCAAGACGATAAGAGTATCAACAGAACATTTAGCAGTGCCTGCTCTGGGATCAATAGAATGGTTTGGGTTGGAAGGGAAGGGAGTCTAGTCCAAACCCCCTGCAATGAGCAGGGACACCTTCCACTAGACCACTCAGACCCCTGTCCAGACTGGCCTTGAATGTTTTCAGGGATGGGCCATTGTCCTGGGTTACCTGAGGGTGAGGTACAACCAAACTGTATTCTACACCCATCTACATTATTCCTGGTGAACTGTTAATGGTGGGTGTCATGGTTTGAGCCTGGCGCAATGCCAGTGCCCCCATGAAAATACTTCTTCCCTGGTATCTACTGTGAGATGTGATCAGAGCAGGCTCCAGCTTAAGAATGAAAGGAAAAAAAAAACTTTATTAACCTAAGACTATAAGAGAAACACACAGAACACGGGATGAAAACCTTCCAAATTTCCTCCTCCTCCCCCCACCAAATTTCAATTCAGTTACCACCCCTCAGATCACCCACTCTCAGTCCATCACCACCCTTTAGATAATCAATTCTCAATTCCTCGAGAAGAGAGGAGTTCCTCTTGCACCACAGACTTCCCCAGGAAACAGTCGAAACTTCTCATGTTTCCGTGTTACTTGTGGCACCGCCCGGAGAACATTTTGCCATCGTGACCTCTTCCTTCCATGTCCAGTGCTCTCACCACTGCACATGGACCAGAGCTGCTTCTGCTTCTAGGGTTTTTCCCTTTAAGGATGCTTTGTCCAGTTCCAAAAAGAGCACAGTCCCTCTCCTTTTGGGACACCTGTCCCCCCCAAATTTCACCCCCTGGGGCTGAGGGGTCTCTTGAACAGAGATCATGTTCCTCTTCTGCTTCTCTGAAGACGGAGGGCACCACCACCACCCTCCTCACCCGTCATCTCTGCGCTCCTTCAGATCACCGCACTCTCCTGGCTCTGAGCCATTGCCTCCCCCTAGAATGCAGTCTCTGTGTCACAGGAACACAAGCGGTTCTTCCCATGGCTATACAAGAAAAGTCCAGCCAAAGGCCACTCCATCATCTCCTCCCACCTAGGATTATTCTCAGCTTCTCTCAATATCTTTCACTTGCCCATTTTCCTGCTATCCCAAACTCTATCTCATCAACTCCAGGAGGAATCAACATTTGCAAGGTTTCCATCATCCCAAGAAGGGCTAAAAGTCCCAGGCTCTGCCGGTTTGGTTCATGAACTCCCACGGCTGGCTGCCCGCTGGCACCCCTCCCTTCTCTTTCATGCCAGCCGCGCTATCACAGGCACAGGTTCTCTCTCTCTCTCTCCCTTCGGGGGGGGGGGGGGGGGGGGAAGAATGGCTGCCCGAAGCCTCGCTGTTCTCCTCCACCCTTCGGCCCAGGCCTGGCCTACCTCCCTCCGGCCGCATGGCTCCCCTCCCCCGCCCAGCTTGGAGCTGGGCAGGGAAAAGGTCTGTGCTCTTTCACGAACCAGAACCCAAGAGAGTTTCCCCCGGGATTTCACAGCTTTTAACCCCCTGTGTTCTCAGAGGCGTATCCATGCCCTCAGTGGACAAACCAGGTGCCAATATTAAAATCTGAACACCTATTGGCTTGACCACACCATCCCAAAAAACTTCATTTCCTCTCAAACCACGACATTCCACCCTTCGCCTCTGAGAACACATATTTCTAAAAATATTATCAAAATTACAATAAACAAACTTCTACTTAAACAATAAAACCTCTACTAATCTATCTTAACCTAATACATGCTTTGCTCTTATTCTTTTTGATCGCATCTAACAGTTTGAGAGGAAATGAGTTTTTTTTGTCTAACTAAACTGTGAAGAGAACTTGCTAACACTTTATATGAAGTTCAGAGTTATATACTAATGCCGTACAGAATCTGAAAAATATGAAAGCTTAAACTTAAGGCATCAATGTGACATTTATTTTTAACCAACCTGGCAGCAAAATCCTCTTCAAACATGAAGTACTGTTGGGTCAATCAGCTGTAGGAACGGTTATGGGGAAACAATGCAAAAGCTGCCCCCAGTGAAGACAGTCAGAGATGAAATAACGCTGCAGTGTTTTGTTGTCCATCAATCTCAATACACTTTTTAGCAAAGGGCTGCTCTCAGCATTCCCCATTTCCTTGCAAGAAAACCAAGGCAAAAAGGAGGGAAGGGGCTATGGTTGGACCTTCCCCCACTGCAGACCTGGAAATGAACTTGTGGCCACCAGATCCTCAAATGTGTGAAGCTCATTACCAATGAGACTCCCTTTCAACGTGTCATCGTCGGGTTATTACAGTTATTAGAAACGCCTCCCCCCAAATAAAGGTACAGATGAGACCATATGCCAATGTCAATAGTATGGGTTTTATTTGATAGTAAATATGTCTTGGTTTGAAAGACAGGTGTCTGCTAAGGAAGGCAGGACCCTCCCTTGGAATGGAAAACGTAAACCCCTTCCCTCTAAATTATTATAATTTTGAAATTAAGGGGCTCTCAGGCAAAGATATGAGAATAGGAATAAGAGTTCTTTACTAGTGTGTATAATAATGCGAACAAACAACAACTATGGCACTATCAACAAACAGAACCAGAAACCCAGTAACAGCCTTCTTAGCCGCAGGCACTTTCCCCTTTTGTGTGGTGATGGTCACAGCTGGCAGGGGCACTGGTGGCTACCAGTGGGCAGGGCAGGTGTGATGATTTCCCTGGTGTTGCAGGGGGCACACCAGGTCAAGCTCGGGGACCATGTGGTAATGGTGGCTTGACCGAGACTGGACGGGATGGAAGTGAAGCTTGCTTCACAAAGCCCCCCTGGGGAACCCAATCCCAGTGCTCCAGCAGGACTCTCAGAAGTGGCAAGCTGGAACAGCAGGAATGAGCAACAATCCCAGGGTAGTGGATGTGAGAGACAACTGCTCACTTTAAAAATTTTTAAAGGTTTATTAAACCTTAACAAAAACTCAACAAAAGGACTAAATAAGGAAAAATTGCCCTCGTGGCTGCCTACCATGTGGCTAGTTCATCTTCAAGATGGATGCTCAGTCTTTTATACCCCTGGGGGTTGCATCAGCCAACCCTGGACCCTCCCAAAGTCTGTCAGTCAACTCTTCTTTGCCGTTTATTGGTGGAGACTGCTTTCTTGTAACTTGATGGGAGGGTCAGGTGTTGTCATGCCACGCCCCCTTAACAACAAGCTTTTCTATTCCCAACTGCCCCTGGTAAGGGGCAAGGGGCACATGTGCGTGTCTTCTTTCTACCTGTCCTAGATAACCCAGACTGTCTGATGGCAACAATACAGGGGGAGGGGGGGGAAGGGAACTATGGGGAGAACAGAGGACATCTAAACTACAATAACATAACTATACATCACTAAAGCTTCTCTTAATATTCATACAATATTCATTCCTTATTTGTGAGAGCCAATAATCTCATTATCCATCAATTACAGTGGAGGAAATATATCAAACTCTGGAGCTGTAGTGGGAACCCCAGGATGTCTCAAGAGTCACGGGGTGCGTGGCTAGTGTAGCGAAAGCTCGGAGCAGTGCCGAAGAAGTGGCGGGGGGCAGGGCAATGGCAGCCTGGCTCCAAGCAGGGCAGGGAGACGTGGGCTCAGGATCCCAGGCACCCGAGCAGATGGTGAAAAGTCCTTTTTTTAGTGAGGTGGTTGTTAATAAGTTTTCAGTTCAGTGGCTGCTCTCACAAGCCAAGGTTCACCCCATGGCAGTAGAAGTAGGACCAGGCTAGACTACAGCAATGTCAGCAAATTCCCTTCCCCAAGCAGCAGCTTCGACCGTCCTCCTCCGAAGCCGAGAGAGAGACAGAAAGAGAGAGTGCGTGAGTGAGAGAGTGAGGGCGTGCGCTAGGGGCTGCACCCTACCCCGTTTTCCCAGACGCAAATCTTAAGGTATCTCTGCCCTACATGGGACACCTCAGGTAAAGAGAAAGTAGCCAACTGCACCCTTCCCCTGAGCTGACAACTTCTTTTGTCTTTGTTAAGTATCCGGTTGTCAACACCTTTGGGGGAAAATTACTTAAGAGGAAAAAAAAAACAGAAGGAGAACTCCTAAAATCCCAACAATATGAGATAAAGAGGAAGGAAGGAAGGAAAGGAAGGAAGGAAGGAAGGAAGGAGGAAGACGGAGAGGAAGAAAGAGAAAAAATACAAGAAATAAAGAAGAAAGATAAATAAAGACAATACGAAAGAAATGAAAGCCCGAAATCCCATGAAGCAATACAGACCGCAAATAAATCAAAGACCAATGCACGAAACCTCCCTAACTCCCATCACCTAATCCCGCCCTCCAGCCGTACCTCCCCTACCAGCCCGCCATCCCTACCTCAATCACTCCACCCCTCCATCCAGCCGCCCTCCCTCCATCCCCTCCCTACCATCCTCGTTGTAGGGGGGGTGGGACAGACTAGAGTTGACTAGACCGACTAAAAATATCCAACCATCCGTGGATCCCAACAATGTTCCATTGCCCCGCTCCATCTGGTCTTGGTGGTGATGGTCCCCCTCTGAAAAGCATAAAATCCAATGGATTCATGTGAAAAACGCCAATCACTTGTGTTAAAATTTTAGAAGTTTAATAATAATAAAATAGTAATTAGAATTAAGACAATAACAATTTGGACAATCAAAGTCAGGCCAATAAAAGACAACAAAAAGCAAAGATATACCGAGTCCGGGTGCTCTGCTCTGCCACAGAATGCACTTTGCTAACAAAGGATTAACCCTTAAAACTACTATCGTATTGCATATTCATATATCTCATACATGATTCAAACATTCTTTTCAACATAAGGGTGCTTCTGTTTAATGTCTGCTCTTCCTCCCCCCCCCCCCATCTTGTAAATCCATCGTCTCAGTCCCCGCGAAGTCTGGGTTTTCCCAATAAGGAGGCAATAATTTTTCTCTTGGATTCTTGGTGTCTTGTTGCTGTTATCTCTATGCGAAGAATTTCTTTATTATCTTATCCATTCCTTGAGATAGCTACAAAAAGTATCTTACATCACATAGGTTCAATTTTAATATTATGCTGTAGCTTAAAAACTACATTTACCACACTACTTAAAAGGATTAATACAGCACTACAAAAAAATTAATACAACATAACTTTCCAACATAACACATATAGTATTCATTTTAATATTTGCGAAGACCCAATCATATAATATGCATTTTTCACAGTTCATATAGCTTAGGCTAGGTAGGAAAACCCAGGCACCTCCAGAGGCAGGGGGGATTTTCTATTGTCTCTTACAACAGACTCCAGATATGTTGCATCACATGCAGTCCAGTGGTGCAAGGCTTCGGGAATTACTCTGGGGGGCACTTCGGGGGGCCTTTGATTGCTTTATGACACCCCCTCAGCTGGCCTTTACATTAATTTCCCATGGATGTAGCCTCCCCAGGGTTGGGGGTTCCATAGCCAGTTTGTGTAAGGGAGAATGGGTTCACTGCCTCTTAGCAGGGGTTACCACACACTGAAACTTCCTCCCCCACACCTTGGCTGGCAAGGAAATCTGTGTAAACCTGCTCACAGCAAAATGGGTCTGTAAGCTTTGGCCTCCTCCATTCTGAAACAAACCATAGATTATTGTTAGCACAGCTTCTGGGTTCGGCTGGCATTCTTTTCCTTGTTTACTTGGTTTTTTCTCCCTGGGCCTTAGGTGATTGAAGGTGATTGATTCCCTTTATCTAATCTCAGCAGTTTGACTTACAGTCCAAAGTTCTTCAAGGAGGTTTCTGGGGTTGTGTTGGGGGTGAGGATTTTTCCTTTTGTTTCTTTCTCTCATGGAATTTTGTCCCATAAGTTGCTAGGAAACAATAACTACCAATACTTGAGAAAACAAGGATGTTGCTGGGCGTTACAACATTCCATTTAAATGGCCAGGGCGGGGTGGGGGGGGGGGGGTTGCAAATGATAACATGAGAAAAAAAAGGTGAGTGGGCCACCTGGGAGGTTTGGCTGGGTTTTTGATCAGTGCAGCTTCTGGGTTCAGGTGAGGAAGGAGCTGTTTGCCGTTTTCCCTGCCGCCTGACTGCTCAGAGCTCAGAACCAGCATGTGTGATGCCAAAACATTGGGACCGGCTCCCACCAGACCCTCTGCCTGCGGCACGTTGCTGCAGCCACTCCTGTGTGTTGGACTCCAAGATCCCAGTCTGCTGCTGTTTTCCTGCACTGCAAGTCTGCTTAATTCTTTTTTTTTTGTTTCCCGGCCATTTGGAGCTGACATGTGGAGTGTCCTTGTATGGGCCACCTCTGCGTGGTAGCTCTGCAATTGTGACCAGCTGCCGCGCATGACTTCCTGTTTCGACCAAGCTGCCATTGAGCGTGTGGTCTCTGAGCTCGAACCAGAGCGCCCCCCTGCAGCCACAGTGAAATCATTGCACCTGCCCTGCTCACTGGGAGCCTGTCAGTGCCCCTGCCAGCTCTGACCATCACTAAACCAAAGGGGAAATTGCCTAAAGAGTGGGAAGAGACTGTATATTGGATTTTCTGGGTTTTTTTGTTTGTTGTTGCCGCCATTGTTGCTATTTGTTTGCCTTTTTATACACATACATACTAGTGAAGAGCTGTTATTCTTTTTCCCACATCTTTGTCTGAAAGCCCAAAGTTATAATAATTCAGAGGGAAGGGGGTCATATTCTCCATTCCAAAGGAGGCTCCTGCCTTCCTTGGCAAACACTTGTCTTTCAAACCAAGACAGATTTTGGCACCCAATGTGAGGTCTGAGGGCTTCAAGAGGAAAGGGTGAAAAAGGAATAACACTTCCAATGTAACCTAGTTTTTGTGTGCTGAATATAGAAATCTCGTTAGGCGGCATCATGTGGTCTAGACTACCCTGGTTCAGGTGGCACATGGTTGTGGCTATATTTTTCTCATTTGCAGTTCCTTTTCTAAACATGGATCCTATGACTAAGGCTGCTGTGGGTGTTCTCCGATTTGCACTATAGGTTAATAAGGTGAGGAAATTGATTTTTAACTTCCTCTGGAAGGCGGGCACATGGATACAGGGCTATCACACACTAAGTGTATGGTTTTGTGCTTACATTAATAATGGTACGTACTGTGAGGAAGTAATACTGGAGAAAGTTTTCTCCCAACCCTTCAACCAGTTCTTTGGGCCTACCCCACCAGCTTTCAAAGGATTCAAATTTCCTCTAGAGGCTAGCCATGTGCTGTTGATATGCCTATTTTATTTAGCATTCAGAGATAAGGGGAGATTGACTTGGATAACCACCCAGACCCCTACCCCAGAAACCAGGGATGCTGCCCCAGTAGCTGACACTACCCCACAGTCCAACTCAGAAATGAACCACACGGATTGGGTGCAGGTACTTGAAGTGAGTGTCAGAACCTGGGCTAGCTCTTAGAACTCTGGCATCATGCCAGGAGTGGGGAACTGCCTCGGTATGGGGATTTACCAGAGGCAGAACCTTTAGAGCCACTTGCTCTACACTGCCAGACACAAGCCTTGACAGGGACCAGACAGAGGAGAAAGGAGGAGGCTCTCCGCCTTGATGTTCCACAAGGAAGGGTTTATTCCAGGTGAAGGGAGCAGGACAAAAAGCCCCTCACTGCTTTGTGCAAGGGGTTTTGTACAGATACAAGTCAGGGGCTGGATACAAACAGCTAACCAATAGGGAATCCTCAGGGGAAGAGTGAGGGGATTACATCAAGTGTCTGGGGACAATTGGGGTAGGAGGGTGGAGAGAATGGGTCACATGGGCCAATGGGGCTTTGAGGAGTAGGGGAATTCCAAAGGGGTGTTGCAGACAGAGATTGGCCCAAGGTTTAAGTGGCAGAGAAGGTTTGGGAATAAAGGGCTGGGTTGCCTTGATGGGCAGGGAAAGAGCTGGAACAAGAGGCAGGGAATGGCATGAGGAACAGCTTTGAGGGAGGGTAAAACCCAGGGGTAAACCAACTCGGGGAGAACACGGGGGTACAACAAAACAAACCACTTAACAAGGAATCAGTAAAATAAATTTGAACTGCAGCAGATTGACTTCATGCAGTGTTTTTGGTTTGCTAATTTGAGATTTCTCAGCCAGCGCACTAATTAATGTGGTGGGTTGGCTAAGTGCTAGTGCACCCACTAGAATATATTTATTTCTTGTTGTGAGATAGGATTAGGAAGAAGGCAAAGTAGGCTTAAGGCTTTAAAAGGGTATAAAGAAAATTTTATTAACAGTAACTAAAAGAAAGAATAATAAGAATAATAAAACTTTTAAAACACTTCGCTTCCCTACACTTTTCCCCCCCTACTAACAACATACAAAAAAAACTTAGTTTATTACTTTTAGAATGGTTTTTCTTTAGTTTACTTAGGGACAGGAGTCCCTCTTGTCATTTCATGAAGGCTTCTTTACAAGAAAACAGATTTTTTGTGGCTTTTAATTTTCATGATAGCAGCTGCTTGGGAATCTGTAATCGTGAAATTCTTATTTTTTATAGCTTTCTCATAGTTGTGTTTATGGGCTATGTCAACTTATGGGATATTATTTTAAGGATGAGTTGCTTAAGAGCAAAGATTTTCTTTATTTCTGTGATTATTTTTATCTTTGGGAACAGAGGTCTTTTTCTTCTTTCCCTGTGGGTTAAGGGTCTTCAATACTCTTTTCTCTTTTTTTCTGTTCAAACTTCTTATGGGATCATAGGTACTTTAACATCTGTTTACTTTAGTATAAATGTTTTTGCTTATAGCTACAATTTGAACACTTAATCTCCTATACTGTTTCATGATTTATAGGGAAAAAGAGTCTGATATATTAATTATTGTCACGATCCGCTAGTACAAGTGGGGGTCATGATGGTTTGTTTTACCAATCTCAGAGTGCAAAAGACACACAGCAGGGGACTTTCAGTTTTAATCAAAACAAATGCACCTTTTATTGAGTGCCCACAGCAAATGCAATAGAAGGATTAGAAAGGAGATAAAGGATAGAGATAGAGAGAAAAAGAGGGGGGGAGGGGGTATAGCTACCAATGGAGAGATGAAATCCTCGTGGTCCAGGCAATAGATCCATCTTGTTATGTCGGGGATAATCTTGAAATCTTTGGTTAACTCAGGGGTCTTTTATAGTCTACCGCTGGGAGGGGAGCAGGACGGTATGTCGAGGGAACAGGTACAGGAGAGTGGAGAATAAGTCTGTTGAGAACAAGTACAGACAATCCAGTTCCAAACAGGACAAACCAGTCCCAGCAGTGAGCGGGGCCCCATTGTTTCAGGACCGGTTCCCATGGGAAACCAATCTTGGTCCAGTGAACACACCTGCAGGCAGCACTTGGCAGACATCCCGCTTCAGTCAGCTCAGCACCCCTGTGTTAGAATGTTAAGGGTTTCAGTCTCAGTTCTTGGGAGGGGGCTTCAATCTCCATCCTTAACAGCAGTTGTGAGGCAGATGAGGGATCTTCTGGGGGAATCACCAAAGTTCTCTGGACAAGAGGTGGGGAAATTCATGGGCTATTGTGATGAGCGGGGATTGTGAAGCAAGCGTACAGAGCAAGCCACTAATTGCCTGTTCCTGCTCGAAGCAGTGTACTGTGGTGGCACAGCAAGCACACCTGCAAACAATCACTTGGCAAGCATCCACCTCAACCAGGCCAGAATTGCAGTCAAGGTCCTCAGGGTCTTAGTCTCTGTCCATGCGACAGTCATGAGGCTAATGAGGGAAACTTCGGACAGTCTCTTACAATTATAGTCTCTATAGTTTTGTAAGAGGAATTTAGGCTAAAACTAAAGGCATCTCTTCAACTCTTCTATTTGGGACTTAACTTTTTCTTAATGACCTTGATGTCTCATGTTGTTTTCTATGTGTCTATACTCTTTTTTTTCCACATGAGGGAGGACTGAAGGTTTGTAAGTCTTATCTGTGTACTGAAAAAATTAATATCTCACCCAGGGCCAGCAGATGGCCATGTGATCCCTGCCGGGCAGCGGCCAAAGCAATCACAGTAATGGATTTTTAGGCTGTATTGGTGTCTGTGTTAGGATTGGCTGCATGGCTGGTCTTCAGCCCCTGTTGTGTTTAAGTTTAGCTGCGGGGCTGTTTTTTGCGCGGGCTGCTGGGCTGCCTCTGGGTTTCTTTCAGCAGCCACACTGGGGGAGGGCTAGGATCTCAGCAGCTAGGCTATGACTCAGTGGCCGATGGCCTCTCCTCCCCCTACTTGGCAGCTGCTGGGGCCTGGCCCAGCCTTACCCTTGCTGGGGGCCCCGTGGCTTCCCCTCCTCCACCTGGCCACCAGGCCGGGAGGGGGGGAAGAACTTGTCTCTCCAGACGCCAGAAAAAAAAAAAAGCTTTTCTCAGGGTTTGTTTGTTTTTAACATGTGTGTTCATAGAGGCATGTTCAGCTTTCTAGTGGTTTAACAAGGTGTCAGTCTTCAAAACTAGTCACTGATTGGTTTTGTTAGACACAGAGGAAGGTCTCAGCAGCTCTTCTCAGAAAAATCATTTCTGTGGGTGGCTTTTTCTTTCCTCACCAAATGTCAGTGCAAAACCAGCATACCTCATCACACAGTGCACCTGTATTGGAAAATTGAATCACCCTGGGATTTTGGAAATAATTACAAATTAGCCTGAAGGTGAAAAGTTTAGTCTTACTGATGAAAAGGAACAGGAACAGGTGACCCGTGCTGAGGAAGCTCCACCATACAACCAACTGCCACAAGAAGAAACACACTATGCTCTTTTCACTGACAGTCCCTGTTGCGCTATAGGGAAAAATCGAAAATGGAAGCAGCTGTATGGAGCCCCCTGCAACAGGTCACAGAAGCTACTGAAGAAGGTGGATCAAGCCAACTTGCTGAACTCAAAGCTGTTCAGCTGGCCCTGGGCATTGCATAAAGAGAGAAATCCAAGTAGAAACTTCAGTTCACAGAGCCTGAAGTCAGATATTTGGGACATTGGTTAACAAAAGGCAAGAAAAAATTAGACCCCAAGAGGGTGGCAGGGATTATTGCCCTGCCTCCTCCACGGACAAAGAGAGAGGTGAGACAATTATTGGGGCTTTTGGGATATTGCCGGCAATGAATTGAAGGGTACAGCAAAAAGGTAAAATTTCTGTACTAAAAGGCCACCACTGACAAGTTAAAATGGACAGAGAAAGATGAGGAGGGATTTAAGGAATTAAAGGAAGCACTCATGGCAGCACCAGTGCTGAGCCTTCCCAATGTGAAAAGGCCATTCCAGTTGTTCGTGGATGTCAGCAGTCATACTGCCCACAGCGTGTTAATGCAGGATTGGGCTGGGGCAAGGAAACCGGTAGGATACTTATATAAGCTTCTGGACCCTGTAAGCAGGGGTTGCCCACTTGTTTGCAGGCAATTGTTGGTGGAAGAAGCTAAGAAGGTAACCTTTGGGGCCCCCTTGGTAGTATCTGCACCACATAATTTGCGAAAGTATACTACAACAAAAGGCAGATAAATGGCTCACGGATGCTAGGTTACTGAAATATTAAGCCATTTTGATTCACTCGCCTGATTTGGAATTATGAGCAACGACGGCACAAAATCGGTCCCAATTTTTGTTCAGGAAGGTCTCAGAGAAGTTCATTCATAACTGCACGGAAGTGATGGAGCTGCAGACCAAGACCAGATTTAGAGGAAGAGGAATTGGAAGAGGGAGAAAAATGGTTTGTGGATGGATCAGCGAGAGTGATAGAAGGAAAACATAAATCGAGATATGCAGTTGTGGATGGCAGGACAGGAGAAGTAATAGAGACAGGTCCTCTGAATGCAGGATGGTCAGCTCAAGCGTGCAAACTATACGCAGTCTTGAGAGCTTTGAAAAAGTTGAAAGGGAAAAAGGGGACAATTTTTATGGACTCAAAATATGGTTTTTGGGTGGTCCACACATTTGGAAAAATTTGGGAATAGAGAGGGCTGATCAACACTCGAGGACAGGGACTGGTGCATGGGGAATTAATAAGGCAGATTTTGGAGGCAGTAAGGGAGCCAGAGGAAATTTCAATAGTACACGTAAAAAGGCATCAGGCAGGAATGCAGTTTCGGATCTGGGGAAACAGTTTGGCAGACAAAGAGGCCAAAAACGGAGCTTTACTGACGGTAAGTACCCCGGAGGTTGAAGGAAATGAAGTCTCAGAATATCCTCCACAACCCTCCCAAAAAGGAAATCAAAGGTTACGAGAAAATTGGGGGAAGATTAGAGGAAGGTAAGTAGAAATTACAAGATGGGAGAGAATTAGTGTCAAAGGGTTATACCAGAAGAATCTTAAGGAGATTGCACCAACAAACACACTGGGGGGCCCAGGACCTTGTGGAACAGTTTTTGAAGTTTTTCAGGTGCAGAGGAATTTATGAATTGGCCAAGCAGGAGGTACAAGGATGCCCAATCTGCCAGAAAGTTAACCAAGCTAAGGCACGACAGGCAATCCTGGGAAGCCAACCCATAGCGTACCCACCTTTCAAAAGAATTCAAGTTGATTTTACTGAACTACCCAAGGTGGGAAGGTACAAATTCTTCTTGGTAATAGTAGATAAACTGACCCATTGGGTGGAGGCTTTCCCGAGCTCAGGGGTAACAGCTCAAACACTATCCAAAATACTTTTGGAAGAAATTGTGCCCCGATATGGGGTAGTGAATTGGATAGATTCGGACCAGGGAATTCATTTTACCTCGAAAATTATTAAGCAATTGGCAAAAGCTCTAGGCATTTGGTAGGAATACCACACTCTGTGGCATCCCCAGAGTTCAGGACAAGTCGAAAGAATAAATCAGACACTAAAAGCTCAATTATCAAAGTTAATATTACAAACTCGGATGTCCTGGCTGAAGTGCCTCCCCCTTGCCTTGCTTCATATAAGAGCTATGCCTCACTCTGAGACAGGGCTCTCACCTTTTGAAATGTTAAATGGAATGCCATATGAACATGGAATGCCAGTGGGACACCCCAGGTTGGAGGATAGTCAAATTCAACCCTACTTGATAGCAATAAATAAGAATTTACAGGAACTAAGGAAACATGGGATAGTAACACAGAGTGCTCCTCTAGGGTTTGCTATCCACAAAATACGACCTGGAGACAAAGTACTTGTAAAAGTTTGGAAAGAAGTTCCCCTCCCCCCTCACTGGGAAGGTCCCTTTCTTGTCCTTCTGACAACAGACACAGCCATTCGCATGGCGGAAAAAGGCTGGACACACGTCGTGGGTGAAAAAGGTCGAGCATCGGGAAGAGGCTCCTGAGTGGAGGGTCACCTCTTCCCCTGGGTATTTAAAGATAAAACTACACTGACCAAGCAAATGACCGACGGAGAGTGGATAAGTTGCATACTGCCTGGTTGTGGATGTTATCTGTTTGTGTACTTTAAATGCTAGTACTGTCTTGAAGTATATGTTATACATTGTAGAAGGGGACAGTGGCCTAAGGGATTGTGTACTCAGTGTTTGAAAGATGAACTCGACCTGACCAACCGCATCTTAACTCTCTCTACAAATTTGGGAATAATAGAATTAGGCTCTTGAGATTGGTATTACATATTTAAAAACATTATAAGAGGGAAATTGGGTTCTAAGGCTGAGATCTTAGATGTCGAGTGCCGAAAATTGATAAAAGTACCTTGCAGCGCAGATGTGGTCAAGATATCAAGGTGGGGGGCCTTTAAGAGGAGGTATGCGGCTCGGTCCAGGAGTGAGATCCTGGAAGAATACTCTTGCTGCTGAGAAGATGGTCTTCCTCGCCACTGGTGGCACCCAGGGGGCACAAGCAAAGGCAGGGGAGTACACCTATGGGAGATCCTGATGGGCCTGAACCTAGTCTTGTGCCGGACATCCAGTCTGCACACTGAGATCCTGTCTCACACAGGAGGGCAGAACCCTGCTGACGAGTGCAGGCGGTGCACTCAGATTGTCCAAGAGGGACAAGGAGGAGAGGGAGTCTCAGCATACCGGGCCCTGGAAAACTGCACCATGGAGCAAGGCAGGTACTGCACCTTGAATGGAACTCAATTTAGATTATGCAGATTGGGCAAAGAAACATTATGTTTCGATCCAAGAGTGAGAGTTAAGGATGGGTTGTCAGAAGTGGTCAGTCACAAAATACAAAAATGGGACTCGGGACGAATATCATTCCCGTTTGTAACCAATGTAATCGGACTGTGTGGGTTGGGGGAAAAACTGAATTGGTTTTTGTAGCATATTATCAAATTAACCAATTGTGTTTCGATAATACTAGGCTTGAAATGTGTATAATGAATGGGAAAACGTATTGGGTTGGAAAGAATTCAAAATATGGAAATAAACTCTCCCTGAACAGCGAGCCTGTCATCTTGGACCTCCTCAAGGCAAATGATGACAGGTATGGGGTTTCACTGTTCGTCTCTGCTCCCACACACGCTTAGGATGGTTCTTGCACGCTGGGTCTCAAAAGATGAGTCTGGACTCTAGGTTTTTTCGGTCTTCAGAATTGTTTATTGTTTCTTATCTACAAAGTCCCTTCTCTGCCCAACCAGGATCTGACCAGCACGGCAGCCAAAGGCACTCTGACCACCGGTCACATCTTTTATAACAAAAACTATGTATATCATATTTACTTTTTATCCCCAATACCTATCACCCTCGTCACCAAGTACACCCTCACCCCAGACCAATCCCCAAGTGCCAACACCACAACAGAAGATGGACGACAAGAAGAAGAAAGAAGAGTCTTGTGACATGCCCTGATTCCTCCATCTTGTCTCCACAACCCCCCTGTACCAAAACCCTAAAATCTGTGATTTACCCTATAACTGCGTCTTCCCTTCACCATTCACACCCGTGTGATTCCCACAGGTTCCATCTCCTCATACATCGGTGGCACATCCCTAGATGGATCAAAATCAAGCCACCAAGTGCTTTTGGCAACATTCCAAGGCTCCCGAGCCCCCCAAGGGTTCTCTCGGTAGCTCTGGACATCAGGAGTGATGTGCTGAGTTCCCACAGACAGGGCCTGTTTGCAACATCATAAGACTTTCTGTTTCTCGAAAAACAAAGAAGGAATAGATCCCGAAAGCAAAATGAAGCAGATAGCTCAGGAATTGAAGAGACAGGAGTCAGAATTGAGGAAAAGGAGGGTGGAGCAGAAAAGGTTAAAAACTTTGAGTTAACAATATGAGCAACTCGAGAGGCAATATGCTGACTGGGGACTACCTGCCCCAAATCAAAACTTATTCATTGACCTTGTCCAGGAAATTGCTACGGAGCTAGGACTGTTGAATTGCTGGATTTGGGGGGGCTGAAATCTGCCGAGAAGTTGCCTTGGAAAGGTGAGAGTTTAACTCCAGAGCAGCTTTTGAAATGGGATAACACTCGGGTTTTCAGGATGGCACAGAGACCTGAGGGTTGGGTGTTGGATCAGAGAGTGATTTGAACTATTTGTATCAGCCGAGAGGGAAAAGAATATACTGAGGTGGTCGGGTATATCCCGTGTATATGCACGTTAGCGGTAAATTCAAGTAGTAGGAGCGAAGTCTGGCAACCAGAGCCTCCTACGGGATATTGGAGTCAGAAAAAAGAAACAAATTGTGAATGGATCGACAAGACTGGACTTTGATGGGTCAAGGGCTCTGGAGCTAACCCTTACCAATCCTTGGGAGAATTGAGGGAATATTGGAAGGAACTAGGATATACAAATATCAGGTGGAAAGCCCCAGATGGAATTTACTGGATCTGTGGGGACGAAGCGTATAGTGAATTACCCCCAAAGTGGAAAGGATCATGCACTTTAGGTATGATTTGACCTGTATTCTTCACTCTCCCCTGATCTAAGAGCAACCTGTTAGGGACTTCCTTGTATGAGACTCTGAACAGGGTAAAGAGAGGTTTGAAAAAGAAACTTCCTGCCGTAGGCGGCAGTCAAACATGGGGAGATGAAGAATGGCCAGCCGAAAGAATAATAGAATATTATGGGCCGGCCACATGGGCCCAAGACGGAAGCTGGGGATATAAGACCCTGATTTACCTACTGAACAGGTTAATTAGGCTACAGGCAGTTGTGGAAATAGTCTCAAACCACACCTCAGAGGCCCTTGAGTTGTTGAGCTGGCAACATTCTCAAATGCAGGCTTTTGTGTATCAGAACAGAATAGCCCTAGACTATTTGTTGGCTGAAGAAGGGGGAGTGTGTGGGAAGTTTAATGAGTCTGAGTGTTGCATTGAGATTGACGATTATGGAGAAACCATCAGGGGTCTGGCAGCAGAAATCAAAAAGGTGGCTCATGTCCCAGTCCAAAAATGGAACTCCATCCTACAGGCATCTTGGTGGGACTGTCTATTCGATGGGGGCCTGGTAGAAAAAGATAATATTTTTGTGATGTGTTCAGTAGCCGGGATCATATTCCTACTGTGCCTAATACCTTGCTTTATTAGGCTGATACACTCCGTGGTACAGGGCATGCAAATAGCGGCCATGCCAATGGACCTGGAGTTGGCTTCCGAAAACAACAAGATATCCAAAATCATGAACTTGGGGGAAGGTGAACATGAAAGGAAAGCAGCAGAAGTCCTAGCAAAATTTGAGAAACAAATAAAAGGTGGTGGAATCGTTTACAAATTATACCAAGGGGTTCCACAAGGAGAACAGGACACGGAAGAAGTCTGAATAAGTCCCTCCTCTCCTTGTAGGAAACTCTTAAAGGTGAAGGGTAGCTTTAGCAAAACGTAGATAACAGATGTATAAAGGTTGTAGTGGGAAGCATGAATTTATGTGTTTATATAAAAAGGGAGGGATTGTAATATGTAATATAAAGTAATTCATTCTTATGGGGAAAAATGAATAAAATAGAAATTGTAAAATGGATTTAACATCCAACGAGCCTCTGACCACGGACAACCTGGAGACAGATTACCACACTGGAAGTAAGAAACTCCTGGTGGCAGCAGGAGAAGAATGCCTTGTTAACTAATAAAAGAACGTGGCTGGTGCAGAGATGGGCTTCCCCCGGAACCACCAAGGAACACCCAAGGACGATCAGCACTTGATAGATATCATCAATCAAGATAACCGAAGTCATCGAGAAGCATACATCTGAATACACGACTTCCCCTGACATGATCAGCACCCGCCACTACCCAGGAAACAGCAATTGTCCAGCCCTGCACAGGAAAAAGAAACTTCATACATATGAGGGGTTACAAAAGAAACTGGGGCCCCCCCTGCCTCAGGCATAAAAAACTATAACAGTCCTGACGGAGACGGCATTTGTGAACAGGGGAGATCCGGTGCGATAGAGGTCAGATCTGGGTTCACCCAGTGCCGATCCTGGGCTCGACGCTGTCTCTTTGGCTGTGGTTTTTGAGGACCGTATTTTGGTCGCGAAGATAAAATCTTTTGCATTTATAAATTTGGCTTTCTTGTTGATAATTTATAAAATTATCAGCTGAGGTGCATCCAGCCATGGTAGTAGTGGCCGGCGCCGGCCGCGCCGCCACTCAGAACAAGCCAAGTACACAGGTTCCCCGGGCAGGGGCTGCGGGAGAGGGTGAGCGGGGTTTGCAGATCCGTTGCGGTGGTTCTCTCGACCTGTGGGCATGGACTAGGCTTGGCGGAGGTGCAGCACCGAGATTGCACGCAGCGCTGTTGGCAGTCAGGGACTGACCCAGGTGCAGGCGTCCCCAGGCCAGGGCGCGGGGTCCGCCACAGCTCCCCTGTGAAGCCGTATGATTGAGACGTCACGTGGTTAATGGCGCCCGGAAGCGGCAGGAGGCTGTCGACAGCAGGAATGCTGCAGCAGCGACTTTCGCCAAATGCGCAGGGTTTCCAAGCCAGAGACCAGGCAGGCCCGCATGGGCAGTAGAGGGCCGTGGTGTCTAGCGCGGTGGATTTTAGCAGTTCTGACCAAACTGAAAGTGACCGCTGCCATCAGACACACTGGAGCCCAGGGCTGCCAGTGACAGTAGGTATGCTCATGGACTGGGGGGAGTTTGGAAGTGCAGGGCCGTTGGCGCCGGGTGCCTCTGGACTCGGCGCTGCTGGGGGTCAGAGCGTTAGAGCCAGAGCCGCAGATCTGTCGGTGAGGACTGCTGGTGATGGGAGCTGCACTTTCATGAACCAAGAGATTCAGAGGCGCAGTGCAGCCAGAGTAGCGGGCGGGCTCGATTGCATAACCTTTCAGCCACGGTGGTCAACCGGTCCAGCAGCAGTACTGTGGGACGTGTTCTGGGTTAAGACCGCTTAAGAGTCAAAAACTTCTAGTTGTGTGAGGGCTTCTCCACAACCCACCAGTGCGGGGGGGGCGACCAGCAGCTGGCCCTGGCTGGGCACATTTTATCCATGGCAGTGTGCCGCAGCCGGCTCCAGGTCGGCTGGAAAAACCTCCTGCAGGCAAATAACCCAGCGCCACATGAGTGGCAGAGTTACAGCCCCCGGATAACAGGTCACGCCGAATCCCAAGGTTGAGGGAGAGGCGGAACATGTGAAAACCACCCCCCCAGTAGCGCTCTTGGGCGAGTTGTCGGTATAATCAAGACCATAGCCTGCGGCAACTCAGGA
Source organism: Serinus canaria (assembly GCF_022539315.1). Classification (NCBI taxonomy): domain Eukaryota; kingdom Metazoa; phylum Chordata; class Aves; order Passeriformes; family Fringillidae; genus Serinus; species Serinus canaria. The sequence continues at coordinate 17,608,761 of NC_066342.1, forward strand.
TTGCCAGGCAAGCAGCTGCACACAGCAGGGCTGGGCGGGGCAACAAGCAGCAGAAGCTTCCCTGCACTAATGATTTGCTTTTACTTTCCAAGAAGGCAAAGCTTTTTCTTTCTTTTTTTTCTTTCTTTCTCCTTTTCACTAATCAAGGAAACAGATTCTGTCGGAATTACTGGTAGTTAAAATGCTGCGAGCTGCTCTCCACAATAATAAGAATCTCAAAACACCCCTTTTAGTTAAAAGGTAAGAAGTATCCCTTGACAAAACACAGCAGTGTAGGTGTGAAAGGGATAGAGAATGCCATGACCTGTTTGTTTACTCTTTGAGTGGTGCACTTGTAGAGATTTGTTGTTCACTGTCACATGTTTGAATGTTATACATTGCTAGTGAGTTTTGTGTGCAAGTCCAGTTGTGGTTACATGTATGTGCCAGTGTGTATCTATAGGTACATATGTACCAAGGTGTGTGAGTCTGCACATGCAATAGCTGTGTGTGCCGGTGTGCACAGCTGTGAGTACACACAAGTACCAAATTGTATGCATGTTGTGTGCATTATTATATGCATGTGTGTTAAATTTTCCACTTTCCTCTCAAGTATGACTATGCTAGTGTTCTGCCCTGTGTTTATGAGTGTGCACAAGCTCTGCAAGTGTGAGCATAGCCCTGTGTAAGATATGTGTGTTAATAACATTACCCATATTAGTGTACACAAATTTATATACTTGTGTTAATATACACAAGTTCTACGTACGAGCAAGTCTCGTGCTTGTGAACACGTGTGCATTAGTAGAAACTGTATGTAAGTGAGTGTCTCTGTGGCACACGTGTGCTAGCGTGTGCAAGTAGAGCATGCACAGCTCCATGGGTTTATGCAGGTGTGTGCTGCTAACAGTTACCTCTGTATGCCAAAGCTCTTTACCAGTAAACAAATACCTGTGTGTGTGTACTAGTTCTGCACATACCCCTATGTGCAGACATAGGCTGATCACACCCAGAAACAAAGCTCTGGAATCACCGCTCCGTGCATCTGGCTCCTGTCTCACCTGAGAATGACAAATGTGTGTTTGTGTTTGTGTGTGAAATCAATAGGGCAGGAGATCTTTCTCCTTTTTAACGCCTTTATTAAAAGTGATCAGCTCAAGGTTGGGCGGCCCAACTGGTCAGCAATCCGGCCGTTGTCGCTCCCAGGAGTGGCTCGGAGGAGGAGGAAGAGGCAGCTTTGTCCACTAGGGAGCAGAACTGGGGGTCCTGACATGATAGCAGTTGAGGGTATACCCCTGGATCCTATTTTCAGGTTTGCCGTCTAGGGTCCTGGCCCCAGCTGACATCTACTTAGGTTGTGATGAGGGGCAACTAAGGTTTTCAGCGTCTCTGCCGGCTCCGGACCCCACCTCTGATGTCCAGACACTACTTTGATCTCTTAAGTCCGTATTGGCTCATTGTTTTAGAGGTTCCTTCTCGGGTTTGGTGGTGGGGGTCCTTCCCGTGGCATGCTGGGTCTGAGGTTATTCGCATGTACTCCGATGTCACCCCCTTGCACTGAGAGAAGCCGATGTCACCCCCTTGCACTGAGAGAAGCCGTCTACCTGGCCCAGACAGGGTGGTACTAATACAATAGACAGTTAACGACTTAACATTTGCATGTCAATCTCGTCTTTTCACTGTCGGGATGCCATCTCCCAGGAAACAACAAGGCTACACCCACGGCGACTCGGGCTGGTCCCGGCACCTGGAAACACCCCGTGCCACCCCGCCCCCCCCCCCCCCCCCGCCCCGGCTCAGCTAGGACCCACGCTGCGGTGGGGGAGGGCCGCCGTTCACAGGGCCGGCCGTTCCCCACGGGGCTCCCCCGGCCCTGCCAGGATCCGTTCCTGAGGGGGGGGGCACCCCACCGCTCCCAGGTCACCAGGCAGCGGCGGGATGGCTCAGGGCACTATTAAGAGCAGGTAATTAACAGGAAACTGTTAAAAGGTGATTACAACATGAAATTATTAACAATAAATAGTTAGAACTCCAACTTGGCAGCTATTGGTTGAAATAAACAGGGCAGGAGATATCTCTCCTTTTTTGATGCCTTTATTAAAAGTGATCAGCTCAAGGTTGGGAGGCCCGACGGGTTCGCCGTCGCAGCTCTCTGGAGTGACTCGGAGGAGGAGGCAAATGCAGCTTTGTCCACCAGGGGGCAGAGGTCCATCCTCATGAGTGCAGGGGGGGGTATACACCCCTGGATCCCGAATTTGAATTAGCAGTCTCGGGTCCTGGCTCTAACCAATATCTACTTAAGTTGTAGTGAGGGGCCACTAAGGTTTTCAGAGTCTCTGCTGGCTTCTCACCTCACCCCTGATGTCTAAAGACCACTTTGATTTCTGAATTCCATATTGGCTTGCTGGTTTAGGGGTTTATTAATTGCGTTTGGAATGGGAGCTTGCCCCATTGCATTTTGGCTCTAAACTTATCTGCATATCAACTCCTGGTCCACCCCACTCTACCGTCTGTGGGGGATGCCATCCTCCCACCTGCCCACAAGCAGGGTGATGCTGATACAACAGAGTGAATTCTCAACCATAGATGGCTAACGACCTGGTACTTAACAGGTGATTACAACAAGCACCTAACAAAAGCCCTCCTCTGCCAGAACTGGTTAAACTTGTAATTCTACAACTTTTGGGAAAAAAAAGGTTAACCCTTTTTTTGTTCATAACATTGGTTTAAGTTGTGAACTCTGCAACTAAAAAAAAAACTGTGCAGCCTTTTTTTTTATTCATAACAGTGTGTGTCAATATGTATGTATCACTACTGAACTCTACTGACCAGAGAAGCCCCTAACTCCCTGTGTACAACACATAAAGTTCAACTTAGTTTATAAGAGTAATACAAACCAACCGATTCAAACTGTTCTTATTTGTGTTCTTACCTTGTGCCTTAATTTTGTTGTAGACTTGTTAAAGCGTATAAATGTGTACTGTACTTTGTAAAAGACAAGTGAAAGCCTTAAATAACTGTTTAAGTAACATTTTTGAACAAAAATTTAAATTGTATTAGTCATTAATATACTTGTGCTATGAAAATTGCAAGTATCTGTTAAGGGGAGGAACAATGAGAAACATTAAAATGATTGGCTTAAAACGGAAGTATAGTGAAAACCAGAGGGCCAGACCAGGTTGGCCCCTGTACTTGCCACTGAGATTATAATAACTCTGCTGCTGGCAGCAACCCTGTAGGCATGGGAGGTGAGGGTAAAAGCCATACTGGACCTCTGTTCACAAATTCTACCAATCATTTTATTTAAAACGCTCTTCCACTGTCCTCACACACATCAACAGATACTATTAAAAATAAGTTAATTCCTCAAGCAAATAACTTATAAAATAGAAAAGGGGGGATTGTCATAGATGGATAATGAGATGATTTGCTCTCGCAATTAAAAGATAACTATTGTGTGAATATTAAGAAAAGCTTTAAGTGATGTATAGTTATGTTATTGCAGTTTAGATGTCCTCCGTTCTTCCCATAGTTCCCTTTTCCCCCCTGTATTGTTACCATCAAAGAGCCAAGGTTGTCTAAGACAGGTGAAAAGAAGGCGTGCACATGTGTCCCTTGCATAGGGCAGCTGGGAATTGAAAAGCTTGTTGCTTAGGGGGTGCGGCATGGCAACACCTGATCTCCAATCCAGTTACAAGAAAGCAGTTTCCACCAATAAATGGCAAAAAAGAGCTGACTGACAGACTTTGGGAGGGGCCAGGGTTAGCTGATACAACCCCCAGGGGTATAAAAGACTGAGCATCCATCTTAAAGATGAACTGGCCACGTGGTATGCACGAGGGGCAGTGCCCAGCGCTGCAGCTTTTTCCTTATGTAGTCCTGTGTCGTATTTTTGCTACGGTTTAATAAACCTTTTTAAATTTTCAAAGTAAGCAGTTGTCTCTCACAATATTATTCATTTTTTCATGTTTGTGAGTACTTTGCTTGTGAAATAAACAGTTTTTTCCATTTTCTCGAAGGAGATTTTCTCTCGAACCATCTGGGGAAGAGGCTAGTGGAATCTGACTTTTAGAGGAGACATCCTTTGGGGAAGTTTCCTCCCAAATTTGTCTTAAACTGGAACAACACCTGGGCTAGAGAACATGGTATTGAGTGGGTGTACCATATTCCTTATCATGAACCAGCTTCTGAGAAAGTTTAACAATGCATTGGCCTGCTTAAAACCACCTTGAAGGCACTGGGTGGGAGGAGTTTCAGAAATTGGGAGATGCCTTTAGTCAAGGCCACCATCTTAGTTAACACGTGAGGGTTTACCAATTGAGCTGGCCCTGCCCAATCTGAACCCCTGCATACAACAGACAGGGATAAGTTTCCGTTGATACACATGAGAGGCATGCCGGGAAAAACTGTTTGGATTAATTCTGCCTCAAGCAAAGACAAGCCCATCTGTGGGATTTTCTTCGCTCTGGGACCAGATTATATCTGGTGGGTGATGCAGAAGAATTGAGAGACACAATGTATACCTCAAGGGGACCTTGTTTTTGAGTGAACTGTCTGTTACACTGTCCCTGTTACCTAGATCTAGATGTATATATGTTTATAATTGGTTTAATACATGTAAGTATATAGTTTAAAAGTTGAAGTTTTATGTTACATGTTGGTATGGGAAAAAATTCAGGGTGGATTATGTTGGAGGTGAGGATTTTTTTCTTTTTTTTCCCTTTCTTTTAGGGAATTTTCTCCAATCTGTTGCCTAATAGATAGCAACCAGTACTTAAGAGAGACAAAAGAAGTGGCCAAGGTTGGGGGAAGGGGTGCAGATGGCTGCAGCCTCTTAACCAGGGGGTTTTCTCTTGGGACTATATAATTGTATTGGTTTTGTTGTAAATGATCAAATCGACAGCGAAATTTATAAAAAAATTTTATAATTTTATTAGATCGACAACCAAATAGAATATTAAAAGACCGCCACAGCCAAGACAGCGTCAACCCCGGAATTTTGACGCTGGGTGAACCTGGTTCGGATGGACGTATTGTCAGCATCTCCCCAGTGGTTCACCCCGACTGCATCAGGTAGCCAGTTTATATAGTTTATTCCGCCTGAAGCAGAAATGACATAAGATTTCTGTATGTCCCTTCATATGTATAGCGGGGACTATACAGATGCAGACCCGTACAAAAGTTAGTCCATAGGTTTGGATGGCTGGCTGGGCTCCTCGAAATAGTCTTCTTTTCAATTGTAGCCAGGACATTGCTGGTCCTCAGTCCTTGATGTAATCTCTTCCAGGTGCAGTTCCTTGAATGTTCTGGACATTCCTGGGAAGTGGCTGCTTATTGCCTGAGAAGGACTCATTCATTCGTTAATGGTCATGATTTTATCTGGGCGAGTCTGGGAAATCTTTGAATAGAAAGAAGGCCCTGCTTCTGGCTGTGGGGGTCAGAGGCATGGTTTGATCTTATAATTTTTACAGAGTTACAAAGCATGAATTATCTCTATCATATACTACAATCCCTCCCCATTTATTTTACCAATTTAATTCATGCTTCTAATTTATTAACTATTCTATTCCTACCCATCACCGTTGAGGGTTCCTCACAAGCGGAGTACCCCTTACACTATTCGATATTCCCCTTGTGGGATGCCCGGATACACTGTACTACTTCTTTCTTCTGTGTTTTGTCTCTCAAACCTTGCCAATGCTTCTGCAGCATTGCTGGCATACCTTCTCTCCCCTAATCGCGTGATCTTAGATGCATCACCTCCGGAAGCTCCCTCCGAGTCTATGGGGACTATTGCAGTTTGCATTCCCCTGACTACAGAGTGGATCAGTCTGATAAAACATGGAATCAGACAGGGTAGGAATAGGATACTGGCTACTGAACAGGGCACAAGAAATATTACTTTGTTCTACCATGCTCCATCGAATAACTTGTCCCACCAGGAGGACTGCAAAATCGAATTCCATTTTTGGACGGGGACATGGGCCACGTTTTTTATTTCGTCCGCCAAACCTCTTATGGTTTCCCCATAATCGTCAATTTCAATACTAAGTTCTGATTCATTAAATTTCCCACACACCCCTCCTTCTTCAGCCAGCAAATAGTCTAGTGCTATTCGATTCTGGTACACAAATGCTCTCACCTGAGTGTGCTGCCGACTTAGTAAATCCAGGGCTTCAGAGGTGTGATTTGATACAATTTCCATAACTGCTTGCAATCTGATCAGCCTGTTCAGTAGGTAAATCGGGGTCTAGCTTGATCTTGTGCCCACGTAGCCGGCCCATAATAATCGATTATTCTTGCCGCTGGCCACTCTTTTTCCCCCCAAGCTTGCTTCCTGCTTATCACCGGTATTATCTTCTTCAGACTCCTCCTCTCCCTTTTCAAGGTCTTGTATAACGGAGCCCCTAACAGATTGCTTTTTGTTCTTGCAAGAGTAAAGAAAACTGGCCTGATCATACCTAAAGTGCAAGACCCTTTCCACCTTGGGGGTAATTCACTGTATGCCTTTTTTCCACAGATCCAATAAATCCCATCTGGGGCTTTCCATTTAATATTTACTCTCCCTGGGTCTCCCCAGAATTCTCTCACATTTTCCAAAGATTAGAAAGGGTTGGCTCCTGGACTTTGGACCCAGCATAACCCTATTATTTCGTCCCACTCACAATTTGTATCATCTTTCAGTCTCCAATACCCCAAAGGAGGGGCTGGGTGCCATGCCTTGCTTTTTGAATCCGAGTTCACCGTCAGAGTAGACACACACAGAGTGTATCCCACCATTTCGGTGTATTCTCTTCCCTCCTGACTGACACAGATTGTGCTAATCACCCTTTGATCCAAACCCCCCCCCTCAGGCCTCTGTACCAATTTTGAGACCCTCGGGCTATCCCATTTCAGAAGTTGTTCTGGAGCCAAACCTTCCCCTTTCCATGGCCATTTCTCCACAGATTTCAGCCCCCCACAAATCCAACAGTTTGACAAACCCAATTCTGTTGCAATTTCTGGAATTAGATCAATGAACAAGTTCCTGTCTGGGGAAGGTAACTCCCCATCAGCATATTGTTTTTCCAATACTTCGTACTGTTTGCTTAATGTTTTCAACCTCTCCTGCTCAATTCTCTGTCTCCTCGATTCTGACTCCCTTCGTTTCATTTCCTGAGTTATTTCTTTCATTTTTCCTTCAGGATCCTCATTATCTTTGTCGTTCACAAAACAAACCACCATATCATATTGTAGGCACACCCTATCATCACTTGCCAGTGCCAAATTCAATCTGACCGGGTCCTTGTTCCGGGTAATTTTATTGTCAGATTTCCTATTCTTTGTCACCCAATACATTTTCCCATTCATCGTGCATATCCCGAACCTTGTGCTTTCATAGCACAAAGGGTTCACCTGGTGATATACAATAAAGATTGACTCTGTCTTTCCCCCGACTCACATAGTTCGATTACATTGGTCACAAATGGGGATTGACAACTGTTCCGTGTCTCGTTTTCTCCTTTGGAACCTGTGACCGTTTGACTGCCCGTTCCTTAACCCCGCCTCGGTATTGATACACCAAACCCCAATTTCCAATTCACACAATTTCACCCGAGTGCCATTTTTCCAACAGTACCTTCCAGTTCCTTTGAGACATTCCTCTGGGGCTTGGTATGCCAAGTGTCACCCGTCCCCTGCGACTGGGACCACCTGAGTGCACTTTCCACACTCATCTGCTGAGCTTCGTTTCCATTGTTCCTGGGGACCTCAGTGCTCAGACTCTGCATCCCACACATGACTAGGCTCAGGCCAATCAGGATTCCCAGTAGGTGTACTCCTCTGCCTTTGCCTCCGCCCCCTGCGGTGCCACCAGCAGCAAGGAAGACCATCTTCACGGCAGCAGGAGTACTCTTCAGGGAAGACGCCCTCTGACCTAGCCGCATACCGCCTCTTAAAGGCACCCCACCGAGACACCCTGATTGCATCGGAACTGCAAGGGACTCTGATGGATTTCCAGCCCTCCACATCCAGAATTTCTGCTTGGGACCTAAGCTTCCCACGCACTCCGTTTTGAAAAATATGAAACCACTCCTGAGAATCCAATTCAATGATACCAGACTTGTGGCTAAGGTCAGGATACGGTCAGTCAACTCGAGTTCCTCTTCCAAACACTGAGTGCACAGTCCTTTCGGCCTCTGCCCCCTTCTGCAATGAATCACAAAAACTCCTTGACAATATTCACACTTAAAGTGCACGAACGGAGAGCATACACAATCTGACAGTATACAACTGATCCACTCGTTGTTTGTCATTTATGAGGACATTGGAGTCGATCTTCAAGTCGCCGTGGAAGAGGTGACCCTCCAATCGGGTGCTTCCTCCTGTTGTTCGACTTTTTTCACCCTAGATGCATGCGTCCAGCCCTTCTCCTCTGTCCGAATGGCCGTGTCTGTTGTCAGGAGCACAAGAAAAGGACCTTCCCAGTGAGGAGAGAGTGGTGCCTCTTTCCACACTTTTACAAACACCTAGTCCCCTGGTTGGATTTTGTGAATAGTGAACCCCAGAGGAGCACTCTGTGTCACTATTCCCTGTTTTCAAAGCTCCTGTAAGTTTCTGTTGATCGCAACCAGGTATGGTTGAATCTGACCATCCTCAAATCTGGGGTGTCCCACCGGCATTCCATGCTTGTATGGCATTCCATATAGCATTTCAAACGGTGAGAGCCCCGTCTCTGAATGAGGCATGGTTCAGATATTAAGTAATGCCAAGGGCAGACACTTCAGCCAGGACATCTTTGTCTCCAGAATCAATTTTGATAACTCTGCCTTCAAAGTTTGATTCATTCTTTCTACTTGTCCTGAACTCTGGGGGTGCCATGGAGTGTGGTACTCCCACCGAATGCCCAAAGCATCAGCCATTTGCTTAATAACCTTTGATGTAAAATGTGTTCCCTGATCCAAATCAATGTAATTCACTACCCCATATCGGGGTACAATTCTTCCAACAATTTTCTGGCCACCGTCTGGGCCGTTGCTCGAGAGCTGGGGAAGGCTTCTACCCAATGAGTCAATTTGTCCACAATCACCAGTATAAATTTGAACCTTCCCACCTTTGGCAATTCTGTAAAATCAACTTGAACGCTTTCAAATGGTTGGTACGCAATGGGGGGACTGCCCAGGGCAGCCTTTCTGGCTCTTGATTTGTTTATCTTTTGACAAATCAAACACCCTTGTACTTCTTGTCCTGCCAATTCATAAATTCCCTTGCACCTGAAAAATTTTAGGAATTGCTCTGCCTGTTTCCCCCAGTGTGTTTTCTGGTGGAATTTTCATAAAATCCTTCTAGTAAATCCTCTGGAAACTAATTCCCTCCCATCAGGTAACCTCCACTTAACTTCCTTCAATTCACCTCCGATCTTTTCATAACATTCAATTTCTTTTTGGAAGAGCTGAGAGGAATTGTCAGGGGTTTCTTCCCTTTTGATCTCTGCGGTACTTACCACCATCAGCACCGCGGTTTTGGCCTCCTGATCCGCCAAATTGTCCCCTTTGGTTCGGAACTGAATTTCTGTCTGATGCCCCTTCACATGGACCACCGCAATTTCTTCTGGCCCTCTCAGTGCTTCCAGAATTTGTCGAATCAATTCCCCATGCATCAGTTCTTTTCCCCTCATGTTGATCAGCCTCCTTTCTTCCCAAATCTTTCCAAATATATGAGCCACCCCAAAGGCATATCTTGAATTGGTGAAAATTGTTCCCTTTTTCCCTTTCAGTCTTTTCAATGCCCTCAAAAGTGCATACAATTCGCATGCTTTTGCAGACCAGCTTGCATTCAGGGGACCTGCTTTTATCACTTTCCCTGTCATCCCGTCCACGACCGCGTATCCTGATTTTCTTTTCCCTTCGATAGCTCTGCTTGACCCGTCTACAAAAGACTTTCCCCCTTCATCTAACTCTTCTTCTTCTAAATCCTCCCTGATCTTGGTTTGCAGCTCAACTGTCTCCATGCAGTCATGAACTAATTTCTCTGCCTCCGCTCCAAACAGAAACTGCGCAGGGTTCTGCCTAGTCGTTGTTCTCAATTCCAAGTCCTGTGAGTGAATCAAAACGGCCTCAGATTTTAGCAATCTTGCATCTGTGAGCCATTTGTCCTCTTTCTGCTGCAGTATGCCCCGCACATTGTGCGGAGCAAATACTACCAGAGGTGCCCCGAAGGTCACCTTCTTTGCCTCTTCCACTAGCAAAGCCACAGCTACAATAGCCTGCAAACACGTGGGCCTACCCCTGCTGACTGGGTCCAAAAGCCGGGACATGTACCCTACAGGCTTCCTGATCCCCGCCCAGTCTTGCGTCAGCACCCCATGTGCTGTGTGGTTGCTAGCATCCACAAACAACTGAAAAGGTTTCCTGACATCAGGGAGGCTCAGCACCGGTGCTGCCATGAGTGCCTCCTTGACCCCCTTAAACTCTTCCTTGTCCTTCTGTGTCCATTTGATCCTATCTGTGGTGAGTTTCTCATAGAGAAATTTCACCTTGTCACTGTAACTTTCGATCCACTGCCGACAATACCCCAACTCCTCCAGAAGCTGCCGGACCTCCATTTTTGTCTGTGGGGGTGGTGAGGCAATAATCCCTGCCACCCTCTCCAGGTCCAATTTATTTTTTTCCTTTGTTAACCAATGTCCCAGATATCTGACCTAAGGCTCTGTGAACTGCAATTTTGATTTTGAAGCTTTCAATCCCTTTTCTCCCAAAAAGTTCAAAAGCCCAATTGTGCTTGTCCTTACCTCCTCCTCCCCTTTTCCTGCAACCAACCAATCATCTACGTACTGTAGAAGCTTTGTCCCCTCAGTGGGTACAAAATGACTTAAAACCTGCTCAAGTGCCTGCCCAAATAAGTTTGGAGAATCCACGAAGCCCCGAGGCAACCAAGTCCACCTGAGCTGCTGCTTTCTATTTGTCTCTGGGTCTTCCCATTGAAATGTGAAATAATCGCGACTGCCCTCATCCAGGGGGCACATCCAGAAAGCATCCTTTAAATCAGTCACTCTGTACCACGTATCTTCAGGGGAGACATTGTTTAACAATGTGTAAGGATTCGCAACAGTGGGAAACAGAGTCTTAGTTTTCTGATTCACAGCCCGTAAATCTTGCACCAGCCTAAAGCTGCAGTCCTCTTTTCTCACTGCCAAAATTGGGGTATTATGTCGTGACATGCACCGTTCTAGTGTGCCTTTCTTTATTAATTCATCAGTCACTGGTTTCAAGCCCCTCCTCCCTTCCATGGAGAGGGTATACTGTTTGGCCCGTATAGGTTCTTCAGGTCTTTCAATTTCCACCTGAATCGGTTGTATGTCCAACTTCCCAGCTTCTCCCGGGACATACCACACCCTCGGGTCTGTTTTCTCCTCATCAGGGGCAGTGAGGCTGTAAAGCTTCACTTTGAGCTGAGCTCCACTCCACCGATAGCCCAACCCCTAGAGCGACCATCATGTCCTGCCCCAGCAAGTTAAAGTCTGCGTCCTTTGCTAATAAAATATTACCAATGTGCCTTCTGTTTCCCATGTTTATTTCTACATTTTTTATGATTGGGACCTCAAAAGGATGCCCTTTTGCCCCTGTTACAATCATAGAGTCATTCCTCAAAGAGCACCCCTTCAGTATTTGTAACACCATTGTGCATTCCACCCCTGAATCCACCATAAACTGTATTTCTTCTTTGTAGGGTCCCACTTTTAATTTTATCAAGGGCTCCCTAGATGTTCTGGGACCCAAAGTGAAAAGCCCCTGACACCCCTAATCTTCCTGAAACATTGCCTGATCCTTGGCTCTGTTTGGACAATTCCGTTTAATGTGCCCCTTTTGTTTCCAGTAATAGCACTCAAAATCCCTCTTTTGCTCACTCGAGCCCTTGTCCTGAGACGGACCTGTTTTCTTTGCCGGCGCCTTTTTCACCATATCCTTTCCCCGTTCCTGTTGCTGAGCCTCCCTCACCGCTGCCGCCAGGACTTTAGCTTGAATTTTCTGTTTTTCCTCATCCCGGCGCATGTAAACTTTCTGAGCTTCCCACAACAATTCCTTCAATCCCTGCTCCTGCCAGCCCTCTATTTTGTCCAACTTCTTTCGAATATCTTCCCAAGATTTCACCACAAACTGAGTTTTCAACAACACCATCCCCACCGGGGAATCAGGGTCCGTCCCCGAATACATCCCCAGACATTTCCGGAGTCTTTCCAACCACTCCGTAGGTGTTTCATCTTTCCCCTGACATTCTCATAGCACCTTGCTCGTGTTCTGCCCTTTTGGTACCACCTCCCTGATACCTTGAATCACCATATTTCTCAGATTTATCATCTTCTGTCTCCCCTCTTCCGTCTGGGTTTCCCAAGACGGCTTTTGGTTCGGCCACCGCTTCTCCCCTGATCCCCCGTTTGGATTTCGCCTTTCCCAGTCCCTGATTGCAGCTGACCGGATCATATCTCTCTCCTCGTTATTAAATAATGACCTTAGGATCTCTTGGAGATCCTCATAAGTGTATATGCTTGTTCTCAAAAACTCATCCAACCTTTCCGCTACTCCTAGTGGATCATCCATCAGCTTTCCCATCTCCTTTTTGAACGCCCTTACATCGCTGGTGTCAATCAGAGTGTGGAGACAGCCAATCACCCCTGGAGCTGTCGATACCTCCCATAAGGGATAGATACCAAGTTTTTCCTCCTCGTCCCCACTTTCTCCCACGGTCGACCTCCTCGTTCTCTGCCTAGTTTGGCATGCCAGGGGAGAGTCATCCCTGGTGATGCCCTCCCCCTTCTTCTCGACTTTTGGGGATACTTGTGGCTGCGGCTGCCCTGCAGCCGCATGGCCATGTAGGGAAGCGGATGCAGCCGCTGGTTCTGGTGGTGGTGGCGGTGCAGTCGCCTGAGCTTGCGGCACCCCCACCTCGGGAGGCATCCCTGGCACCGCTTGTGCCAGCACAGGATCTGGCTGCTGTGGAGCCTTAAGGTAAGGGGGTGGAAGATTTTCCAACGTTTCCCACTCCCTCCCTACTTTCGCCATGCTCTGGCGGGCTCGCACTGGGTATAAACCCGAGCAAGCATGCCTCCACATGTCTGTGTATTCGATTTCCTCAGGATCCCGCGGTCTGCGACTGTTCACGTGGTCAAACAAAGACTCACAGGCCCAATTTTCAAGCGTGCCGAATATCGGCCAAACCACGTACTGTCTGATCTGCCTCCCTCCCCATTTCTCCATACTAAGATGGATCATCTTTTCCTTGGATTTCCCCACTCTCCGCGGACTCTCATCCCAGTGTTCCAGCATCCATCCCAGAGGACTATCTCGGGTTATTTCTGGTAACACTCTCCCGGGGACCTGAGGGATTTTCTCCTGAGTTCTCTTTTGCCCCTTGCTTTTTCCCAACCCCATTTTCTCAAGGAAAGTTACGATCTTCCTTACCTTCTCTTGTTTTCCTGGGACTTTCGTCTCGAGTCCCGATCTTCTCTCCAGTGTCTGGTTTTCTGGCTTGCGAAAAGTCGCCAGCCTGACCAAGTCGGACAGTTGACTGCCCTGTCGACTTTTGGGTAATCTTTCTTACCTGTTTCCTCCGGTTTCAGAAGGTGTACGAATTCCTGGAACTTTCCAGGCTTGTTTCTCCCCTTCTGATCCCAAACGTGACCGGTTTTCCCCCTAGACTCTCCCAAAGCCCTGGGTCTCGTGTGTTTCGAACCAGAACCTCTCACTTCCCCCTTGACTGGCCGCTTCCCTCGCGGGATAGCGGAACCTCAGTCATGGGGTCCGCACTCGCTCCGTGACAATGTCATGTCTCACACTGACGTCCGATCCTACTCCAACCAACCACACAATACTTACGGTTATTTTCTTGTGTGGATCTCTTCTTGCGCATTGATTTTTACAGATGAAAAAAATCTCAGGTCTCGGAGATCTCTCTAGATCTTTCCAAGTCGAGAATGGGCCCTTATCTCCCTTGGCTGTGGCTCCGTTAGCACACAGCTCCAATCATCATCCGTGGCTCCGGTCTGCAGCTTTTTGTGGATCTGATTGGTTCAGAAATCCGATTCCTGTCCAGGGCACTAAAATAAGCGGGGCGCCCCCCGGGCAGGAAAAGGGGTTCCCGGACCCCAATATCAGATCACGTCGGGGTCACCAATTTGTTGTAAATTATCAAATTGACAGCCAAATTTATAAAAAAATTTTATAAATTCATTAGATCGACAACCAAATAGAATATTAAAAAACCGCCACAGCCAAGACAGCGTCAACCCCGGACTTTGACACTGGGTGAACCTGGTTCGGATGGACGTATTGTCAGCATCTCCCCAGTGGTTCACACCAACTGCATCAGGTAGCCAGTTTATATACAGTTTATTCCGCCTGAAGCAGAAATGACATAAGATTTCTCTATGTCCCTTCATATGTATAGCGGGGACTATACAGATGCAGACCCGTACAGAAGTCAGTCCATAAGTTTGAATGGCTGTCTGGGCTCCTCGAAATAGTCTTCTTTTCAATTGTAGCCAGGACATCGCCGGTCCTTGATGTAATCTCTTCCAGGTGCAGTTCCTTGAATGTTCTGGACATTCCTGGGAAGTGGCTGCTTATTGCCCGAGAAGGACTCATTCATTCGTTAATGGTCATGATTTTATCTGGGCGAGTCTGGGAAATCTTTGAATAGAAAGAAGGCCCTGCTTCTGGCTGTGGGGGTCAGAGGCATGGTTTAATCTTATAATTTTTATATGGTTAGAAAGCATGAATTATCTCTGTCATATACTACAGTTTGAATATATAATTTTCTTGGTTTGAAAAGAGAGTTTTTTGAGAGTGTAGTAGTCAAACGAATAAGTGATGAGATTTGAATATTGGCACCTAGTGTGGCCAACTGAGGATATAGATGCTCCTCTGAGAACACAGGAAGTTAAAAGCAGAGAACTCCCAAGAAGAAACTCTCTTAGTTCCGGTACGTGAAAGCAGTCAGACCGCCCCTGCCCAGCTGTGGGCTGGGTGGGGGAGGGGAAACTATGTGGCTGGGTTAGGTAGGCTAGAGCCTTGGACAGGGAAGGGAAGTGAAAGGCCCTGCAAGACAGAAAAGTAGAACACTGAGAGGTATCGAGCAGCCCCCCCACCCCCAGGAGAGAGAAAGAGAGGAAGCCTGTGCCTGTGCTTGTGCCACCTTGAAATTTGATATAATGTGTTGGCAGCAGGGCCAGCTGAGAAGGAGAAGGGAGGGGTGCAGCAAGCAGGTGCCCAGCAAGGTAGTCCTGAGAGTTCTGGGCAGGCAGAGCCCAAGATTTTTAACCCTTTTCTTGAATTATAGAAACCTTACAAATACTGATCTTCTTGTATCTGAATAAGAAGAGAGATAGAGATAAAATAAGAAGAAATGAGCAAGTACAATGAAAATCTGTGCAAGTGAAAAATATCAGAGGAGTTGAGAAGAATCCTAGGTAGGAAGAGATTATAGAGTGGTCTTTAGCTGGACTTTTTTTGTACAGCCATAAACAGAACCATTTTTTTCCTGTGACACAAAGACTGCATTTAAGGGGAAGCAATGGCTTAGAGCCAAGAGAGTGCAGTGATATTATGTGAAAGAGTGGCGTGAACAGAGATGACAAGTGAAGAAGGTAGTAGGGCTCTCGATCTTTAGTGAAGAAGATCGCTGTTCTTGAGACTTCTCGGCCTTAAGGGGTGAATTTTGGGAGGACAAGTGTCTCGAAAGTTAGAGACTGTAGCTTTTTTTAGAACTGAGCAAAGCATCTTTAAACAGAGAACCCTAGAAACAGCTCTGGTCCATGCGCCATGGTGAGAGCACTGTACATGTCATGATGGCAAATGTCCCCAGGCGGTGCCACGTGTGACATGGAAACACAAAAGGTTTCAACTGTGTTTCCTGGAGAAGCTTATAGTACAAGAGGGACTCCTCTCTTTTGGATGAACTGAGAATTGATTATCTGAAGAGGAGTGATGGACTGAGAGTTAGTGATCTGAAAAGTAGTAACTGAATTGAGAATCCAAAGTTTTGTCTTACTGTGATGTATTAGAAATTTAGTAGAAAGAGGAAGAATGTTTTAAAAAGTTTTCATTCTGAGTTCTGTGTGTTTCTTTTATATATTGTAAGTTAATAAAGTTTTTTTCCTTTATCCCTTGGCTAGAGCCTCCTTTGCTCTATGTTATAAATTATCAAATTGGCAGCCAAATTTATAAAAAATATTTTATAAATTTATTAGATCGACAACCAAAAATAGAATATTATAAAACCGCCACAGCCAAGACAGCATCAACCCCGGACTTTGACGCTGGGTGAACTTGGGTCAGACCGACGTAGTGTCAGCATCTCCCCAGAGTGTCACACCAACTGCTCCAGGTATCCAGCTTATATACAGTTTATTCTGCCTGGAGCAGAAATGACCTAAGATTTCTGTAAGTTCCTACATATGTATAATGGGAACTATACAGATGCAGTCCCGTACAAAAGTCAGTCCATAGGTTTGGATGGCTGTCTGGGCTCCTTGAAATGGTCTTCCTTTCAGCTGTAGCCAGGACGTCACCGTTTTCCGATGTAATCTCTCCCAGGTGTTCTTCGGTGACTGTTCAGGACATTCTTGGGAAATGGTCGTTGATCACCCAGGAAAGACTCATTCACTTGTTAATGGTCATGATTTTATCTGGGCGAGTCCGGGAAATCTTTTGGAAATGAAAAGCCCTGCTTCTGGCCATGGGGGTCAGATGCATGGTTGGATCTTTATAATTTTTATACAATTTCTAAAGCATGAATTATCTACATCATATACTACTCTCTATTTCTAGTCACATCTCACAGTAGACACCAAAAAAACAATATTTTCATAGAAGCACTGGCATTGCATCAAACCATAACAGGGACCTTGTTTTGGGGTGAACTGTCTGTTACACTGTCCCTGTTATCTAGATCTAGATGTATATATGTTTATAATTGGTTTAATACATGTATATATATAGTTTAAAAGTTTAAGTTTTATGTTACATGTTGGTATGGGAAAAAATTCAGGGTGGATTATGTTGGAGGTGAGGATTTTTTTTCTTTTTTTTCCCTTTCTTTCAGGGAATTTTCTCCCATCTGTTGCCTAAGAGATAGCAACCAGTACTTAAGAGAGACAAAAGAAGTGGCCAAGGTTGGGGGAAGGGGTGCAGATGGCTGCAGCCTCTTAACTGGGGGCTTTTCTCTTGGGAAGGGCAGAGATACTGGGAGATTTTTTGCTAGGGGGTCAGGGGGCTAGGCTTAGAGATTTTTTGCTAGGGGTTCAGGGGGCTAGGCTTAGCTCCTCGGTCTTTCTCTTGCTCTTGGGATCAGAGGGGAACAGTCAAGCTGCTACTGCTGCAGGAGAATTCGCTGCCACTGTGGAGTCCAGTCCATCACTGCTTCTTCTTTACCATGGGTGAGCCTTTGCTTGTAAGAGCAGCTGGTTAACTGGGACCTTATTAACACCTGATCTGACTGGAAAGGACCCTCAGGAGCTTCAGGGGAAAAACCTGGGACCACAACCCCCTCCCCCTTCCTGGACGGGTGCGTCTCCGGGGCTGTATGTGGCAGCTGCTATGGAGAAGCCTGGCTGCTGCTGCCCAGCCCCACTTTTTTTTGCCACTGTCTCAGGCTTTTTTGCTACACTCTAACTCAACACCCTGTGTCTGCCTGATTCCCCATGGCGCCTGCTGAGGCTGCAGAGTTTTCTGTTACATTTTGTTTGCCACCCGAGGGTGTGCCTGCCTGTTATTCCAGCAGCCCCTCCAAGGTTCCTGCTACAGCCCACTTTGCCATTACCCATGTGCAGAGAGGTGGCTGAGCACGTGCCACAGTGCTCCCTGCAGTCTTGGGGGAATCATCGCACCTGCCTGGCCCAGCCAGGAACCAACTGTGCCCCTGCTGGCTGTGACCATAACTACAACAAAGGGGAAAGTGCTTGACAGCCAAGAGAAGGTTGTTATTTGGTTTCTGTTTTAGTTTGTTGTTGCTGCTATTGTGATTGTTTGTTTGCCTTGTTTTATATATATATATATGTATATACTAGTAAAGAACTGCTATTCCTTTTCCCATATCTTTGCCTAAAAGTCCCATAATTTCAGAGTTATAATTATTTGAAGGGAAGGAGGTCACATTTTCCATTCCAAGGGAGGTTGCTGCCTTCCTTGGCAGACACCTTTCTTTCAAACTAGGACAGGGGTCAAGAGGAGAGAACTCTTCTTTAGACAGCAGTACAGAGTTAGGCAAACATTTGGAAAATGGCTTAGGATTTTCACTGGGTTGCAATAAGTCAATGTCCAGATCAATCCCGGCTCTCAAAGCTCTACACTAAATGCTATACATGTTGCATAATTTAAAAAGAAATTTATTTAATGTGTTTAATAAAGGCTTTTGCACATCTCGGTTAAAAGCCTCTCTGTTTCTTGAGTTGTTGTTTTACCAAATCCCTGTGTCAAAAGTAACCTCTTGCCATTGACTTTGGGTCAGTTACTGGATAGCTGTTGGGGCATCCTGTCAAATTTTGCCTTGGCTTCTACAGGTAAGACATTTATTTCTTGACTAGAAAGCACTAGTATAAATAGAACATGGGGGAAAATCCTATCCTGTCTCCTTGCTGCAGGTCAGAGTCACAAAGGTCTAAAGGAAAATGGCTGAACACAAAGACAAAAGATGGGGACTCATGCATACTATTTAGGATGTGTGTTGAGGGACAGGATTATGGAGCAATGGTGGTGGGCTGTGTCTGTGCATCTTGTTATTGGTTTAAAGTTAATATCTTTTGGAGGACTATCAGATCTCAGGATAACGGATCAGTCTCACTGTATTTTTAAAAGAGGCAGTCTGGAGTCTGAAATCTAAGTTCTTTTATTGCAAAGTAATAAAAGATGGATCTGTATTCATTCAAATCACATTCTTATCAGTAGTCCAGGATTTTTGCTGTTGAGAAGGTCACAACAAACAGAAGAACTCACTGTATTTAAGAAGGCTTCTCTATATTTATTTTTACAGCATGCTGTCTCTTTATACCCTTTCACAAAGTTTATGCTTACTCATTGATCACAATAAATCAACATAGTGTTCATTGGAGCAAGGCAGTCTCCACCACTGTTTTCCGCCCAAAACCTAACTACGGGCCCCTCATTTATCTCTCCTTCTCATTTGTTTCCATGCCAAGGGCCTTGGTAAAGCTCCTTGACTCTTATCAGCTTCTTCTTTAACTAACTCTTTCTGACTCACAGACCAGCTGGGAGCCCCTTCATCACAGGATCTGTCTTTGCACTCAGCAGATGTTTGGGAAATGCTTTGTATTCCAGTTGTGTACTTTAAGTTTAGACTAAACTGGATTCAATTCTATATCATTGTAGTTTTCAATGGTTTTCATGTAATTTTTGTAATCATGTTTACAGTGCACTAAGAATCCAAAACCATAATTCCAAGTAATGCAGTTTATTCAGAGCACCATTTTCAAGCAAATTCTACTTGGAATCACTGCAGTGATTTCTACACCAGTCTGGGCAGTCACCCTTGAATTCCAGGGGGGTGTCTTCCTATCTGGTTGCCCACTCTGTGCAACAAGGGCCTTCGTCTGAGCATCCCTAATGATTTCTCTGCATCAGTGGAAGACCCAGTGTGGAAGCCCTGGGGGGGCATTTCCTAAGTTACACCCCATTGGCTCCTTCCCCTGTTCCTATGTCTGAACATAGGTGCTCCTGAGCCACTCCCTCCCATTTCCCGGATTGGCCCTCACATTTGTACTGCCCCGAGACCAGGGTCAGCCCGGGGGCCCCTGGAGGGAGAGAGCTGGACCCTCGGGGTGTGTGTGTGTCTGGGACCTGAACATCTCACCATGTGGCTGAATTAAACATCTGTGGATATTATGCAAAGGCCTTTTTTGCTTTTTTACCCTGGACTTTACTAGCAGGGATTCAAGCTGCAACAATCCAGCAAAGCATTTAAAGAGCTGGTTTAGAGCTATCTTGCATGCCATCTGTACTTAGGATGTCTTTTCCAAGCTGGTGTGGCAAAGCAGCTACTTAAATTTTTCACAAAGAATCATTTCCATACAGCTTATAAGAAAATAGCTGACTCAGGCAGCCCATTGCAGAATGTGAGGACTTTCATTGGACTTCAGCAGTAGACAAGTTTGCTCTTCAATGCTTTGCTGAGTCTGCTCCGATGCACTTTGTACTATGTCCTTTCAGCCCAGCAGTGCTGTCTCTGTTCCTGCAGCTCATCCTGGGTGTTCATCTGGTGGTCTTGTGAATGGGGTGTCCAGAACTCTTGTGGGAGAAGTACCACACCAGTGGTGTGAAGTGATGCTGTAGGAAGGCACAGGGAGAAATCAGGTCCATTTCTGTGTTTGGAAAGGCTGAATCAACTGGCATCCCATAGCAGAAGATAGCACATCCTATGGTGAGCCAATGCTTTATGTCAATCCTACAGCACTTTTTTGGATGCATTATTGCACGAGCACCTTGGGTGTCTCTGTGTGAAGCTCTTCCATCATATAATCAAAGAATCACAGAATTGTTTGGGTTGGAAAGGACCTTTAAAGGTCATCCAGTTCAACCCCCCCTGCAGCGAGAAGAGACATCTTCAACTAGATTAGGTTGCTCAGAGCCTTGTTCAGTCTGACCTTGAATGTTTCCAAGGATGGGGCATCCATAACCTCTTTGGGCAATATGTGCCACTGTTTCACCACCCCCACTGTAAAAATCAATGCTACTCTGTTGGTTTATAGTGAGTCTAATTATGTTGCAAAGGCTAAACCAAATCAACTCTAGCAAACAAGACAGATGCAATTGTCCAGACCCAAAGGAGTGTTGTCAACAGCAGCTGTGCTCCAGGACCAAGGTGGTTACAAGAGTTGTGCCCATATAGGTAGCTCATGTGAAGGTTTCATAAGGCTTGTCCCAGCAGCCAGATGCTGTGAAACTCATCGGAAACACCTCTACCCCTCATAGTGTTGGTTTTCTTGGCTGTGCTTTTCTGCTGGAGTTCATTGTATATTTTCAAAGATGTATACATGTAACATCTAAAGCACACACTGCATCTCAGCTGTTCAAAGATGATTTTAAATCCTGATCACCACCATCTTGACAGGTGGATTTTCTACGCTTCCAAAATGCTGTGTCCATCCAGATGCATGCCTCAGTCTAGTGATCAGGTAGTCTTTAACCCTAGTGACAGAAAGGCATAAAAGAATTGTAACTTCATTTTTGTTTTCAGAAGTGAACATGACATTCTGTTCCCTTCTCATCTGAGGAAAATTCAGAAATTAAACTGGACCAAATTTAAACCAGTTTTAAAGAGAAAGTCAAAGGAAAAACACATGTAAGTCCCATGTTCTTCATCCTTGGAGCTGGTGGTTGTTGCTTTCTATGGGGTTTTGAGGTTTTTTATTAAATTGTGTAGACTCTGATACTCCCTGCACCAAAGCAATTCTGAGTTACTATTATACATGAGTGTAAAACATCAGAGTACCTTTGATAGAGACAGGCTTGGTGAAGAATACTTTTGGGGGAAGTCAGGCCTCTAGAAGAGAAATTCAGACCTTTCGCTTCATATTCATAACAATATTCCCCAGACCTCCAGGACCAGTTTCAAATGCTATAAAATTCCACCAGCTCTTAACTGGGGTCCTTCAGGCCCTCCAGTTTGGACCACAATGTCCCTTAGATACCCAAAGCCAGTGATGATGGGCATTTTTTACTTCAGCAGCACTGCCTTGCCCAAATCCCTCTGTCAGTGCCTGCTTGGGGGTACCAGTCCAGTTATTAGTGGAGCTGCATTGCACAAGGTGAAGCAGCTGGTCTGGCTGGAATATGCTTAGTTCAGAAAGGCAGAAATTGGTTTGTTACTGGTATGTTTCAGACGATTTAGTTTCTTCCTGCCCTTTCCCTTTTCAGGCTGAGTATTCTAGACAGCTAGCTAGTACAGCTGGGAAGAACCAGCTGCTATCCATCTCTGTGAATTTAGCTCTTTCAGTGGTGACTAAGAGGTTTTTGTACTTTCCCTCCCTCAATGCAGAATTGCAGTGGGATTTTCAAAAAGAAGGTGGGGAAAGGTGGCCCTTTGTCCCATAGAGCCAGCCCCACAAGTACTCCATTTGCAGGTACAGTTGCTGCATGACTTGGGGAAGGTCTGTCCCTCCAGCTTTGAGGGGTGTTGCGCATAAGTGAGATCTGGGGTCCTTATGGGAGTGGAAGGTCCCACAGAGTCCATTTCTGCAGCAGATCCTAATCTATCCCTTATAATGGCAGTTGCTACTTAAATGCAGGCATGTTAATAGCAAAGCTGATAATGAGATACTCCCAAGACTTAGCATCATAATCCTGGGCCTGATCCTGGCACATAGATGAAATCCTGCCTGGGCAGAAGAGTGGAGAGAAATTTGTTGTCCACCAAATGCAGTGAGGAATGTTTTCATTCACTCACCAGAATAATGATGGGGTGCAGAAGGATGCCCAGATCCCATGGCCAAAGGATGCATCCCTTGGCCATAGCAATGTGTCACACATACCGGCTAGATGGTTACAGTGGGGGGGCGACAGTCCCCCTTTACCAGGGCTCTGCAGAATCCCAGCTACCAGGGGAGGTGCAGCACAGAACAAAGGACAGCAGCAGCCCGGGCCTGGGTGGCACTGGGTTACTTTATTTGATGTTACACTCCCCGAGTCTCGGGGTCCCAGGCAAGGAGCTGGGGGCAAACAGCAGCTTATAAAGGGGGGCAGGTCTTGAGGGAGGATACAATGTAAGAACTGTGGGTGGAACACAAGGCAGGGAATACAAGGGAGGAAAACTGCTTGGGACAGGTGGGGTTAACAACTGGATGTGGGAGGAAGGGGTTTGAAACTTGGCAGAAAAGTAGCTAAGTAGCAAAAAGATAAGACACCTGGCTCAAGTGAATAACAAAGGCAGGTCTGTGTCCCTCTAAAATCAGGGGGAGAAAAACCCCAAAAGAACAAACCAAACAATAACCTTCAAAATAAAAACACAATACAACAGCAATGCTCTTCATTCTCAACCTTTTGCCTGAGTAGCTGCAAGCCCATATAAGTTATTAAATGCTGGGTGGCCCCAGGTATCAGGCTCTGCAAAAAAACAGGACAAAACCAGAATCCTTTCCCTGCAAGGTATATAATGTGCCTTGGAGAGTTTTGTCCCATGGGCGAATTGCTTGGGATTGAGGGCAAGAGTGGCGTCCAGGAAGGTTCTTCAATGTTAAGAACCAGCATGTCCAGAGCACCCAGTCCCTGAGCACATGCACAGGATCTCAGTCTGTTTGGCCATACAGGATGCTCTGCATCATGGGATAAAAGTCCCAAGTGTCACTGGGGATGTATAGAATCACAGGATCGTTTAGGTTGGAAAACACCTTTAAGAACATTGAGTCCAACTGTTAACCCAGCACTGCCAAGCCCACTGCTAAACCATGTCACCAAGTGCTGCATCTACACATCTTTTAAATCCCTCCAGGGATAGTGACTCCAACCATGCCCTGGGCAGTCTGTTCTAATGCTTGACAGCCCTTTTGGGGAAGACATTTTCCCTAATATCAAATCTAAACCTTACCTGACTCAACTTGAGGCCATTTCCTCTTATTCTGTTGCTTGTTGCTTGGGAGAAGAGACAGAGCCCCACCTGGCTAAAACCTCCTTCCAGGTAGTTGTAGAGAGTGAGGTCTTCCTTGAGCCTCCTTTTCTCCAGGCTGAATACCCCCAGCTCCCTCAGCTGCTCATCACCAGACTTGTACTCTAATGTAGCTCCTTACCTCTCAGTAATTTTAAGAACTGCCTAACCAAATCTCCATATAACCACCGGGAGAATGTAACCTCACATTGTCTTCAAGCTCTTCACATGCTAGACAAATGGTGGGGGTTCTCAGAGGACTTGTCTCCCTTGAGGGGTGTCCTAGCTACAGGATGTAGTTGTTTTGGTTTGCCAATTTAAGATTTCCCGAATTTTGAGATTTTCCCAACCAATGCACTGATGAGTATGGTGGGTTTCAGTGCCAGCCAATCACCCATGCACTCACTTCCTGCTGTGAGATAGGAAGATAGGATTAGGAGAAAGGCAAAGCAGGCTCAAAACTTTAAAAGGGTATAAAGAAAATTATATTAACAGTAACTAAAAGGAAAAAGCAAGTAGTAAGAATCAAAACAAACCCTTCAGAACACTTGTCCTCCCCCCACAACCTTTTCTTTCCCACTGACAATGTAAAAAAAAAAACAACTCAAATTTCCAGTCAGTTTACCACCTCTAAAATAGTCTTTTTGCAGTTCACTTAGGGAGAGAAGTCTCTCTTGTTAGTGTTATGGAGACTTCTCCACAAGAGGAAAAAACATTTCTCTCGTGGCTCTCAAGCCGCCCGGGGGAAATCTGCTATCGTGAAGCCCCTGCAATTTTCCAGAAGTCTTCCCACAACTTGTTTATGGGCCATGTTGACTTATAGAGTACTGTTTTAAAGATGAGCTGTTCAAAGGCAAAAGTTCTCATTATCTATTTCTAAAATCAACTTCATTCCTGGGAACAGAGATCTTCTTCTCCTGGGGGCACAGAACTACTCTTCTCTCTTTCTCTGTTCAAACTTCTCATGGGATCACAGCTACTTTAACATCTGCTTACTTTAGCATGGGGGCCTTTACTCGATATCAATTTGAACCCTTCATCTCTCCATAGTTTCATGCCTTATAGGGAAAAAGAGTCTCTTCTCCATAGCTTGCAAGAGGCTTTCAACTCCAAAATCAAGGCATCTTCTCATCCCTCCCATCTGGGACTTAACTTCTTCCTCACTGACCATGATGTCTTCATGTTGTTCCTTTACATGCTTGCATCTTGTTCCTTTCACTCAAGGGAGGATTGAAGCACTGAAAGAGTTAACATCATGCCTGCGGCCTACCTGACCCGCTGGTAACTTGTGGCAGGAGCTGCGACTGGGGCTGTGCCAGGATCCTCTTCATGGTTGGTTTTTGGTTTATTCTGTGTTCCATTCCAGCCACAGGGCCACTCTGCATGGGCTGCAGGGCCACCTCTGGTCTCAGCCACGCTGGGGGGAGGGGACCTGATGGCAAGATTTTAACAGCCACGGCCAGCCCTGCTCTGGCCAGGGCTCTGCAGCCTCCCCCCGCTTCCTGCCCGGCAACTGCTGGGGCCCAGCCCATCCAGAACAGGGTTTGGAATCCCCTGGACCCTCGGAGAGGGGCCTGGCCCCGCATGGCAGAGCCTGCCCAGCCCGACCCGGGATGGGGTCCAGCGGGCCAAGGGCATGTTACCTTCTTGCCAGCTGGGAAAGAAAGAGGAAGTTCACGGGTTTCTTTAGTCTTTAACATGTGTTTTTCACAGAGGTGTGTCCACCTTCTCAGTGATTCAACAGACTGTCAGTTACACAGAAAGCTTTTGCATCACTTCCCTAAATTCCTCCCAAGTCAAACTATGACACAGGAGTAGGGCACC
This sequence comes from Serinus canaria, assembly GCF_022539315.1. Classification (NCBI taxonomy): domain Eukaryota; kingdom Metazoa; phylum Chordata; class Aves; order Passeriformes; family Fringillidae; genus Serinus; species Serinus canaria. Next base: position 17,634,189 of record NC_066342.1, read on the forward strand.
AGTTTAGCACTATGTGGGTGTAACCAAACTGTGTATTCTACCCCCCTCTACATCAATCCTTATAAACTGTTAACGATGGATTGTTTGCAGTAGCTGCCCAGTGCACACCCAACACCTCAGGCTACAAGCTGGATGTTAAATGAGATTAGGAAAAGAAGCAAACCCTGTGAGGCAGGCTCGTGGGTTTTTTTCTTCACATAAATGACTCAGCTGTGATAACTCCCTCCTGGGAAGCACCAGCACATTCACACCCAGCCTGAGGGGGTCATCTCTGCTAATGAGTCATAATGGACTCAATGGTTGTCTTGGTTTAAAAGGCAGATGTCTTCCAAGGAAAGATGACCCCTCCCTCCAAATCATTATAACTTCGAAATTATGGGGCAGGCAAAAATATGGGAAAAGGAATAACAGTTCTTTACTAAAAAATATATATATAACAAGACAGAATAAGCAACGAAAAGAAACAGTAACAGAAATTCCTCACCCTTTAAGCAATTTCCCCTTTGGTGTAGTTATGACTACAACCATCAGGGGGTGCTGGTGGCTCAGGCAAGGCCGAGAGGCTGCAGTAACTCTCCTGCGGCTGCAGGGGGCGCTCCAATCCAAGCCTGGAACCTCTTCAGGCTGTCAATGGCGGCTCGCAGAGAATGAGGGAAAAGGACGACTCCCTCAGGGTCTCACTCAAATGACGATCAGTCTTTGGCACCACCTACGGCAGCCAGCACACACTAGGGAGGTGGGCAGGGCTTGGTCAGGATGTTGCTACTGTGCAGGAAGGGAACTGGCAGGGGTGGCCCTGGCCTCAGATGACACCTCACGCATCGGCTCTGGACTCATCCGAAATGGTAAGAAAGCAGGAAAAAGCAGGGAGGCTTGCTGTGCCGAGATCGCAGTGCAACAAAAATCCCAGAGCAAAGCACACAGAGGCTGCTGTGGCCACCACGCCACTGACTGCTTGCTGCAGCACCATACCTCCGACTTCTTCCTCCTGCGCTCAGCAAGAGAACCACACGTCCTTCCGGCGCCAGCTCTCTGCTGCTTCCCTTCATGCAATATCTTCAATCCTACACCATAAAGGCAAGAAAGACTGCCTGGGCAGTGCCGTGCCCCCCCCCCCCCCCGGGGCCAGGAAATCTTAAAGATACAATGACAATTTTTGAGCCCAAAAGATCATGAGATACCTTATCATTATGAACCATCTCCAAGACAATGGCACTAGCAGAATAGGCAGCTGCAATGACTTAGACCATGAAAGACTTCCAAAATATCCCATGACTTGCAGTATTACATCATTCCATTGTGAAACTCCCCACCCTGGGAGAGGTACTGAGCATTCCCCACCTGCACCTGAGCATATATAATCTTTGGGTTTGGGGACTTCTGGTGCCACTCAATGAATCCAGAGCAGGACCAGAACTTCAATAGGACTGTGACCATTACTTTGACAAGACTGCAACCATCACTCTGACCAACAGGGTGCCAGGTTATACTCTGCCTTTGTGGGTTGAAACCAGTTTTCTCTGTATTATTGTATTCATTGTAATCTCTTAAGGAGATTGTAACTCTGCCCTGTAATCTCTCTCAAGGTAGTTGAGTGAGGTTCATTTCTCCTGCCAGTTTACTTTTAAACTAGCACAGGGGGCTATGAGCAGGGCTGATGGAACAGACCAATTATGTTTTAGACCACAGCTGTCCATGTGTCTTGTGTTATTTTCCTAAGCCTTGTGCCTTCCAGCCCCTTGGGAGGAAATGATGTAAAAATCTCGCAGGAATCCTGTTTTTCTGAGCATGTAGACTGGTAATCACTAAGACTGCTAAAGCCTTAGATTTGTTTGCATAAGCTCCTCTGACAGAGTAGACATTTGTCAGATATAAATTCTGTTGAAAGGTATCTCATTTAGTTAATTAAATTTAAAAATTGGTGGAGAAATTATAACAGAAATGTCGCAGTCTTCCTCGCTGCAACCCCTGATCTGGCTTGGCTGAGGGGAATCTGGTGAAATAAAGGAATGGGTGTGATGGTCTTGCCCAAAAAATAAAGACTTTAATAACAAAATAACAAATGTGGAAACTGCACAGTTTGGGGGCAAGATCCAAAGACAGGGGGGTGTGGTGAACACCACAAGGTATAGGGGTCTTCTGAGGGCAAGGGTCTAATAATGAATGTGAACTTGGAACAAGACCTTATTTGTAACAGGTTCTGAACCAACTGAGGACAAAACCCAGAAACTGGGCTAAATATAGGATAGTTCTATTAGCATGCTACTAATTTCCATGACCAGACTCTTCTTGCCATGACCTGAATAGGTGTCCCCTGTTCAGTATCCTGTTTCCTATGCTCTCAGGTTGATGCATCCTGTATATGACACTGAGGCCAAACCAGTATTTATCCCAGCTGGACACATTTCCACACAGAAACATACCATCCTATTTCCAGCTTGGTAATCATGACTATCTCCTCTTGGTTTCTAATACTTCTGCAGTTCTTTTTGTGACTGAATGTCTGTTTAGTTTCCACATTGACCAATGGCCGAATCCCTGGTCCTACTGAAGTCAGGGGGAGTTTTGAGCTGAATTGGAATTTGGCCTTTGAAGTGAAAATAATTAATTAATGTTTAATGGAGTCAAGATGTTAGACTATTGTGCTATCTACATACTTTTTCTTCTAGCTGAAGTAGAGTTCCCCACAAGGCACTGTGTCCTTACACCAAAGGATGAGCAGAGAGGGATAGAAGAAGAATTTCCCAGTAACTGCAGCATTTTTTATGGGGTGAATTCTTGCTTTTCTTGGAGATGTTGCTGTGTGATTCAAGCTTCAGTTTTTCTTCCCTTCAGCATCATAACCTAAAAGCCTGGGTTGGAAAGTGCCTCTGGGTTCCTACATTGTTTGGTTTCCTAAGCTTGGCATGTCACCCCAAGCTGCCATCTGTGCTCCTACATTCCTGCCCTTGAACAAGCACGAGGTTGTTACCATCAACTCAACCCACAGTGGGTGCATGTTGTGGGGTGCCCTGGTTCCCAACTGTCACAGGACGAGTGGGAGCTTCAGAAAGGCCCTGCATTGGACTCAAATTTTGGCAACAGTTTGAATTTAAGGAATCACTCTGGCCCCCAAGTTCTAGTAATGGCAGATCAGGTCTATTTATAAAAAATAACTATTTATTAAACAGACAAAAGATAACAGATGAAAGATCTTGATTAGAGTTACCACACAGTATAAAACTAAAAAGAACTACTAGTAGATTACAGCGTAACATAAAACTGCATGATATCAAGGTACCTGTATTAAAGCCAGCAAGAGAAATAGTATTGATTAGGAGTTAAATGTAACTTACCACAGAAATTATGATAATGTACAGAGATACCTTTGCTCTTATAGTCATAAAGTGAGGCATCTCTTAGTAATTGAGCTTATCTTTCCAGATATCACTTCAAGAGTAAGATGTTTATTGGCAGTTAGGAGATGCCAGACCAGTGTTAACTCCATGGTGCCAAAATAACTCACTATAAGACATCTTGTCCTGTTTGAGTTATCTGATCAGTTAACAAACAATAGATAAACTCTTGTGGGAGGCAAGATGCCCTGGTACACCAACTTGCCCCTTCCTAGGGCTCTGTATGTCCCCAGGACCTTGGTTACACCTAAGAGCAAGGATGGGTCATCCCAACCTCCCGGGCTTTGCGAAGCTGTGCATTCAAAAAAGTTTCAAGATCTGGTATAGTAAAAGCAGGGCAACCCCGACGATGGGGGAGATGACAAGGAGGACTCTATCTTATTAGAAGGCTAATTAATTACTTTATTATACTATGTTATTCTATACTATATTACACTACATCTAAATTGAATCTGCACAAGCACCCAACTCAACTCAACTGCCCAGAATCTTGTGACTGTCTGCTGACCAACAGTCTGCACACGTGCTTGGCCCTGATAGGCCAAGGAAACAAAACACTATTACTTTGGGTAAGCAATCTTTATATTGCATTCTACTTTGGCACAACACAGGAGCAGCGAATGAGATAAGAATTGTTTTGATCATTCTTTTCTCTGCTTCTCTCACTGCTTCTTTCAGGTTCAGAGTATGTGAATCCCACAATCTGGGTCCCGTTCTTCCTGCTTTGGCTCTTCTTCCCTGTAGATCCTGTTTCTTCTTGGCTTTTCCTCTTTGCTGGAGTGTTGGGAAGATAGAAGCACGCATCTTTGCTTGAATGCTGGATAATTGTCTAGACCTCTACCTGATGCCAAGTCACAGACATTGATCCTTGTTTACCATTCTCCTTCCTTTGCCTTTTCTTTCTTGCAATCTTTACTCCTTAACTTTTTTAACTCTGTGGTTTTCCATCCTTTGGTCAGTAACTGCAGAGTTTCAGTCTGTTTGCTCTGCCCCTTGCCATGGGGATATCACCTTTTAGCTGTCCCACACAGGGATGGAGCTGCCTGTCCTCTCCTCATCTAGTACAAAAGCCCCAAATAGAACAATCTTGCATATTCCACATTGACTTAAATAGGGCTTTTTTAATCTTAAACATTTTTTTCTTTCACAGCCATTAAACAGAAACAGTTTTGATTATAATATCATTATGTCTTTTTAGGAAAAACTTTCCCCACATGCATTTCTTGCCGGAATTCACAGCAGTTTGGTTTCCAGCTCATTTCCAGGCATTTTCCCTTACCTCTGCTGAAATTAAAGCTGTGTCTGTGTGCAACTTTTATAATTTCTGTGCAATGTTTCCATTCAAATAAAGTAACAGTCTGTCTGTTTTATAACCCAAGGCTGGAAGTGTACCCATACAGTTAGATGTTTGAGAGAAGAGAAGAGCAAAGCCACAGAAAGCACAACTTGCATGCTTAAGCATGCGAGGACTTAGTAATAGATAAGGGTTTTAATTAACTTGTATTTTTATATTCCCCTTTTAATAAGAGCTGATTTTTACAAAACGGTTTATGTGATTGCGTTACTGAGAGGAAACAAAGAAATGCCAGGAAAACTTGATGTGGAGAATCTGTACTCATAAACTGCTTGTAAGCTTCAGCTAACAGGAAAACTTCTCCCCCACTTTTTTTCCTTTTTTTTTTCCTTTTTGTTTTTTTTAATTCCCTGCCATTCAGCTTGCAAAAAACAAAACAAAACAAAACAAACAAAAAGAAAAACCAAACCCAAAACCGATCCAAACAAGAACCCTTCATTGAATATCTCAGAAAACTGGTTCTGGTGGTTTGAGACTAAAGACAAATTCCTTCCACTGCCACTGCCACTAAGCCTCTTCCTCCCATGTTTGCCAATCATGAACCCTCACACTTTATGGTTAAGAGCCAGTTGGCCTCAAATATAGATTTTAACTCCTGGGGATGCCAATGAATACAGATTCCATGGGCAGATGGCTTTGGCAGGCAAGGTTAGCAACTGTTTAATGTTGACCATGAAATGTATTTGTGAATGGCCAATTCCTTCATCTGACTGAGCATTAAAGCATCTCACATGCTCTCAGAGTCAAGACTGAGCATTAAAGAGGCATCGGAAAGGCAGGGAGGTGCTGCTGCCTTGCTTAGAGCTAACCCTGCACTGTCCTGGGTGAAAGCACACCATGCCAAGACAATTTCCTCCTTAGTTGCATCCTTGATTATGGCATTCTGTCTCTGCCTTCTCTGCTTGGGACAATCAAGCTGCAGCCTATGTGGAAATATGAGATGTCTGCGGCTGTCAAAGTGTTTTTTTCCTTTCAACTGTTTTTTGGGAGGGAGTTATCATCTCAGCTACCAGTTCTAGCCAGCAGATGGGGGTTTGTTTGCTCCTTCTGAGCCACTGTAGCCTCTCGAGACAACCATTTGCAGGCAGTTCCTCCTCTTTGTGGCTGTTGAATTTCCATGTTATCTGTTTGGAGCTGTATGCATTTAGCCTGCTATATGGAGGCAATGGTTCTAGCTCACTGTGCTGCCAGAGCCAAACATGATACTCAGCTTTTTCATCCATGCATGTGTCCTGTCCTGGTGTAGCAATGATGAAGGACATGCAAAAAGAAATATGTATTTGGTTTGCATGGCCAAGCTTTGGTAGGGGGGGATGGAGGAGGGGGGTGCACTACAAGGATTGCTTCTGTGAGAAGCTGCTGGAAGCTTCCTCTATGTCTGCCAGAGCCAATCCCTGGTATCTCCAAAGACGTATGTGCCACTGGTCAAGACTGGGCCAATTAGAAATGGTGGCAACACCTCTGTGATAGCATATTTAAGAAGAAGACGAAGAAGAAGAAGGAAAAAAAAGTTATGGTGCAGTTGTAATTGTGACCAGAGAGGAACAGAGTAAGAACATGTGAAAGGACCAACTCTGAAGACAGCAAGGTCAGAGGAGAAGGAGGGGGAGGAGGTGCTCAAGGCACCAGAGCCGAGATTGCTCTGCAGCCCGTGGTGAAGACCATGGTGAAGCAGCTGTCCCCCTACAGCCCATAGAGATCCATGGGGATGCAGAAATCCATCTGCAGCCTGTGGAGGACACCCATACTAGAGCAGGTGGATGTCTGAGAGGAGGCTGTGACCCCTGGGGAGAGAGGACCCCATGCTGGAGCAGCCTATCCTTGAAGAACTGCACCCTGTGGAAGTGACTCACAGTACAGCAGTTTGTAAAAAACTGTTGCCTGTCACCGACATGTTTTATGAAAAATCCTTTCCTTAGGATTTTTCCCTCCTGAGAAGCTGAGAGGCCTCAGGAACAAACTGTAAACAATTCTTATCTGCTGCTGTGGAATGCAACAGGGGGAATCTGTGATTGGTCTCATCTGGTTGTTTCTAATTAAGGGCCAATCACAGTTCACCTGTCCAGACTGTCTCGGTCAGAGACAAGCCTTTGTTATTCATTCCTTTTCTATTCTTAGCTTAGCCTTCTGATGAAATCCTTTCCTCTATTCTTTTAGTATAGTTTTAATATATTATCTATCATAAAATAATAAATCAAGCTTTCTGATACATGGAGTCAACTTTCTCGTCTCTTCCCTCATCCTGGGACCCTTGTGGACAATACCACAGTTGCCCATGGGATGGACTCACATTGGAGAAGTTAATGGAGAACTATCTCCAGTGGGAGAGATCCCATGTTGGAGCAGGAGTACTCCTTTTTCTGAGCAGCAGGAGAAATAACACCTGATAAACTGACCATAACCACCATTCCCTGTCTTCCTGCACTGCTGAGAGTGGAGGTAGAGCTGGGAAGGGAGGGGGGGGAAGGTGTTTATTTAAGGTGTTTGTTATTTTACTTATCATTATCCTGCTCTGATTTTGTTAGTAATAAATTCAATTAATATCTTTAATTTGAGCTTTTTTTGCCAGTGACGGTTTTTGCTGAGTGATCTCTCCTGATCCATATCTCAACTAATGAACCCTTTGTTATATTTTCTCTCCCCTGTCCAGTTGTGGAAGGGAGTGATAGAGAGACTTTGGTGGATGGCTGGCATCCATCTGGGGTCAACTCACTACAAAAAGCCAAACAAAACCATTTAGTTTGGGCATCTGGTTTATTTGGCAATTTACTTTTTAGCTTTTTTTTTTTCCACTTAGAAATTCCTTATACGCTTTAAATGGTTCACTGCAAACCCATGCAGCAGTATGCTATGTTAGTACAGCAGAGAGGCCAGGCAAGAGGAGCAAATGATGCTATAGGCCAGGTGTATCAGGAGGTCCTTAAGTCTTCTGAAAAAAAAAAATCTCCTGATATTTCTTGCCTGCCTGACTTCCCATTGCTCAGCTGGGACTAACCAGATATTCCCCAGTTCGGTATAGAAGCAACACAGAAAACACAGGAGCCTGGGAGAGATTTTCCTGGTAACCAAAGTAATGTTATCTAACTGTTTATGAAAACTTTCAGCTGAAATATCTCTGTTGCTGAAAGACTGAGGTGTGAGATTGTGTTAGATGTCAAGAAATTGGCTCCCCTCCTGTAGTAGGGACACCCACAGAGCCTACCCACCAAGCACCAGTCTGTTTGGTGGGACAGATGTGTTGACCAAAAAGGGCTATGCAGAAAAGAGTGAACTAATGACCTTTTTTGACTTTCTAGGCGACAGCAGAGACTTCCTGGTGGGAACAAGTCTCAGCAGCATGCAGATCATCAGCAAGGTGGCACCAAACACAATAGGGACCACCAGAAACTCTACCAAGGAGCCCAGGCCCTTCACTCCTCAGGTAGGACAGGCCACCATGGCTACAGTCAGAACCGGAGATGGCATCACAACCAGAAGCACTTGCCCAATGACAAAGAAACACGCAGAAATGCCAAAGAGACTGAAAACTTAAAAATCAAGGACACCGCCATCTGTGCAGTTCACATTCCCTTGGAGATGCACCGAGGCTTGGAGGATATGGAGAAGCAGTCTCAGCAGTACATCCAAGAGTCAGAGACCAAGCAGAAAGACAGTATTCATGAACGCATTGGGGAAAGACCCAAAGTCAATTTGCTTCAGTCTTCCAAAGACAGGCTGCGAAGGAGACTAAAAGAAAAGGTATTATTGAGTTTCCTTTTTTCCAAGTCTGGCTGTTGGCCATTTTCCATACAAAGGGTGGGGTGGGCTCAAGAAACCTTTTCATCAATGCATCTTAATCTCCCAGTGTAAACATTTCTATCAAAGTGTCTTCATGCTTCTTCAGGAGGCCTTTTATTCACTCAAGTCTCTTAGCTTGACTTCTTGGTTGAGGTTGCTACCAGCTTGAGTTCTTCAAAGACTGGGAACTCTTTTCCTGCACACCCTTGGGGAAAGCTGGTTCACACGTGAGCTACAATGTGGGTACACCTCCAAACTGACTCCCTTCCAGTCTGCAGAGCTCATCAACTTTGCAAAGAGGTCTAAAAAAAGGCAATTTGTCTCTCTACAATTACAGAGCTAAATCCCAAGCTTTGACTTTGGAGTGCTGAATAGCTGTAGTCAGCTACTTCAGTATTGATATTCATTTATCTCAGCAATGAATTGAAATGACCCTATCTTTCCCACTTCCTTCCAATAACCTAACAACAAAACTATTGTATGCAAGTGACAGAGGAGAAATACTTTTTTGAAACAATATTTAGCATCAGACTTCTGAAGAATTTGTAGATCTCTCTATTAGCCCCCTGTAAAACTCAGATTCTTTCTCTAGAGATTTTTTTTGCCAGACTAGAAAATTAATCTGTTAGGGTATCTCCAATGAGATTTCCAAACTAAGTAGCAAAAATAACCTGAACATATGCAACTCCATGGGAGTGCATGTTGGAAATGTATACCTTTGAATGCATGAGCATTTACTATTTATGTATGTGGCATGAGGAAGAGGAAGAGATTTTGTTAATTATTTTTATGTTCTTTAAAGCAATATGAGTATAGAAGAGACTTTCAGATGATTCATTTTAATGTTCTTCCTGTGAATTTATAGTCTTATAAGAAACACATCACATAAGCACCCAATCTTGGATGATGAGTGGGTATTGTCAACACATCTGGCCTCCTGATGGGAGTTTTGGACAACTGCTGTTAGGCACTGGGGTTGTCCAAAAAATTGTTGCAGTTTTGTATTATATAGCATGTTTTAAGAGTTTTTCAAATGCTGGGATCATGTGACATCTTTAATCTCAATTTAAATCATTAAATATATCACAGAATCACAGAATATGCTGACTTGGAAAGTCCCACAAGGATTGAGTCTAACTCCTGTCCCTGCATGGGACACCCCAAGAGTCACACCATGCGCCTGAGAGTATTGTCCAAATGCTTCTTGAACTCTGTCAGGCTTGGTGCTGTGATCACTTCCCTGGCGACCCTGTTCCAGTGCCCAACCACCCTCTGGGTGAAGAACCTTTTACTTATATCCAGCCTAAACCTCCCCTGACACAACTTCAGGCCATTCCTTCAGGTCCTGTCACTGCTCATCACACAGAAGACGTTAGTGTCTGCCCCTCCTCTTCCCCTCATGAGTATATTAAAAAGTAGACATTTTTGTAGAATTGCTATCTGAGCATTTTGCAAACATTGGTGCCCTTTCAAAATAGAGACCAAAAAAAAATCAATTATCACCATGTCGCAGACACACAGAGAAACCAGTCCAAGATGTCAAAGGCAGTCAGGGGTAGTCAGACTTTGACATCCTGGATCAGGACCCTTGAGGAAATCTTCTCCCTGAGCTGAGGGGGAAGACTTTGGGATCGAGTGCTGTGGGAAATGGACAAAGAGCATTTCTGGGACAGGATTAATTTAATTGTGGTTTTCAATGCTGAGATTATACCATTGTGTTGCTAAAAAATGCTTTGTTTTTTCTATGTCTGTTTATATGTTTCTCCAATCCCCTTCCCCCTTTTCTGTTTGTGGAAGGAAAAAGGCTGAAAAGTCTGTTTTTTCCTTGTGTAATAGATGCCTTGTCTTTCCCTTTTCACGGACCAGGACGAAGTCACAGTGGAAACCACCAATCCTGAAAAGAATGAAATGGACAAATTAATTGAAATTCTCAATAGCATGAGGAACAACAGCAGTGACGTTGACTCCAAGCTCATCACATTCATGGACGAGGCCCAGAACTCTACGAGCTCGGAGGAAATGCTGGGGGAGATAGTCAAGACCATCTACCAGAAAGCAGTGACAGATCGCAGCTTTGCTTCCACTGCAGCTAAGTTCTGTGACAAAATGGCCCTCTTCATGGTGGAAGGAACCAAATTCCGGAGTCTGCTTCTCAACATGTTGCAGGTAATAAGATAAAATTTGTTGGTTAGGTACCTGCAGCATCACCCTGCATGGTCCTAGCATGCATTAGGACAGGAGCTGAGCTGCTATCAAATTCCTTTTGAACTCAGTTGATGAGAGGAGAACAGAAGTGTACCTGCAATTTTGTCTGTGCACGTCTTTAATGGTTGCCATAGATAACATGGCACTGAGGGCATTGTCAAGTTGCTCTTCATTCCCATTTCATGAGCTGTAAGTGTAATTACAGTATCTCACTCCAGGGCCCATTGAAGCGATATGCAGAATAAATAGACTCCACAACCTGATGTAGTTATGAAGTGGGTATGTATTGTCAGCGCCCAGCACAAGCAAGATAGCTCTCGTGAAACCTTATGCCCCGAGCCTTGGTCTGAGCCACATCTTTATTTACGAAGATGTTCCATATGCATTACGTTACACAATCTCTTAATGCCTATTCAACCCCTGGCCCCGCCTGTCCTCTCCTCACACAGCAATTAGATCCATGCCCTTCTGAGCATGTGTTGTTTGCTGTGGTGGTCGCACGGGGGTCTTTGGTGGTCTCTGCGGCCGAAGGTTGTGGTCTTCCTTATGATTGAACTTTTTAATTTTTCTCCTTTGCACGTGCGCTGTGGTCCCTTGGTGCTTATCTGAGTATGTCTGTCGGTTTTGATCAGCTTGGAGACAGAGGAGCCCTTTTATCTGGGTTTCTTGCATTCCCTGGTCTTCTTTTGGTATTGTCCTTTATCGCAAGAAGCTTCAGAAATTTGCATTTTCCTATGCCCTTTGTACCATGGCAGAGGTTTCTTAAGTAAAAGGTTAAAATTCAACACACAATTCTACAAGCTAAAATTTAAATGCTTAATTCATATTGCTAAAACCTCAATTTCACTATCTGTGAAAGGAGTGGGTTGCTTGTGGCAGTATCCCCATGTCATGAAGAGAATTCAGAGGGTCTTACTGTGGAGGGTCTATTTCAGCACCAGAGATATCAAGTTAAGTCATGTTCCCTGAGTAGGTTATTTCTGGCTGAGGGGTTCAGTCCTGGTTTCTGATTGCAACATAGACTGAAATAATTTGTGTATTTGTTAATTATTCTGGGTAACTTTTTGTCTTGGTTTAGGGCAAATTTGGGAGAAAACCTCTAAAGGGGTTCCTCTAGAAAACAGATTTAAGCAGCCCCTCCCCCAACTGGTTTGGGAAAAGATTTCCTTGGAGAAAAGTGGAAAAAAAACTGTTTATTTCACAGGCAAAGCATTCATCAGCACAAAAAATGAACAATATTAAACAATAAAACCTCTTGCCATTCCAAAAGATATTATAAACTCAGAAAGTCCCCTCTGTGGGATCACTCAGTCTGTTATTGGTCCCTCCAGTGCTGGAAATGACATGGCCCAGGTCTGGCCTGGTGGGCCACAGGTGCAAGCTGCTGGTGCTCTTCTGGGTGTTCAGTCCAGAGCCGGTTTAAACACTTCCAAGAAAAAGAAAAACCACAGTCCAGGGAACATCTCTGCCTTAGCTAGTTAAAAACTAACTAAAAGCAAAGGAGAGTTCTGTCCTGCTCTGTCCATGCTGCAGACAACACAATCCAGGAGCAGGAATGTGGAGGAGTGAGTGCAGTTTCTGAAAACAAATAGAGCGCTTCTTCTTTCCCCCTCTTTGCTCTCAGAACCAGTCTTAAAGGTGCAAAACTTATTTCTGGGCTAAACAGACAAATGGGGATACAAGCATCATAAAATCACCCCAGGACACTTATTTATTGGCGTATGCAGCATTGGTTGACTGCTTACTCCAAAACCATCACTGACAATAAAACTGGGGGAGGAGAAAAAACAGTGCCTCTGATAATTGGTCCATGAGTTTAACAGTTGAACTTGATTATCTTGGAGGTCTTTTCCAGCCTAGGTGATTCTATGACAATGGTGGGTGATGGGGAAACAGGGCTGCCCTCAGCTGCCCACAATCTGCTGGGGGAAGCATGCTTTACTATAGTCCCACAGTTTGCTTTCTGGGGAGGGTGTCACATGGGCCTCCATCTTTCTGCCTCTGAAGACAGGACATATAGAGTTGAAACCATGAATTTCTATCCTTAACTTATATGTTTCCATTTGACTATTCCCTCACACACCCATGCCATCTGTGGGGCATATTAAGCTCTTGTTTCATGTCTGTGATATCCCTTGGATTCTGTGCCTAGCTGCCTGTACCTTAAGTTGGCTTTTGGGCAACAAAGAAAGCAGGAAATAAGCAAAATAAAGTAATGAAAATTAATATTTATCATAACCAAAGATAATTCTGGAACGTCACTGGTTGGTTTTCCTTCTCTTGCTGCTCTGGGTGCATATCAAACTCAGCATCTCTCCCTGTGCTTGCTCCTTCTCCTCTATCCCCTGCAAAGCCTTTGGGCAGCACACATATCTGCCCATTGCCTGTACCCGGCCTGGATTTTTTTCCCCAACTGATTTATTTCCAAAGCAATTATACAGCAGGAGGAGAAAAATTGCGGTCTGCATTAGTCTCAGATTTAACAGCAAGGGGCTGGAGGGAGCTCTAAACCCTACATGCATCTCTTTCTTCCCATGCCAAGTAACTCTTGTGTCTTCTCCCATTTGTCTGAGTGATAAGAAATCCAAAATAAAGTCCAGGAGCAATGGCCAAGGAGCAGCAGGGTGTTATCCAAAAATTGAGGACAGTGGGTTATGAAGGACTCTTCAAACTTACTTTCTTCTCTTGCCCCAGCATTTCCACCCCTACCACCAGACCCAATAGACTGACTTATACTGAAGCATCGTGTGCAATAATTATTGGCTTCACATTTAGCTCTTCATAGCATGAATGTAGGATAAGTAATACGCCACATATCTACACATGTTGGTGACTGAAGAGACAGGGACTCCATGGTTTGCATACATGAAGCCGATTTATTGATTCCACAAGCTCAGTATATATACCTTTTCAGCTATAGCTAAAAATAGCAGTAATCACAACATTTACATTTCTTAGTAACATTGCTTAATCATAGCTTTGCATAGACTCGCACAGGCATGTACAGTCTTGCATGGTTTGTCATAAAGCATACCAAGGACACCCAAGCACACCATTATCTTCTCCAGGGTTCTGCTTGCCAAGGCTTGTGGTCTAACAGAGTTAACACATCTGTGTTGGTAAGCTGAGCAGTACTCTCCGTCCTGCTTTCTAGCTGTATTCCCATATACAGAGAGTCTCAAAGTGCTTATCAGGAACATGTAGCTGGTCATGATATTATGACTGCATGATGCCCTGTCTTGGTTCCAGCCAGGACAGGGTTAATTTTTGCAGTAGCCAGGAGGAGCATGGCCAGGGCCCTGAGGTTATTCTATACCACCTCATGCCATACACAGGGAGTGGAGGGAGATGGGTCCCTTCCAGTTGGGCTGGTGTCAGAGCAAATGGTCAGGGTAGTGCTGGGTTCAACATGGTGAGCACTTGCGTGCGAATCATTCGCTTACCTTATGCACTCTGTAATTAATAATGTTGTTGTTATAGTTAATTTCTTACTTCATTGCTGTTTGTAATATATTGTTCTTAACTTGTGGTTTTTACCTTTTGCGCCTCCAATTCTCCTCTCCAGCTTGCCACATGGGGAGAGAGAGGAGGGAGTGAGTGAGCGGCACTGGTTTGGAGTGTTTCAGTGGGAACACTAAATTGGGGAATATCATTCCTAAACTATGACAGCCTTATTTGGAGCCTAATATGGGGCTCGAAGGGTTGAGATGACAACAGATTTGCCCAGAGTGGGTTGGAACCAAATTTGATCTAAGCATTTGTTGTTTTAGGTACAGAGCCAATGGTCACAAGGTTGTTCGGTCTGTTCACATGGTTGTGGTACCTAACACTGTATATACTCCTGTATATGCAACATTTGGCTGCTCATGATGATCTTTTTCAGAGCAGGGAGAGGGATTGGGATTGCTTTGTTGCTGTACTGTGTGATATCAACTTATGACATCATAACATCAAGGGCAATGAGTGTTATTTGGGATGTGTATTCATTGTTGCTATTCTGCCCTCTCCCACACTACCTCTGGGAAATTCATTAATAATTGTACCCAGTCTGTAGGGAGAACAAGGCAGGGTGATTTTCCCCAGCTTTTCACCCCCTTTTCCTCCTTCAGGCCTGTTACAACAGCTTTTGTGAATTTTGAATTCCCTTTGGATGTTAAGGAAAGCATGTACTTGTTGCTAAGTCTATTAGGTTTCCTCAGTATAGTCAACACCATGTTTAAAGTTACAAAAAAGATTTTTAGGAAGGTCATTCAGAGATCTGCAGCAAGGGTAGACAGTTATGAGTGGCATGGAATGTGGGACAAAATGAACCAGTTTTTGGAGAAATTCTCTGCTCCAATGGTTTGGAAGTTCACCCCTGAACAACTACAGGACTGATAAAATGACAGAATATTTGCAAAGAAAATGCTGTTGCAGTTCCAAAGAGGTGCAAAGTTCTTGCAATGTTTAACCCAGGCTACTCTTTACTGGACAAGGTTTGACACTAAACTGCATCCTCAGAGGGAAGAGGAGGAGGAAAGCAGACCAACAGGCACAGTGGCCACTCAAAGTGCAGCTGAACCAGAGGAACAACTTGTGTCAGTAGCAGTTGCCTCCATACAGAAAAAGAAATCCAAGACCAAATCCATTTTCTTAGTGAGAGGTGAAGAGGAAGTAGACCCATGATTGGAAATTAGAGGGGAGTGAAGCCAAGCAGCTGGAATCCCTGTCCTGGTATGTGAGCATTGGGAAGAGGACAGAAGCTCTCAGGCTCTGAAGGTGATTCCTGTCAAGCATGAGGGAAAGGTATCCTTTAAATGATGATCTACCAGTGTACCCAGGCAAGTGGAACACCATGCAGAAAGGTACCCAGCACCCGAGAGAATTAGCTGTGCTGGAGGTACTCTATGAAGATTCAAATCATGAGTAGTCCTCTTGTTGCCAGAATGATTTTTGCTTTTTTATATTCTCTATATTCTTTACACATATATTCTAGCTCTATTGTTGTAGAGTTATATAGTTCCTAGCTAGCCCCAGTACTTTTCCCTACCTTGATAGGCAGAAAGACAAAACACATTCCAGACTCCAAGCAGAGGGCCCAAGGCCCCAATCCTACCTTGGTTCTTCTTGGAACCAAGTTTAAACCCAGCTCTTCAAGACATATTTTCATAAACAAAGTTTAGTTTCTGTCTGAGGGGGGAGGATTTTAAAAGGGGTTGAACCAGGAGAAATTACCTCACCACTTACGTCTCTAATTAGGGATTTTTGTCAGTTATGCTACTTTGCTAAACTCATAAAACTGTATTCACCCTGTGCAGGGATGGGCATTTAGGCATTTTCCATATCTGCCCCTTGGAGGCCTCCAATAAAGACCAGCCTTTATATTACCTCCTATGCCAGTTCTTGGCTTCTTTTCTGCCTCTGTCAAGGTTGGGATTGAAGCACTCGAGATGGTATATCATGTTCAGACTCAAATGTTTATTATTTCTTATCTATATTACAGTCTTACAAGTCGTGAGTTCTACAGCATTCTACTAACAAGCTACAAAATGGCTAACTATCTTTCTCTACAAGGTCTTTTAAGGCTAAACTATCCAAGTAGGAAATGACACCTAAATTATTTTCCCTTTTAACCCAGTAATTAATCCCTCATGTCCCACAATGAGGATTTTTTCTGTCCAATTACAAAACACCACCCAAACCCATAAAGAAGGTGAAGAAGAAGGACCAGCCACCGCCCTAAAACCTCCATCTTGCCCCATATATATTGCTATATTCTAAAACCCTAAACTCTAAGTTTTCCATCCTGTGATATTACACACTCCTATTCAAACTACACACCCACACCCAGTGCTATCAATTTTGGAAGCCTTCCCCATGGCCTCAGGTCAAATGTAGTATTCTCTTGTGGGTCTGTGCCTTTCAGCAAAGAAAATTTAAAATTCTCAGCATCCAGGGTTCCAACACTCCTATATTAATATTATCTTGAAAGTGTGTTGTTTCATTTCTAGGTTCTTTGAGGCATCACTCTATATATCCAGATGAAATCCAGTGTATGCAATCCATGTGGAGGAAGTTTGCATGGAGCTTTCCATTACCATATGCCAATTCATTGGCATTGATGTCAATGAAAGAAGGAGAACAAACAGTGCTTCAGGTGACTACCCAACTCCAGCTATAGGAAGGGCATCCTACCGACTAGTGTCTTGGCTGTGGAAAGAATGTCCAAGGACCACCAGCAATTTAAAGAGGACCTCAAGCAATTTAAATAGCAAATGTCCCATGCCCTGCCACTACGGAACAGAATCTTGGCTATTAGAAACAAGTGCCTCCCTGCTCAAGGGAGAGGGTCCACACCATGAGGTACCCTGCAGTTTTACCTGCATGATGATAGAAAAGATATGAAATGGGATAGAAAACCCATATTTGCCCTAGCAGAACAGAGATGTGATTGAAAGGAAAAACAAACAACCCCTCAAGGATAAATGCTGCTCCAGTTTCCTTTGGGCAAGTCCTCAGACAGAAGGGCTGATGTTACTTCTGATCCTCTTGAAGGGACCTCCAGTTCCTATTTTAAAAAAGTGATCAATGAGTACTATGACCAGAACTAGTGGGGCCCTGCCTCGGGACAGGTAGAGGAAAGGGAGAATCAGATCTATTGGACTGTGTGGATCTGATGGCCTGGCACATCAGACCCACAAGAGTATATAAGGCTTTAGTTGACACCAGCACACAATGTACCCTGATGACATCAAGATATGTAGGGGCAGAATCTCTATTTCTGGGATGACAGAGGGATCCCAACAACTGACTGTACTGGAAGCTGAGGAGAGCCTGACTGGAAATGAGTTGTAAAAATACCCCATTGTGACTTGCCCAGAGGCCCTGTTAATCCTTTGCACAGATTGCCTCAGGAGAGGATATTTCAAGGACCCAAAAGGGCATCGTTGGGCTTTTGGGATAGCTGCTGTGGAGACAAAGGAAATTAGACAGCTTTTTTTTTAGAGACCTTTCCTGGTCCCTCAGAGAACCCTTCTGCTGTGGGACTGCTGAGTCTCGAAGAACAACAGGTACTGATTACTACCACAACAGTGCACCATAAGCATTACCCCACTAATCAGGACTCCATGATGGCCACCTGTCTTGGTTTGAAAGACAGGTGTCTGCCAAGGGAGGCGGGAACCTCCCCTGAAATGGAGAATATGACCCCCTTCCCTCCAAATTATTATAACTTTGAAATTAAGGGGTTTTCAGGCAAAGATATGAGATTAAGAATAACAGTTCCTTTACTAGTGTGTATATGGATAACAAGGCAAACAAACAACAATGGCAGCAACAACAAACAAAACCAGAAACCCAGTTGCAGCCTTCTCTCAGCTGCAGGCACTTACCCCTTCCTTGTAGTTACCGTCACAGCTGGCAGGTGGTTCTCGGCTGGGCAGGGCAGGTGCGATGATTCTCCTGTGGCTGCAGGGGGAGCTGTGGCACAAGTTCGGCCATCTCACATGGTAATTGCAGACACAGCTGGTGGAAAGGATGGAAAAGGGGTTTACAAACGCCCAGGGGCAGGTGATCCCAGTGCCACTCTGAATAGCAAAAGGAGCTGTAGCAGGAACCTCAGGAGCAAGCTGGAACTGTAGGGACAAGCAAAATCCCAGAGTGGTAGACAAGATTTATTAGAAACTGCATCTGTAGCTGGAACCGCGGGACATCCCGGTAGGCAGTGGGTGTGGGGCTACAGTGTAGGAAAACCCTGGAGCAGTGGCAAAGAAATGGCGGGGGCTGGGCAGTGGCAGCCTGGCTCCTGAACACAGCCGGGAGAGGCTCCCTTGGAGAGAAAAAGAGCTCAGGGTCCCGGGGTTTTCGCTGATGCACTCGAGCAGATGGTGAAAGTCCTTTTCTTAGTGAGGTAGGATGTTAATAAGGTTCCAGTACAACTGCCGCTCCCACAAGCAGAGCTTCACTCACAGTAGAAGGCAGCAGGAGAAGGAACCCAGCAGTGGTGGCAAAATTTCCCCACAGTGATGGCAGTCTGTTTCACCTCTGAATGCCGAGACAGCAAGAGAGCTAGGAGCTGCGCCCAGCCCCCTTTTCCCCAGCCCAAATCTCGAGGTATTTTCGCCCCTCCTAGAGAAACCCTCCAGCTAAGAGAGTAGCCAGCCGCACCCTTTTGAGCGGTGGCAACTTCTTTTGGCTCTGTTAAGTACCTGGTCATTATTATCTCTTAGCAACATATGGGAGAAAATTCCCTGAGAGAAAGAAACAAAAGGAAAAATCCTAAAGCCTGTTATAGGTAGATAAACGCCTCCCCTGGGGGACTGCCTGGCGTCCCCTTCCCCTGTCCCAACTCCCCCCGCAGGGGCAGCCTCGGGACAACCCGAAAAATTCGGGGTGGGGTCCAGGCTGGACGCAGGCACCGTGACAGCCGCTGCTGGAGGCGGTGGGGGCGCGCAAGGAAGCGCCGCCGCGGTCTCTCTCGGTTCCAGGCGGGGCGGTTCTGGTGCGGGCTCTGCCTCTGCGGGAGGGGGTGGCGGACTGATCACGGGCGCCACGGCAGATACCGCCGGAGGCAGGGCCACGGGCGGCGCGCGGGGTGTTTCTGCCGGCTGTTCGCCGTCCTCACCGTCTTCTTGAATCGGAGCCGGGCTGGCGGGAGGTGGCGATGGTGGCTCCGCTGTCCCAGCTTCAACATTTCCCGGCGTGGCAGCAGGCGAGGGCGGGGCCGCCGCGGTCGGAGCCATCATGAGCTGTGCTGGAGGGGCGGTCGCGGGCGGGGCTGGTGGGGCGTCCTCAGGCTGGCAGGCAGCGAGGGGCGGTGCCAGAGGCGTCACCGCCACCGCCTGAGCTGCGGGCAGGTCTCTCAGCCCCGGGAGGGGCAGAAGAGGCGGCTCCTGCGCATGCTCCAGGGAGTCAGAAAAAAACCTCTCCACCGGCACCTTGGGCAAAGCCTCCTCTCCCCGCTCTACGCGGGGGGCAAGCCAGCGGCGGGGACTGTCCTTGAAGAGTCTCTTCTCCCGCCGGCTGTGGCGGGGTGGCTGGTCGCCTTCCGCGCGGGGGGAGGCGTCCCCCCACGTCCCTGCCAGAGGCCCCCACGGCATCAGAAGCGCTCCCCAAACGAACGTGGTCGCCTCTCAAAAATGTGAAAAGCAGCTCCCAAGTGGGAAGCTGGTGATGGACCTTCCCAGTCCGTTCGAAATGCTTTCTAAGAGAAACACCAAGGGCATTCCACGCGCGGGGGTCCCAGGAGGAATTCATGCCCATGGGGAGCCCATGGCGTTTGGCCCAGACAAAAAACTTGTAAAGTTGTTGCTGGGGCACGAGAACTTCATAGTCACGAAGAGTGAGCTCCCAGAATTCCAAAGTAAATTTCTCTCTCCATGAAAATTGAGTGCTGATGTCTACAGACATCTCTTCCCAAAGTCAAAGCCCACCCAATCGGGCAGTGCCTGCCAGAAGAGCTTCCCCAGCCCCTGCCTCAAGGCTTGGGGGACAGACACGGCCAGAAAAGACCGAGTCTCCTCCTAGAAAGACTCAGGAAAGGGTTAATACCTTTCTCTGTGGGGAAAGCAGGTGTCAGCGTCCAGGCTCAGGGTCCCACGGGGTCCTAGAGGCTTCCCGTCTGTCCCAGATGATCTCTGGACATGCTTCTGGGATTTTTTTCAGCAGATTCTTTCTGTGCTCAGCCGTGCTGTGAACTCTGCCCAAATCCAGGGTCTTAGTTCTCCAGTCCAGGCCACAGCCACACGTCGGGTCACCACTTATTGTAAATCAAAGACGACTCCGATGAAGGGGAGAGAGAATGATGCATCTGACTCCATCATCAGAAGTCTAATGACTTACTTTATTATACTACACTATGTACATTTAATCTAAACTGAATCTGCCACGCACTCACTCTTGCTCACAACTGCACAGAACTGCACTCATCTCTGATTGTCTCGTGACTGTCCCATGACAGTCCCACACACACGCACTTCTTGGCCCTAATAGGCCAAGGGAACAAAACATCTTCACTTTGGGTAAACAATTTCCGTATTGCATTCTACTTTAGTGCAACACAGGCACAGCAAGCAAGATAAGAATTGTGTTTTCCCTCTTCTCTGCTTGTCTCACATCTTCTCTCTGTTCAGAGGGCATGTGAATACCACAGGTTCCTAGGCGCTAAGAGTTTTGGGAGAATGTATATTCCAGATTACACTCAGATTGTATGGCCTCTATCATGTGCCCCAGAAGAAGAGTGATTTCAGGTGGGGTCCTGAACAACAACAATCTTTTGAACAATATTAAAAGGAGATTGTTCATGCAGTAGCCCTGGGGCCATTCACGACAGGACAAGATGTGAAAAATGTGCCCTACATAGCAGCCAAGGATAATGGTCCTTCCTGGAGTCTCTGGCAAAAAGTACTCAGGGAGACTTGAGGATTACCCCTGGGGTTATGGAGTCAGGGATACAAAGGATCTGAGGCCTGTTACACCATATATTGTTCTGGCATGGCCTGGTGTTTGGTAGCAGGGGGGCTACAAGAAACTGCTGGAAGCTTCCCACCATGTCCAGCAGAGCCAGTCCTTGATGGCTCTGAAGATGGACATGCTGCTGGCCAAAACTGGGCCAATGAGAGAGGTTGGTAATGCCTCTGTGATGACATGTTTAAGAAGAAAATCAGTCATGGGGATTTTGCTTGTAGCCAGATAAGAGGAGGTGAGAGCATGTGAGGGAAAAACAACATGATGACACCAAGGTCAGTGGAGAAGGAGGGGGAGGAGGTGCTTCAGGCACAAGAGCCAAGACTCCTCTGCAGACCATGGTGAAGACCATAGTGAAGCAGGCTGTCCCACTACAGCCCATAGGTCTGATGCCTTGGAGTGGCTACCTAGAACAGAGGCTAGACAAGATCAAGAGAATAAAAGCAGGTATTAATTAAAGGCCTTCAATAGGTACACCTTGGGCAGTCAGAAGCCTCCGAGAGACTACGCCCAAGATGGATGATGGTCGCAAATTTTTCATACAGCTATAAATTTGGTCCATTTACATATCAAGGGTTAATCCTCCAAGTACAACTTCAGGTACTGAAGCCATATACCCACAGTTTGCTCCCCCCCAACTCACTTTTGTTTATACTTTTTGGGGCCTGAGACAGCAAGGTGTCCTTGAGTTTCCGACCTAGAGAAGAATTGTTTTGTCTGAATAAAACAGGAGAACAGTAACTGACAGGCTATGGAGTTTAAGAGTTATACACTAAAGCAGTACAGGATCTGAAAAATATAAAAGCTAAATTCTAAGGCATCAGGACAACTGTGATTTCTCTGCAGAGAACTACCCGCAGTCCGTGGGGGAGGTGCCCATGCCAGAGCAGGTGGATGCCTGGAGGAGGCTGTGATCCTGTGGAAGACCCAGTGGAGAGAGAGAGCCTCTGCTCCAGGCTGTAGTAGCCTGTCCTTGGAGGACTGCATCCCGTGGAAAGAGAGACCCACATCACAGCAGTTTGGAAGGACTGTCTGCCCATAGGGGGAGTTCACATTGCAGCAAGTGCGGTATGGCTGCTGCTTGTGAGAGTGGACCCACACTGGAGAAGTTCACAGAGAACTGTCTCCCATGGGAGGGACCTTACAGCCTCACAGGGGATGGACTCCTCTCCCAGAGCAGCAGAAGAAAGTCTTGGTGTTGAACTGACCCAAACCCCCACGCCCTGTCTCCCTGAGCTGTCAGTGGGAATGAGGGAAGGGCTGGGTGGAAAAAGGTGTTTTAAGGGCTTATTTTGCTTCTCGTTATTCTCCTCTGATTCTGTGAGTAATAAATTCACTTTGCAACTAAAGCTGAGCCTGTTTTTGCCCTTGAAGTGTTTTTCTCCCAGTCCTTATTTCACTCATGACCCTTGATTAATTTTTTTCCCCTCTCCGCTGCCCAGCTGTAGCAGGAGAAGGTGAGCGAGCGACTCCCATGGGTACCTGGCATTGAGCCAGTGTCAAACCACTACACACCCCAATTTAAAAGGAGATACTGGCAGTTTATGAAGGGGTCTGAGGTGCTTCACAAGTGATTGACACTGAAGCACTGCTCCCTGGCACCCTGACTGCCAGTGCTGGGCTGCATGTTCAAAGGGAAAGTCCCTTCTA
The DNA here is from genome assembly GCF_022539315.1 of Serinus canaria. Classification (NCBI taxonomy): domain Eukaryota; kingdom Metazoa; phylum Chordata; class Aves; order Passeriformes; family Fringillidae; genus Serinus; species Serinus canaria. The sequence continues at coordinate 17,657,013 of NC_066342.1, forward strand.
TACATCACACTGCTGATGCCACATGGACTAAGTGGGTCACACTGATCACACAGGGAGCTTGAATAGGAAACCCCAATTGCCCAGGGATCTTGGAAGTCATCACAAACTTGCTCAAAGGAGAAAATTTTGGACTATCATCAGAGGAGAAGGTAACATATGCTGAGGAGGCCCCACCATATGATCAGCTACCAGAAAATTAAAAGTGATATACTCTCTTTACTGAGGGCTCCTGCAGTATTATAGGGCTACATCAAGAATGGAAAGCTGCCATATGGAGTCCTATGCAGTGAGTCACAGAAACTATTGAGGGACCAGGTAGATCAAGTCATGTTGGAGATCTGAAAGCTGTCCAGCAGCCTTTAGCTATAGCTGAACAAGAGAAATGGCCAGTGCTCTACCTGTACATTGACTTGTGGATGGTGGCAAATGCTCTGTAGGGGTGGCTGGACTGATGGAAAAAGACCAATTAGCAGTGCAGAGGTAAACCCATCTGGGCGGCTGAATTGTGGCAAGATAGCACTTCCCGGGTAGAGAAGTTGACTGTGCAAGTACGTCATATAAATGCACATGTACCCAACAGTCGGGCTACTGAAGAACATCACAACAACAGACAGGGGGATTGGGCTGCCAAAACTAAAGTGTCCCAGGAGGATCTGGACAAGGGTGATTTTTTTCTGGCTTGGTGGGATCAGGATGCCTCAGGTAATCGGGGAAGAAATGCAACATGTGATCGAGGGGTGGACTTAACCCTGGACGCTATCTCCCAGGTTATCCATAACTGTGAAATGCACTGCGATCAAGAAGGCCAAGCAGGTAAAGCCTCTGTGGTATGGGGTAGATGGTTAAAATATAAATAGGAGGAGGCCTGGCAGATTGACTACATCACACTCCTGCAAACCCACCGAGGCAAGTGATATGTGCTTACGATGGAAGGAGCAACTTCTGGATGGCTGGAGATGTACCCTGTGCCTCATGCCTCTGCCTGGAACACCATCTTGGGCCTTGAGAAGTGAGTCCTGTGGAGACACAGCACCCCAGAAAGAACTGAGTTGTTCAATGGTACTCATTTTAAAAATAGTCTCATAGATACCTGGGCCAGAGAGCACAGTATTGAATGGGTGTATCATATTCCCTGTGGTGTACCAGCCTCTGGGAAAATTGAACAGTATAATGGACTATTAAAAAACCACAGTGAGAGCAATGAGTGGTGAGACCTTAAATTATTGGAATCTATATTTACCAAATGCCACCTGGTTAGTTAACACTAGAGGTTCTACCAATCAAGCTGTCCCTGCCCAATCAAAACCTCCATGTACCACAGAAGGGAATAAAGTCCCCGTGGTGTATATGAGGAATGTGTTAGGGAAGACAGTTTGGATTAGTCCTGCCTCAAGCAAAAGCAAACCTATCCATGGGATTGTTTTTGCTGAAGGACCTGGGTGCACTTGGTGAGTAATGCAGAGGGACAGGGAAACACGATGTGTACCTCAGGGGGATTTGATTTTTGGGTGAGAACAGCCCATAATGTTGAATTTTATATGTCTTGGGTACAGAGACAAGGGGTGGAGTTTTCAGTGCTGTCTTTTCAAATACCATTCACTGTGGATGTGACAGTTTAATCAGAGAGAGAAACAGATAACTTTCCCAGGTATCGTCCTAGGGAAGTTGTGAGAATGCTCAGAGAAAGAATTAAAACAATTCTTATCTTAATCTCTGCACCAGGTGTTTGTGAACATGTGGAATGTTTGCACGTGATGTTTATGGAAAGATATTTTAGCAGAAGTTGTTCCTACTTAACCAGTGGTGTGAGGGGTGTTGTTAAGAACCAATCAGGTTCTGGGTGAATGATCCTGTCTATAAAATATGTGAAGTTCCTAATAAAGCTTGCTTTATGCCTTCTGAGCATGGAGTCAATGTCGCCTTTCTTCAGCCATTCCTAACTCAACAGCAACAATTCACGTCACAGCCATGGGTGTGGTTTTGGCAGGGAAAAAGTCATAGCACAAATGGAAAGGGGTCCATTTTCTCTGGCTTGCTGAAATGAAGGGATCAGCAGACCCTAGCACTGCACAACCTGTGGATTCTTTCCCATTTCCAAGATGCTTCTGAAGGACAAGTGAGATGAGGAGAGGCAGCATGGCCATTCCCAAGCCAAATGGTACTGAAGTTACAGCTCTGGAACTGCAGCTGAGGCCACAGGTTTTGGTGCCCGGCAAGTCCATTTTCTTCCCCCCCCACCCCTGCTCACTGCCCAATTGGAGCAGTGTCCTGAGAAAGCAGTACAGACACTGAGTCCAGCAGATGTCAGGAGAAGGCAGCATGTGGCAGGGCTGACCTTACACACCCACACACTGCTGCAGTCATAGAGAAGGAGCAGGGAAACTGACACCAGAGGTCCAGAGCTGCCCCACACAATGTCAGCACCCCTCATCTGCCACCAGAACTGCTTCTTAAGCTCCTACCTTCACAGGCTTTCTTTGCTCCAGGGGGAAGGTTGAGCCAAGAGGGACTTCTCCACCATATTGTCTTTATCATGTGCTTCATGTGGTCTCTATGGTTACAGCCATCTTGGGAGGAGGGACTTCTTGGCCATCTTGTTTTCTTTGTTCCCAGGGAGGCCACAGGATTCAGCACATTTGTATCTAGTAGTTATTGCTGTTATCTTGGTTGTTGCTGTTTTTCTTTTTAGTAAACTGTTATTTTTTCACCTATATCTTCTCACATTTGTATCTATTGGTAAAAGCGGATTGGTTAAAACTAAAGGAGAGGTAACTCATTTTGGAGTCTCTGCCCTGTATAATTGTCTTTAACTAAGAAAGTATAATATTGGTTGCTGAATTACACTACCACTGTGTGCCATAACTGTTATGATCTGAATTAACACAGAAGAGTGTGGTGTTGTGAGGTCCCCAGGATGAGGTGAGAGATAAGAATTTGACTCCATGTTCTCAGAAGGCTGATTTATTATCTTATGATATGATATGATATATTATATTATATACTAAAGAAAGAGAAAGGATACATCAGAAGGCTAGAAAAGAATGAATAATAAAAACCTGACTGACTCAGAGAGTCTGACACAGCTGGCTGTGATTGGCCATTAATTAAAAATAATTCACATGTTTGAATAAACAATTTTCCAAATCACATTCCAAAGCAGCAAAACAGGGAGAAGCTGAAGCTTCCCAGCTTCCCTGGAGAAGAAATCCTGGTGAAGGGATTTTCATAAAATATCACGGTGACAAAAGAGCAAGGAAAACTAAGTCTCTGTGAATAAAAGGGATGGAACCCAGAAAGGTTTGAAATATACCCCAAAACTCAATTAAAATCACGTGAGGTTAGACGTTAGTGCCAAAAAATTCGATATATTTTATTCAGTAGTGAAAGAGGCAAAGAGAAAGAAAGAGGAAAGAAGGAGAGAAAGAGAAGGAGGGAGGGAGGAAGGAAGGAAGGGAGGGAGGGTGGGTGTGTGGGGGCACAGAGAGAGAGTGACTGGTTAGGTAGAAACATATCACCATTCCGAGGGTCCCAACATCTCATTGCTCCCCTTCACCTGGTCTGGGTGGTGAGGGTCCCCCACCGCTCATGCTGCTGAAAAATACAGCATCCAATGGATTACTATATGTTTAGACCAGGTGGGAACACCCATGTGCCTCCCCTGGTGTCCTGGGGTGACTTTATGATGCTGGTATCCCCATCATCTGTCTTTTTGCTCAGAAATGGGTCTTGTGTCACTGACATGGTCTATGAAAAATCCTTTCCTTAGGATTTTTCCCTCCTGAGAAGCTGAGAGGCCTCAGGAACAAACTGTAAACAATTCTTATCTGCTGCTGTGGAATGCAGCAGGTGGATCTGTGATTGGTCTCATCTGGTTGTTTCTAATTAATGGCCAATCACAGTTCACCTGCCCAGACTGTTTCAGTTAAAGACAAGCCTTTGTTATTCATTCCTTTTCTACTCTTAGCTTAGCCTTCTGATGAAATCCTTTCCTCTATTCTTTTAGTATAGTTATAATATATTATCTATCATAAAATAATAAATCAAGCCTTCTGATACATGGAGTCAACTTTCTCGTCTCTTCCCTCATCCTGGGACCCTTGTGGACAATACCACAGTCTTGTATATTTAAGCTAGGCTCAGAGAGATCTGAGAGCAAAAGGAGGGGGAAGCGGTGGCGTGCAGTTTGTGTGTGCAGAAGCTTCATTTTCACTCCCCCAGAATTCCTTTCTCTCGGCGTGTGTTGTCTGCAGCATGGACAACGAATGGGAGAGAGCTCTCCTTTGCTTTTAGTTTTTTCTAGCTAGCTGAGGCAGAGAAGTTCCCTGGACTGTGGCTTTTCTTTTTCTTGGAACTGATCAGCCCTGTTCTGGACTGATAACCCAGAAATACACTGGGAGCTCACACCTGTGGCCCACCGGGGCTCCAGATGCCGCAATTTCCAGCACAGGAGGGACTGATAGAGACTGAGTGAAAGCCAAGGCCACACCCACAAAAAGGACTCAGAACTACAAAAGGATTCTGTCATAGATTGTAAAATAAATGGAGCCACAGGGGCTAGCTTCTTAGCCGGATAGCTGGTTTCCCGCAGGGTAAGCGCCCCAGGCAAGCAGTCTCAAGGCAGAACACCTCAGCCCTCTGGAGGCTGGGGTGCCCTAGGCCAGACTGTGGCACAGCCGTGGCCCCTAGCAAGCTTAGTGATTGTCAGCTCTTAGTGAAAATCAGCTCTTTTATGATTTCAGCTCTTGGCTTGCTCGTAGGGGCTGTGGCTGGCCGAGGCTCCTTGAAGGCAGACGACAGAGAGAGGAGAAGGCGGCTAAGTGTTCAACGATGGTTTATTCTGAGGGTCTCGCAGAGGGTCTTGAAGCTGCTCTTCTAAAGAAATGGGCCCAGACAGCCTCTTTTATAGGGTTAGGGAGGATTGAAAACTGACCAATTGTAAGGGTTAGGGAAACTAGCCTATAGGGTCACAGAGAGATAAGCAGGCCTGGAGGACCAGAGTGAGGACTCCTGGTTCAATTCCTATGACTCAGCAAATACCTATCTCTAAACATCCCTCCACGGAGCCGTAGTTGGCCCTGCATCTGCTACAATATATGGCAGAGATGGAGAGATGGAGAGATGACACACATCAGGGTTTCATGCAGTAGAGTTTATTAGTGTGTACAGCTCTTTATATAGGCAATTCAAAAGACTCTGCGTTCAAACTTGATTGGCTATGATTGGTTACCACCCAGCTCATTGACCAATAGCTACCTGCTTACATTCACGTCAGGGATTGGCTCTCTGTAGCCAAACCCCTCCTCCGCTTATGAAGCATACAGTTCATCTGTATGCTGTGATAGTTCCCCCTTTTCTGTTTTAAAATAGAAAAGCCGTGTTTATTATCTTTCTGCAGGGCCCCTTGCAAGAAGGACAACAAACACTGTATTAGGAGAATGAAACTTCTTACCAAACTGACAAAGCAAATTTTTTCAGCTATTGGTGTGCCCCATCAGTTTTTTATTATCATGTCTAAGAGCTATCAAAGGTAGAATGTTACTGGGTGGCGTGATGCAGGTTACTTACTTTAAATTTACAACTTAAAATTTGAACATTACAAACAAACTGTAGTGGTTTAGGTTCGCTAATTTAAGATTTTCTTAATTTTGAGATTTTCTTGGCTAACACACTAAAGAATGTGGTGGGTCCGGTGCTGGCTAATTACTAATACACTCACTTCTTGCTGTGAGATAGGATTAGGGGAAAGGTAAAACCGGCTCAAAACTTTAAAATGGTATACAGAAAATTTTATTAAAAGTGACTAAGAGGAAAAAGGTAGTAAGACTCAAAACAAACTCTTCAGAAGACTTCTCTTCTTACAACTTTTTCTTTCTTACTGACAATGTAAAGAAATAAAACTTAAAATTTCTAGTCAGCTTACTACTTTAAAAATAGTCTTTTCTCAGTTTACTTAGGGAGAGAAGTCTCTCTTGTGAAGGTTATGGAGACTTCTCTACAAGAGGCAAAAAACAGTTCTCTCGTGGTTCTCAATTTTGTCACAAATAACGGGCTCCTGGGGAACCCTGCCATCGTGAAGTCCTCACCATTTTTACAAGCCTTCCCACAACTTGTCGATGGGCCATGTCAACTTATGGGGTATTGTTTTAAAGATGAGCTGTTTAAAGGCAAAAGTTCTCATTATCTATCTTTAAAATCATCTTCATCCCTGGGAACAGAAATCTTCTTCTCCTTCTCCTGGGGGTATAGAGTCTCATCACTCTTCTCCCTTTCTCTTTTCAGACTTCTCATGGGATCACAGCTACTTTAACATCTGCTTACTTTAGCATGGAGGCCTTTACTCGATACTAATTTGAACCCTTCATCTCTCCATAGTTTCATGCATTATAATGAAAAAGAGTCTTTTTTCTATAGTTTACAAGAGGCTTTCAGCTCCAAAAACAAGGCATCTCCTCACCCCTCCCATCTCAGACGTAACTTCTTCCTCACTGACTTCGATGTCGTCATGTTGTTCTTTTATATGCTTGCATCTTGTTCCTTTCTCTCACTTGAGGGAGGATTGAAGCACTGAAAGAGTTAACATCATGCCTGCAGCCTACCTGACCCGCTGGTAACTTGTGGCAGGAGCTGCAGCTGGGGTTGTGTCAGGATTGGTTTTATGGTTAGTCTCTAGTTTTTTCTGTGTTCAATTTTAGCCACAGGGCCACTCTGCACGGGCTGCAGGGGCTTCTGGTCTCAGCCACGCTGGGGGTAGGAGGCTTAATGGCAAAATCTTAAAAGCCGCATCCAGCCCTGCTCCGGCCAGGGCTCCACAGCCTCCCCTGCCTTCCTGCCTAGCAGCTGCTGGGGATCTGGCCCAGCCAAAACGGAGCCGATGAGGGCCTGGCGGGCGGCCCACGGAGAGGGGAAAGGGCCCTGGCCGGCAGCAAGACTGCTCGGCCCAGCCTGGCCGAGACAAGGACCAGGGCCGAGGCCCGCCACCTCCTCGCCGACCAGAAAGGAAAGAGGAAGTCCCCGAGTTTTTTCATCTTTAACATGTGTGTTTCACAAAGGCGTGTCCAGCTTCTCAGTAGTTTAATAGACTATCAGTTACACAAAAAGCTTTACATCACTTCCTCAAATGTTCTTCCCATTCCAAACCACAACACAAACCAACTTAAACATGATCATTTAGAAGGTTTCAACGCTCGTGCAGGCCTTGACCTGGTGAGCACTAGTAAATCAAAATGCATATTTGTAGGCGTTCTGAATATTATTTTTTTATGTTTGTATCTCTGTTTTTAGACACAGAAACTGAAAATGCAGAAAGAGCATTGCACTGAGCAACCAGGCTGATAATTTTCCAGTCTTTGATTGTGATTCCACTGTATACTGTATAGTACCATTTGGATGTGTTTATAACAAGGCAAATAAGTTCTGTTTGCTGTGGTAGCTAAACAGGTTATTAGTACTCACTTCTGTTTTCAGCATTAAGAGCTATAACAAGAACGCAATTTACCTATTAAATTCAGAAAACATGCACTTATTATGAACAGTAAAGCAACACATCTAGTAAACAATAAATGCCACTGAACAAAAATACTTACGAATGCCTAAATGCTTTACCTTCACCCAGGGTCTGTCATAGCTAGACTTGGATAGCTTTTTCCAGAACAAGGCTTCAAAGTTTACCTCGAAAAGAGGGTTCAGCTTTTATAAGACCAACTTTACAAGTCAAAGTGACTTGATTTAATTTTTAGGACAAAACCACCTGGGATTCGTGGCATACTTCCCTGCCAGCCATATCCAAGGCTTGGCCAGAGCCAGGAACATGACTGGAAGGATTTCCTTAACACTGCTTTAAAAACAAACTTTTATTATTATTTACTGAAAAAGTTTCTTAACATAACTTATGAATAATCAAAGGAATGTGGATAAGTAACATCAAATAATATTTTATAGCTGGATGCCTGTTTGTGCCAGGCATTGAGTATAAAACTTAGTAAAAATAAAAACTTAAGAGACAAGGTTACATTTAGATATTGATTTCAATTTTGTAATATGTTACTAATTTTTGCAAATGTATCATTAGTATACTTAACAATATCTTTCTTTGAAAACTGTAGCTGACATGATTTTACACCAAGTCCAAAAAGGCACTTTTAAAAACCTTTAGCTTATTTTTAAGTGGGTAAATATTAAAACTAGTTAGCAGAGTTTTACACCAGAATTTCCAGAAGTTACTTTTGTGCAGATTTTGTGCATATAATTCTTTTGGGTCTTCTTTCATGCTTGAGTACCTCTCCTTCCAGAAGGTAACTGGATTATGTGTGGGGGTGGTATCCGACAGGAGAAGGAGTGGAGCGGAGGCTTCCTCTCGGGAGTCGGCAGGAGGGCAATAGCTCGTGTTCCCTCTCTCGGGGTCTCACGTAGCCATCAGTGATATGGGTTCCTCAGGCTGTTTAAGCCTTGTTTGTAGGTGGGGTGGGGTGCGGTGCGTCAGCAGGCTCCGAGAGCACGCTGCTGGCACTTCCGGGTTCAGGAGCCGCTCGACGTCCGGCTTCTGGCATTATTCCGGGTTACTGCCGGCGCGACGGAGGGGGTCCCGGGCGCCACGGCGGGGCCGATCCCGGCTGCCGTGCAGGCGCCTTTGATGCCGTTGTCTCAGCAGTCGCCGCGTGGGCTGCACAGATGCATCCAGCGCCGACGGAGGCCACAGCTCTGGGGCTGCCGGCTTCTCTTCCAGCTTCCGGCGCTGCGATGCTTCCGGTTTCTCTGGGGGACCCGGTGCCGCTGCGAATGGGTGTGTCAAGCGAAGGCCAAGTTCCAGGACTGAACCAATCAGCGGGAGGCGGGCCGAGCGCTTCCATAGCAACACGGGGCGTGGAAGAAATGCCGAAGGGCTCGTGCAGGCACGGCGGGAATCGTCCGGGACGCCGCTGTGTGGGCGCTTCAGGGGCTTCTGGCGCTAGCGGGGGAGCGGCCACCGAACGGGCTGTGCAGACGCCTCCGTCGCCTGCGGTGGGGGGGCTCCGGCCCCGATATCATGGCGCGCCGGCACTGCGGGGTTGGGGGGAGCCTGAACAATGGCCGCTCCCCCCCTGCCGCCAGTCTTCTGATGATGGTGAATACATGGGTAGAGAAATTAGTTCAGCCCCCTCTATATCCCCACATTGTATTGCTTTTTGTTTGTCTTAGGTTGGAAATAGAGGTATTCTGTTCCTATCTGTTAGAGGTGGGGCAGTTATCTTTTCTTAATTGGGCAGTTTTCATTATCTCTTCCACAACCAATCCCCCCTCTGGGAGATACCTTCTGTTAATGGGCCACTGAGTCTCACTGCATGACTGATAAAACTACATCATCCCATTGTGAGAAGCTCTACCCAGAGGGAGGAGCAAAGCATTCCTACCTGAATATAATGAGAGATTTGGAAGACCACAGCAAGCCTTTTCCACTGGAATCCCAGAGGAGCAGATCTTTCTCACTAGATTCCCAGAGGAAGACCAGGCCCATCTACACCACCACTGGATTTTCAGAGGAAGACTACACCCTTCTAGAGGATCACTGCTTCAACAGAACCACATCTGTCACTCCAGGACTGCAGCATCCATTCCAATGGACTGCTACCAACACCCTGACCCACAGGGTGTCAGGTCGTATTCTGACTCTGTCATTGGCTTTTTTTGTTGGTACTATAATTTTTTTTTTTTTTTTTAGTTTTCCTAGTAAAGAACTGTTATTCTTATTCCCATATCTTTGCCTGAGAGCCTTTTTATTTAAAAATCACAATAATTTGGAGGGAGGGGGTTTACATTTTCCATTTCAGGGGCAACTCCTACCTTGCTTAAGCAGACACCTATCTTTACAAACCAAGACATTGTTTTACCTCCATCCAGAAGATTACCGGGTCTTGAGTGGGGATGGCTTCTGCTTGGAACATCGATGAGGCTGGAGCTGGTATCGGCAGGGTTGCAGGGGCTTCCTTGGGTTGTTGAAACCTTGACTGTAGGTGCAATGGTGCTGCAGCAGCGGCAGGTGCTGGGCCAGGGCCAGGGCTAGGAGTGTGATTTGGCATTGCTGTGCTGGGACTTCGTGGTTCTGGTCCATTTCCGAGTGTGATATAGTGACAATATTCGGGCATTTGTAGTGATGCCATCTGGGCCCCCTTCCCCCCCCCCCCCAACCTTGCAGCAGCAGGCAGGGGTGGCCAATGGAGGGAGGACTGTGGGCATGGTTTCTGGGCTGAACCAACCAGCTACGGGCAGGGGCAGGCTGGGCGTTTCCATGGTGGTGAGGGACATGGGCAGCTCCAGTGGTGAGGGGGTGGTTCCAGGAGCCGCATGGAGCTGCGTCATGGTCACGGGCCACCCAGCCAAAATGGTGGCATGGTCTGACCTGGGACAGCAGCTCCACACAGCCACAGGGCAGTTTAGCACAGCACTGCAGCCCTGCAGCATGGGCACAGGGTGTTCTGGCACCACACAACATCTCGGTACAGGTGCATTCAGGCCAGCATGCCCATGTTGTCCAGTCGCCTCTTCTGCGGGCTTGGAAGGGTGCCCAACTCCCCTACTAACTCCTCCAGCACCCAGTCCTCACCATGTGCCTCGGTATTTAACATTCTCATTAGATCTAAAATAAGTTTCTAGGGCTTTATAACTTCTATTGCGCTTTTGTCACCTCTGGGAGCTGCTTGAATTATAAATCGTCCAGTTCATGCCAAAGTATTCAAATCAAGGGCAGCCTCTTTAGTTGTGTCCAATCTGTGGTTCTCAGCCCACATTAGTAAAGCTAACCATGCCTATTCATCATAATCTATGTCCCATTCCTCAAGAAGTTGTTTCCATACCTTCATAACTGTATGATCCTTCATGGAGACAAAGCCACCCATTTCTTCAGTGGGGTTTTTCTTCTATTTTTCAGCTTTTTCAGCTTCTCCAGCTTTTTGTTTCACACAGCTCTTTGGCTGTATTTTCCTCACAGCTCACGGCTGTCACTCTGGTGTTCTGTCCATTTTCTTTTCTTGTGGCTTAGTTATCGTCCTCACCCAGGGCACCATATGTTATTGATGGAGAAAGAGAGACAACACACATTGGGGTTTCATGCAGTAGAGAGTTTATTGGTGTGTACAGCTCTTTATATAGGCAATTCAAAAGACTGCATTTGAACTTGATTGGCTATGATTGGTTACCACCCAGCTCATTGACCAATAGCTACGTGCTTACGTTCACGTCAGGGATTGGCTCTCTGTAGCCCAACCCCTCCTCCTCTTATGAAGCATTCAGTCCATCTGTATGATGTGATATCTCTCTGAATTTGCCATCTCTTCAGAACAATGAGTGCCGCGCTGCTGCGTCGAGTGCACTTCACTCCCCTGAGAGCGGGGGGGGAGGCGGCCGCGGCTAGCTTGGAGCACAGCAGCAGCTAGCAGCTAGGGGCACTACCCGGATTCGTCAGGGACGTCTGGGCAGCGCCTTCGGCAGAGGCAGCAGTATCGAGAGGAGCGGCAAAAGCGGAGAAGCCAGAGAGAAAAGAGGGTCTTAACTCGCCTGGTGCAGTCCAGAGTTTTAATGCCTCATTGTCTCCAGGGAATCCAGGCAGGAAAAGGCGTGGAACAAAGGGGAACAGCGGTATATGAAGGGGGTGTAACATAGGTACAAGAACCAATGGGGGAAACTGAGGAGGGGAATTGAATATAACTGACATGGACAAGAACTAATGATATAAAAGCTAGGGAGAGGCTCGAGGCACCTGCCAAATCACTTTCTGAGGAAGGGAGAAGTTTCTGGAGAAATGGGCAGGGCCCTGGGAGATGGTCAGGGCTCTGGAGGAGGGTAAAATGTAACAAGTGGGGTGGTTGCTAAGGGAACGGGGGTGGAGACAAGGGCTTGGTAGCTTTCTCAGAACAGGGGGGAACCAACTCAGGGAAAGGGGGAAACCAGGGCTGAACCATCAACATAGGCTTAGGGATGCAAAATGGGGAGAACATTATAAGATGGGGAGAACAACGCCAACAGGGAAAACAATACAAATGGAAACTGAACCCACACCACAACAAATGAAATGTTTCATTGTTTAATATTACTCATTTTTTCATGTTTGTGAGTAATTTGCTTGTTAAATAAACAGTTTTTTCCACTTTTCTTGAAGGAGATTTTTTTCCTGAACTGGTGGGGGGAGGGGCCGCTTGAATTTGCTTTCTAGAGGAGACCCCGTTTGGGAAGTTTCCTCCCAAATCTGTCCCAAACCAGGACACCAGGGGAGGGCAAGTTTGACACTCCCTTGCAACACTGTGGATCTGTTGCATCATGTTGCAGTGCTCTGGTACAGGGTCTGGGGACCCCTTTGGGGGGGGCCTTTGATGTGCCATGACACCCCCTCTGCTGTCCTTCACGTGGACTGCTCTAGATACACTAGATGTGAGCTCCTGATACAGCTTGTAACCAGCTAACAGCACACCTGCCCTTCTGCCCTGGAAGACATTTAGGACAGATGGATACCACAGTCCTGGACTAAATTAACTTAACAGACATCTTGGGGGGATGGCCATTGACTATGGAAATGATACCCATACTTTTGTGTGTGTGTGTATATATATAAATATATATATAAGAATATATATATATATATAGTTGGAAGATGTATGTCTGGGCGTGAGGAAGATGGTATATAATGAGTGGATAAAGTAAAGCTGTTGTGGTTTACGAATGATATTCCCCAATTTAGTGTTCCCACTGAAACCCTCCACAATGTGTGCCATTCGCTCTTTCGCCCTCCCCCTCCAGCAGGATGAAGAGGAGAATTGGAGGCACAAAAGGTAAAGATCACAGGTTGAAATAAGAACAATTTACTAGGAACAGCAATGAAGTAAGAAATGAACAGTAACAACAATAATATAATAACAGAGTGTACAAGATAGGCGAATGATTCACATGCAAGTGCTCACCATGTGGAACCTGGCGCTACCGTGACCATTCACTCTGACACTGCCTCAACTGGAAGTGACCCATCCCTGTCCACTCCCTGGATATGGTATGAGGTGGTATAGAATAACCTCAAGGTCCTGGTGAAACTGAGTAGAAATTTAACAGGGTAGAAATGCATTTCAGATTTAGGTGAAATGTACCGCTTTGAATTATTAAGTCTGTAGCTTGCTAGCATAGATGAAATATACCGTTTTAACTTGTTTAGTCTGTTAACTCTATTGTGCTTGCAAAATGCTTAAAACAAGGAAAAAGAATGTGAACTTCCAAGCTAAAAAGATAAGAAGGGCCCCTTGAACTTGGAAACAAAAGCAAGAGTTATAATGGGAAACCAGTAAAATGAATATGCATTAACCTATTGTGAAACTCTATACATATGTACAAGTAAAGGGAGATAAAAAATGTTCAAAAATTCTCAAGAGTGCACATGTCCTTTAAAGAAAACGATCCCCACATGAGTCCAGCGTCCAGCGCTATACTAAACATACCAACTTCACAACTTTTACGAGTTGTTGAGTTAGTTTTTTTCCACAAATCACTGGCCATGCTCCTCCTGGCTACTACAAAAATTAACTGTTTCCTGGCTGGACTCAGGACATGTCCATTGTGGAAAGCTGGGAAGAAATGAAGTGCAAAGAGTGAGTAGGATGTACAGGTGACCCACTTAATTTCCTGAAGCATAGACAAATATGCAAAAGGGATTCGTTCAGCCCCTAGCTGCACAACTTTTATAAATGTCTTGATGGTGCAAAAAGAGGACATATCACTACAGGTCAAAAACTAAGTGCTATGTGAAATTAAATAATTTGACATTTCCTTTCTGATAGTAAAGGATTTTGAGTTTCTCCAAGCATAGTTTCTTTTTCTGAGCAAAATAATCAGATGCATTCACATGGATTAATTCAATACTTCAATCAAGCCCTAAACCAGGAATTTCTGTGTTGCATTCAGGCTTGATAGCCCTGGAGCCCTGGCTGGAGATAGACCCAGGTATGAAGCCCAAAAGACTCATCACAACTGCCTTGGTGTGTAATAAGTTTGTTGATGGTAATATGATATATTATCAATATCAATATCAATCTGACATATTGGATAACATATGATATTATGGAGTAATATGGATATCATATTGATATATTAATATATATTGATATATTTTTGATGACACAATGTTGGTATATTGTATTAATATGATATATTGATACATGGTTGATGATAAAACATTACACAGCTCCCATCCTGGCTCTTCCATCAGCCATTTCAAGATAATTTGCTGTCAATTTAAAAAAAAAACAAAAAAACCCAAACAACTTTAATAAAACACTTTTTCCAGAGCTGGATTTATTTCTCTCTTGCACCTTTCGGACAAATCTGATCCTTGGACTTAAGGAGCTCAGTTCACTGAGCAAGCTGGGGAATTACTCTGCCAGGTTGTGATAAATCAGGATCAATGTGATTACTCCCCCACCTCCCCCCCTTGCTTCTGGTGCCTGGGGCTTGGCCACTTGTCCCTTTATCTGCTCCCGGCAGGTGCTCCTGTTTTGTAGGGGCTTGTTTCTCCCTTGCTCTCAGGACTGTGATGGCAACAGCTCAGTCTCACTAGAGAATCTGAGAAATTATTTCATTAATCCATTGAGCTGCCGTACCAGCATCCTGGTACCTATAGCCCACTGGACCTTAAAACAAGTAGTAAAGGTTTTTCCAGCAGAACAGGCAATAAACTCTTTTTAACCTGGCTCCTCTTATATTTTCAGCTGTTTAGGAAGGTGCTCATGCTCAGGGGCTGCCTGTTTCCAGCTTATCTTGGGGGATTTGTTTTGTTCCCAAAAGAGATGATAGCACCATGGCATGGGAATGTTGTCACATCATTTCCCTCTGTGTCTGCAGCTCCTCTGAAGAGCATGTCCCTGACCAATGTTGCAGCATTTCAGTCTCTAAGGGTACCCATTGGGAAAACTGTGCTTTGAATTTATCCCTCACTGTGTTTTGGTCCCAAATCTTGACTGAGTCTTGAATTTGGGTACTGAGACCCTTTCAGGAAGGGAGATGCAGAAAGGAGAGTCATGGGCTGGGCAGCTGGTAGAGCTTGAGGAGTGTTACGAGGGGTTGTGCATTGGAGACAGACACACGACACAACACACTGTGAGTCATCAGCAAACAGCAATGAGTTTTTTATGGCTGCCCTTTTTATAGGGCATGTGAATTTCCCCGGCTTAGACAGCTGATTGGTCTGGTTTTAACACCGTCCAGCTTTTTGACCAGTGAGATGCCTGCAGCTTAGGATGGAGCATGATTTGGTGAAGTCCCTGTTTGGGTTTGAATGTATCCCATCATTGTTCATCCAGGGACCGGTTTATGGAACCAGGCTGGGTTTCATATTTGGAGCCGAATTAATTACCCAGCCACAGACCAGCTGTGCTGTGACCAGAGAGATGCTGCCATGCAGGATCTTGGCACCAGGAGGGTAATTTGACATCTGGGTGGTCAGGCATTGGAACATGCTGCCTGGGGCATCTCACAGTTTTACCTTATCACTCGCCCAAAATTTAATTTCCTGGTCAGGGGAACCAAAAAATGTCATGGTTTGATTTCAGCGCAATGCTAGTGCCCCCTATGAAAATACCTCCTCCCTGGTTTCTGCTGTGAGATGTGATCAGAAATAGAGCAGAGCAGGCTCTAGCTTAGGAATAAAAGGGGAAAAAACTTTATTAACTTACAATTATAAAAGTAACACCCAGAACTCAGGATGAAAACTTTCTAAATTTCCTCCTCCTCCCCCCACCAAATTTCTATCACATCCCAGTAAGACAAAACTTTGAATTTTCAATTCAGTTACCACCTCTCAGATCACTAACTCTCAGTCCATCACCACCTTCCAGATAATCAGTTCTCAGTTCATCAAGAAGAGAGGAGTCCCTCTTGTACCATAGACTTCCCCAGGAAACACAATTGAAACCTCTCGTGTTTCTATGTCATGTGGCACCGCCCAGGAGAACATTTGCCATCATGACATCTATTTTCTATGCCCAGTGCTCTCACCACTGCGCATGGACCAGAGCTGCTTCTAGGGTTTTCTTTTTTAAGGGTACTTTCTCTAGTTCTAAAAAGAGCACAGTCTCTCACTTTCGGGACACCTGTCCCCCCCCAAATTTCACCCCCTGGGGCCGAGGTGTCTCAAGAACAGAGATCTTTTTCTCTACTGAAGATTGAGGCCCAACCACCCTCCTCACCTGTCGTCTCTGTTCACGCACTCTTTCACATCACATTACTGCACTCTCTTGGCTCCGAGCCATTGCCTCCCCCTAAATGCAGTCTCTGTATCACAGGAAAAAAAGTGGTTCTGTCCATGGCTATACAAGAAAAGTCCAGCCAAAGGCCACTCTATCATCTCCTCCCACTTAAGACTCTTCTCAGCTTCTCTCAGACATCTTTCACTTGCACAAACTTGCATCACACTTGCCCATTTCTTGCTATTCTATCTCTATCTCTCTCCTCATTCAGCTCCAGAAGGAATCAGCATTTGCAAGGTTTCTATCATCCAAGAGAAGGTTTAAAAGTCTCAGGCTCTGCCTGTCCATGAACTCCCACAGCTGCCCTGCCGGGCACATCTTCACAGCATCTCCCCCTTCTCCTTCACACCAGCTGTGCTATCAAATTTCAAGGTGGCACAAGCATAGGCACAGGCTCTCTCCCTCTCTCTCTCTCCGGCGGAGGGGGGGGGGTGGCTGCCAGAAGCCTCTCAGTGCTCCTCCACCCTTCCATCTCACAGGGGCCTTCACCTCCCTTCTCTGTCCAAGGCCCGGCCTACTGGCCTACCTCCTCCGGCCGCATGGCTTCCCCTCCCCCGCCCAGCTCAGAGCCGAGCAGGAGAGGTCTGTTCTCTTTCACGAACCGGAACCAAGAGAGAGCTTCCCCCGGGACTTCTCAGCTTTTAACCCTCCTGTGTTCTCAGAGGCGTATCCATGTTCTCAGTGGCCACACCAGGTGCCAATATTCAAATCTGAGCACCTATTGGTTTGACCACAGCATCCCAAAAAACTGACTTCCTCTCAAACCACAACATGGAGTCACCATCCCTGGAAGGATTTAAAAGACATGTAGATGTGGCACTTGGGGACATGGTTTAGTGGTGGGCTTAGCAGTGCTGGGTTAATAGTTGGACTTGATGATCTTAGCAGGCTTTTCCAACCTAAACAATTCTATTATTTGGGTTTGATTTACTGCTCATTGAGTTTGGTTTGGTGTTTTGAGCTGTGCTAGCCCTTGGAATGGACCTGGATGAATTGGACCTGGGGAGCTTGGGCATCTGGGGACATGCTAGAACATCTTGGTGGGCACAAGTACAGTTTCTTCACCCCTCTAGAAATACCTTCTTAATACACTGAGAGCGTGTCTCTATTGAGAGGTTTTTGCTTGTCAGTTTCCCTTGCATTGGAGAGGTGTTAAGCAATGTACCACAAACCCTTCACATGTAACCTAAGTTGGAGTATTCCTCTGTTGAATCAGCCATGCTCTTTATAGCAGAGCTGTGTCTGCATCTGAGATATGCAGAGTCAAGTTATTATTAGAGTGGACATCACTGGGACTGTAATTGTACACTGCTCCCCTTAGCAACCATGGCCAACAACACATCAAACAGAAGGCTGATACCTTCTTTTAATAAAAAGAAACCCTAACACTATGAAATTAATATCTCTGCCCACTTCAGAGTATCCACTGTCTTGCAGGCAGAGCCAGAGCCTGGTGCATTCCTGCAGTTGAAAATGCCTCAGTGACAGTGGACAAGGGATGTTTCTGTTGCATACCCTATGGCATACCCTGCTGCATGCCCTGTTGGGTACC
Organism: Serinus canaria; assembly: GCF_022539315.1. NCBI lineage: Eukaryota > Metazoa > Chordata > Aves > Passeriformes > Fringillidae > Serinus > Serinus canaria. The sequence goes on from NC_066342.1 coordinate 17,674,815, forward strand.
CTACAGCATATCCTAATGCATACTCTGTTGAATGCTGTATAGGATACTCTATGGCATATGCTATTGCATAACCTAATGCATACCCTAATGTATTCCAAAACTCATACATTATTGCATACTTGATCGCATATCCTATGGTGTACCCTAATGCATACCTTGTTGCATGCCCTGCATCTCAGTTTTGAGACAATTTCAGGAGGAAAACGCTATGGAATGAACGTCTCCTCTAAAGAAGGCAGGTTTTGGCACTCCCTCCCCCACCGATACAAAAGGAATTTCTTGGAGGAAAGTGAAAAAAACCTGTTTATTTAACACAGTGCCCTCGGGGCACGGGGAAAAAAATGAATAATGTTAGATATTAAACCTCCTCACTGCGGAGAAAGCTGGTGGATTCAGAGTTCTTTATTTAGTTGGCTTCCCCCGATGTCCGGAGCTGGATGCAGTGTCCCGCGGCGCCCCGCCGGTCCATGGCGTCCAGCTCCCGGCGATGTTCTGGTTCTCGGACCGGAGCTAAGCTGAACAGTTCCAGAAGAAGCAACAGAAGTCACCGGAGAAATGCTATTGCAGTCCCACAAAAACTTCTTGCCTCAGCTAACAAAAAGAAGCTATCTAAAAGCAAAGAATGTAATTCCCTCTCTGCTGCAAAGCCAACCACGGAGGAGTGCGAGAGTTTGAACACAGACCTCGCAGTAGAATTCCCCCAGCTCCCCCCCTTCACCTGGGCCCAGCTTAAAGCTACAGGACTCATTTCTGAGAATAAAGCAGACAATAGAGGAATACAGTATTATGATAAAATCATCCCAAGACACCGTGTTGGATACCCTATGGCATACCCCAGTGCACACCCTATAGTATACCCTACTGCATATCCTACAGCGTACTATAGAGCATACCCTATGGCACACCCTAGTGCATACCCTGTGGTGTACCATAATGCATACCCTGTTGCATACTTTATTGCACACCCTATTGCACATGCTATTGCACAGCCTAAAGCATACCCTATGGCATATGTTATTGCATACCCATGCAAGGTTTCTTCATTGTGCTAATTTAGCTTCTTGATGCCCCTGTGTCTTGGGGTGGTTTTCTATTCCCTAGTCGCATGCTCTATGCCTAGAAATGGTTGTTATAGCTTTAAGGGGGGGAGGCCTCGGGGCTCTTGTGCAGGCTTTTGCAAAGCCTCACTCCTCAGGCGTCTGTGGTGGCCCCGGGAAACAGTGCTACTTTGTTGCTTACCTAGCTTGGGTTTTATTATTAGCTTAGTCAAGAAGGTTTTTTTCCTTTCCCTGGCCTTGGAGACTGCAGCAGCGATCTTTTGGTGCCTTTTTTTTTTTTTCCCTGAACTGTTCAGTTTGGTTTTGGTCTGAGATCACAGAATCGATGGGAGAAGAATTGGCCGTTGTCTGGCTGGAAGCCAAGGGGTCACTCCCTCCTGGCCCCAGACCTTGGAAAAACCAAACCCACAGGAGAAAGGACACCAAATCCACCAGCTTCACCTGCTGTGAAGGGGAGACCAATACTAGAGATTCACCAGGTTCCCATCTGGTTTTGCCCATTTGCCCAAGCTGCTGCGTGAGCCTTTTGGGTTTTTTCTTCCCTGACACAGAAGTCGGTGTCATTTTGTTTCTCCCTGCCACATGGTTGGCCGTTGTTTTTTTCTTTCCCTGGCATTTTGGATTTTTTTTTTTTTTGTTTTGTTCTGGTGTGGGTGGCTGTCTGTGTGTGAGAGGGGGTAAGGTCTGACAGTTCAATATCTAGCATTCATTTACCATTTTTTCCCATGCTGTGCTGTCATTCTGTTTGTTAATAAACAGTTGGGTTTTCTTTTCACTTTCATCCACTAGTGTTAATGTCTCATTGGCAGAAAGGGATTGTTGGAACCCTTTTTTAGAGGAAACACTCATTCCAGAGTGTTTTCTCTTAAACTTGCCTCTAAACCGACACCCAGAAATGGCCCTTCCTTGCTTTGCTGCTGTGCTTTGTTCTGGTTGTAAATACTTGAGTCAAGTCTCATGGTTTCTGACAGAAGTTGCACTCAGGTTTCAGTGGACTGGTCAGGGTTTGAGATGGTCAAGGGGCTCAACCAGGAAGCTGGTCAAAAATCGGTTGTCAGCCCAGGCAGAGGATGGAAGAGGAGAATTTAGTGAAGTGTTTACCATGCTGAGCATGAGGATTTGGGAGGAATGAACTGAAATTTGTCCTCTCCCATAGACTCTCTTTATTCAAGCAACTGACTTAACCTCACAGTGACAGCAGCCCTTTCTGTATCTTAGGGGTTCTAAGAATAGACGCCAAGGGGATACTGCGGGAATTGGGACATGGAAGTCGGTTGGACTTGATGAAATTAGAGGTTTTTTCCAATCTTCATGATTTTTTGATAGTCCATGATAGTCTAAGTAATACACATTGTTATTGCTGAAAGGCAATTTTTTTCTCTCCCTTAACATGATAAAGATCTGGGTCTTTGGTGGAGCAGTTTGTGATTTGGCACAGATGGAGGCAGAAGGATCCAAGCACAGCTGGAGAGTGTCTGACCTGTACGCCATGTCCAGCACAGACTGCAAAACTCATTAACCCTCTTTATGTGGCTGTTTTTAATTTAATTTTATTTTAGCTGGTCCAGGTCATGCACAGAAATCACAGTGGTACTGATGCCTTAGGGTTTAGCTGTTATATTTTTCAAATCCTCTACTGCTTTAGTGTATAACTCTAAACTCCGTATACAGTGTTATTTACTGTCTTCACATTTTGAGCAGACAAAACAATTCCTCTAGACCTGAAACGCAAGGACACCTCACTGCCTCAGGCCACGAAAAGTATAAACAAAAGTGAGTTGGGGGGGAGCAAACTGGGGTATATGACATCATTACCTGAAGCTGTAATTGGAGGGTTAACCCCAATATGTAAATGGACCAAACTTAGAATTGTTTGAAAAACTCACAACCATCATCCATCTTGGGCTTAGCCTCTGAGGCTTCTGACTGCCCAAGGTGTACCTATTGAAGGCCTTTAATAAATACCTACTCTTATTCTCTTAATCTTTTCTAGCTTTTGTTCTAGGTAGCTACTCCAAGGCACGAGTACCACTTATCTTGGAAAAGACAGAATCATAGGATCATAGAATATGCTGAGTTGGGAGGGACTCACAAGGATCATCTAGTCCAACTCCTGGCCCTACACAGGACACACCAAAAATCACACCATGTATCTGAAAGTGTTGTCCAAGCACTCGAACTCTGTCAGGATTGGTGGTGGGACCACTTCCCTGGGGAGCCTGTTTCAGTGCTCAACCACTCTCTGGGTGAAGAACCTTTTCCTGATATCTAACCTCAACCTCCCCTGCCCAAGAAACATCAGAGAGGTTGCTTCACTTAAAGATGAGGAAGAAAGGTCCCAAGGTCCCTGGAGCAAACTCTAAAATCATAAAGGTGTGTTGTCATCTTATTGCAAAAGTCCCACACCTTCTCAGTGATTTCTCATGGACAGCTCCTTGCAGCACTAACTCCTTCTTCTTCGCAGCACAGCCAACAAACTCCAACCCCCTTCTCAACCAGCTAACCCACTCTTTTATAGCACTCATCCTCATTGGACACAGCTGTAGCCTGTTAAGGGCAGGACTGTTCCTAATCTTTGGTAATAAGTACAGCTGCAGCTCCTCAGGGGTGAGATTACCTTCTGCACTATCTTTATTTTCTTACATTCTATTTCCCCACAAAGGTGTCCATCTTGAGTGCCACAGCAGTGATGATTCTTACACTCAGCTCCATGGAGCAGCACCATATCCATCTCATCAATCTGTGCATGAGCCCAATGTTTTTGCCTTCGGTTTCTCTTTCAGAAGAGTTTGATGAGGTCTTCCCACAGTGAGGTGGTGATTGAATGGGGAAAGCCTCCCTACAGCTCTTCTGGGGAGAAGAGCAATTTTGCAGATGAGATTTATTCTCTATATGCCCAGGAAATTGAAAGACAATTCTGAATTCATGCACACACAGATATATATGCAGTATATGTACAGGCTTGGAGAGAGATGGGGAGTGCAGCCTCATGGGTGGCTCCAGAAGCATCTCCAGCTGCCTGCATCCTCCTGCTCTCAAGCACAGAGAAAAGGAGTGGGAAGGAGACACATTCCTTCTTGTTTGCCCCTAGCTTTCTCTGAAGATGTTCTGTAATTCTCTAATTTTGTAGCAGAGTATTTATTATTTTAATTTTATTTATTATTTTATTATTTCTAGTAATAATCTATTGTTTTATTAATTTTATCATGTTTTATTCTTTTTTTTTTCTTATTTTGCATGGTCATCTGGGGCCAAAAGTAATGCTTGCAAGTGTTGGCAGCAGGTGGGAGAAGGAAATGGGAGCCAGCTGGCACCCTGACTGAGTCAGCAGGTGAAGGGCAGACCCAGACATCAATTATAGCTGGCCCTGCCGTTAGCTGTGAGTCTGGACAAGCCATTGCTGTCTGCCTGTAATAATAATACCCAGCTTTGCCATTGAGGTTATGGGAGCTACTGGAAGACACAAGCCCCAGATTAAATATCAAGCTGCATGCTTTAAACTTGCCACTTTTCCCTAATGGAGCAGGGGCTATAGGAGCCATCCATCTCCTTCACAACCATTCCATGATGTGGGAACATGGCAGGAGTGAGTGAGCATTGGGCATCACCTCCTTGGAGGTTGATGGTGAGATGAGGGTGGTTTAATGGAGAAAAAAAAATGAAAGGTGTCATTGTGGAGGCAGTCACGACACAAAGCAGAGACCACAAGCAGTCTCAGATGGCAACTCTTTATTATCAAACATGGCTGACCTTTTATACACTTTCCAATTGTTTATACTTCTTCTACCCTAACTATTTGCCACAATAAATCAACATAACACCATTGGTGAAAAGTTACAGTGACTTCAGCTAACTTTCTAAAAATACTTTGTCCAGCTGCAAAGTTCTCTTCTTATCTTTCTTCAGTTCCTCACTTCCCTTGGTCTCCTTGGTTAAAGCCTTGGAGAGAGCTCCTTATCAGCTTCTTCTTGCTTCTCACTCCTTTAGTTAACAGGCCCGCTGTTAGCCCCTTCCACAATTCCCCCTTTTTGTTTTTGAACTGTAAACACAGCTACTATGGATTTTTGAAGGGCCCTTTGCAAAAATCCAAGCAGACAGGGGAAACACAAAACAACAATCACAACCATCAACAAAATTAACATTCCTATTCTTAATACAATCGTTTCTGTCCTTCATCCATCTATAAGTGCTTTTAAATTTACTCAAACCTTGAACTATAACCACCCCAAGTGCTCAAAAGGAGATGCAGGAATACTAGAACAAAGGTTCCAAAAACCTGCATTGTCCTGATCAGTGCAAACCAAAACCACACCCTTTAACTACTATGAAGGCACATTAAAACTGATGAGATGAATGTCCTGATATATGGCCTTAGCCAGTGTCATCCACACATTCTGCTTCAGCTGCAGAACCATCCATCCTGTCCCTTCCTGCGCGCTCCAGATAAGGTTTAACACAGTGAGCAGGAACCCATCGAGGACCATTGTCTGTAAAAACACAAGCATAACCCCTCCCCCAGGTTATTAGTTTCACTGGACCAGACCACATACCAGTAATTAAATCCTTGACCCATACCTTGACATTTCTACAGAAATCTGGTTGCTTAGAATTCAAAGAGGAAAAATGGTAAAAAATTGGAGATAACTGTGAGTCAGGTAGGGGACGCAAAAAGTTTAACACATAAACAGCTTTATCTAATCTCACTTGAGGTGACTCCTGTTGCATTCCCCCTTTTTGTTTTTGAACCTGACATTTAAGAAGACCATGAGCCCTTTTAATGATTGCTTGGCCTGCGGGGACATGTGGAATGCCTGTTGAATGCTCAATGCCCCAAGCACGAAAGAATGCTTGCATTTTCTGTGAAGCATATGCTGGACTGTTATCCGTTTTTATGTGACACGGAACACCTAGGATAGAAAAGGCATTATAAAAATGATGAATAGCGTCACGAGTTTTTTCTCCTGTGAATGCTGAAGCAACCATTGCATGAGAAAAGGTATCAACTGTAACATGAACATACTTAAAGTGACCAAATTCTGGCATTTTTGTACATCAGTTTGCCATTCCTCTAAAGTGGAAAGACCCCTAGAGTTGGTACCATAATATTGAGTAACATAAGTCATGTAACAGTCAGGACAAGAAGAAAGAATTGATTTTGCTTCACCAGGAGACAATTTAAATTGCTGCTGTAAAGCTTGAGCACTCTAATGAAAAAATTGATGAGATAAAATTGCCTGCTGCAACACATTAGGTACAGTTTTGATTGCAGCAGCAGCTACTAGAGAATCTACACAGGCATTGCCTTCAACAAAAAATCCAGAGAATGATGTGTGGCTACGAATATGCATAATGAAGTATGGATGTTTTCGAGCACCAATAACTGTCCATAACTTCACAAACATGGTAAACAAGGTTTTCTCTTGAATATTATACAACACTTCTTGATCTAAATGCTTAACCAAATTGGCAACATAAATGGAATCAGTAACTATATTTACAGAATCAGGAAATAAAGTAAAAGCCAAAAGGACAGCACAAAGTTCAACCAATTGAGGAGATCCCTGCTGAATCATTGTCTCATATTCCCAGCGATCATCCTTTCTCCAAGCCACAGCTGCTTTTCTGGTTTTCCCAGATCCATCTGTAAAACCTGTTATGCCTTCCACTGGAGCAGGAGAACAAATTTGTTTCCCTTCAAAAAGAATCTCTTTGGTCAGTTTTAGAACAGGATAAGAAGGCAAATGGTATTTTATTTGGCCTGTAAAAAAAGATAAGGCAGATTGCAACTCATGATTATTTTGAAAGCACCATTCAAAATACCACTGTTGTACAGGGATCACAATGGTCACAGGGTCGTGTCCCAAAATCTCATGACAACGCCTGCGGCCTTTGATGATAATATCTGCAAAAAGCTCATAAAGTCCTGGAGCTGTTTTCCGAGATCTGAAAGATAAAAATATCAATTCCAAAATATGCAGTTGGTCTTCCCAATTATCACTCCATTGACACAGTATTCCACATGGTATTTTATGGTCCCTCAAAATAAACAATTGAACACCAACAGAGGTATCTATTCTGTTAACAAATTTGCGTGCTGAGGCTAATTCAATTTCTTCTGGGGTCTTTTTTTCCTGCCAGGGTCAATTGCCTCTCATCAGTAGAGGAAGTGATGCCTGAGAGCAAATCAAACAATGGTTGCATCTGATGATTGGTTATGCCTAAATATAATCAAATCCAACCTATTGCACCAACCAATTTCTGTACATCAGTAACAGTTTTAACATCAATGTCTAATTTCACAGGTTGAGGCATAACTTGAGTGTTAGTCACCAACATACCGAGATATTTCCAAGGCATGTGTTTCTGCACTTTCTCTGGGGCAATGATCAGACCAAAAGCTTTCAAATTTGTCACAGCATATTGTTTAAGAGCTGATAACTGTTGTTTGTTGTCAGATGCCAACAAGATATCATCCATGTAATGATAACATTAGCAGTTATTAAATTGCTCCTGCACTTTTGACAAGGCCTGTGCCACAAACCATTGACAAATAGTCGACCAGTTTTTCATGCCTTGAGGGAGTACCCTCCATTGATATCTTTTATTGGGTTCAGCATGATTTGTAGAAGGCACAGAAAAAGCAAATTTTTCTTTGTCTTGCTCAGCCAATGAAATAGTGAAGAAACAATCATTCAAATCAATAACAACTATTTGCCATTCCTGTGGAATCATTGTAGTTGTAGGAAGGGCTGGTTGTAAAGCTCCCATTGTTGCTATTACAGCATTTATCTGCTGTAAATCATGTAAAAGTCTCCATTTTCCTGATTTCTTTTTTATTACAAAAACAGGGGTATTCCAAGGGCTGAATGATTCTTCAATATGTCCCACTTGCAATTGTTCTGCGACTAATTCTTGCAGGGCAGTAAGCTTTTCGGTAGTAAGGGGCCACTGGTCAACCCATACAGGTTTATCTGTCAACCATGCCAAGGCTACAACTGGACATTCATCGCCCTGCATCACAGTGGCCCCTATTAAAAATCCATAGTAATTTTGACACCCCATTGAGAAAAACAATTTCGTCCCCACAAACTTTGAGGAGCATCGGCAACATAGGGTCTGATGTTAGCTTGTTGGCCATCAGGATGTTTCACATTAATTACAATGGCTGACAAACCACCTGCTGTAGCACCACCCAACCCCAGAAGTCCAAAACTTGCATGAGTGAGAGGTCACGATTTAGGCCAACAAAGTTGCGAGAGTATTGTGACATCTGCTCCAGTGTCAATCAAACCTGTTACTGATATGGTTCCTGGATGATATCCACTGGCAGTGAGGATGCATGTCTTTTCTGGACGGTTCTCCATCACTTTCTCAGTCCAGAACACTGAGGTACTCCTGTTGATCCAAAACTTCCTGTGCCAAGTCTTCGGTCCACTGTATTTGGAACAGAACTCAAAAAAGGTACAATTTGAGCAACACAAGTTCCTTTCTGAATAGTGACAGGAGAATCATCAATTGATACCATAGCATGAATCTGTCCTAAATAATCTGCATCAATAAGTCCTAGATGCACATGAATACCTCTAAGTGTAGTACTTGATCTTCCTATCAAAAATGCACTCAATCCCCGTCCTATTGGACCATAGGCTTTGAGGGGCACTTTGCATATTTATTTTGTCAGAATGGTTACTGTGTCGGTGGTGGGTATATCAGTCCCTGCGGACCCACTTGTTGCCCCTGAGTATTGTTCGCAAAATGGGTAGCTTTGCAGTGCTGGGAAGGCCTATAATTGCTGTTGTGGTTGTCAGGGTATTTGTTTTCCCACACACCCCATCACGCTCTTCTTCCTGTTTCCCTACAACAGCTGACCATTTGCATATTTACTCCTGCATTGTTTAGCATAGTGCCCAAATTTATCACAACAATTACACACAACATTGCTGCTTGCACTTGACTTAGATGTTATTTTCTGGGTATTACTGTTCACCCTTATGTGCCCTTGCTGTCCACAATTATAGCATTTCTATGAAGGTCTTAGAACTGCAGCAAGAGCTGCCATTTTATGCTCTACTAAACCAACTTTCGAGCAAGCAGTAATCATTTCAGGCCATGTGGATTCCCCAGGTAAGGTGTCAATAATCTTTCTCCAGTCTGGGTTTGCATTTTCTTTAGCCAGTTGTATACACAATCTGTGTCTCAAAGGTTCATCATCTACCTGTTTTTCAATAGCTGCAGCAAGCTTTTCCACAAATTGCAAAAATGATTCTCTCGTCCCTTGTTGGATAGTAACATATCTCTGTTTTGGAGCTGCCATTTCCATTTTTTTAATTAAAGCACTCATGCCAATTTACTGAGCTTATGCCAAAAATGAAGGATCCCACTTTGCCTGTAAATCTGGGTTAGCAAAAGGCCCAGCGCCCAATAAGGCATCAACACCCACAGTATGACAAGGGTCGTGTTGAGGCAGCTGCATATTTGTTAAAGCTGTGCACTCAGCCACTCGCCTCCAACTTTCTTGAAATACACTGTACTGGTTGGAATAAAATTGTAGCAAGATGCATGATGTCATAAGGTGCAAGCATATCTGCATTAATTACACATATTAATTGCATTACCTCTGAGGAATTAATACCAAACTGATCCACTTTTGATTGGAGATCTTGCACAACCTTCCAGGCAATGACGTGATGACTATCATCCTGCCCTGTTCCAGGAGCTGCTTTAAAAACTGGAAAAGCCATAGGGTTATCACAAGCAACATTTGTATTAACACTATTCTCCTGAGGTACTTTTGGAGCACCTAATCTTTCTATTAAGTCCCAATTCTTTTCTTCAGCTGCAAATTCCCAAAACTCCTGAGGCTGTAGAGGAAGCACAGTTACTTGACATGGGGGCAAAGTCCATGGGGCAGTAGGGCTAGATCTATTAGAAGGTGAACTGTCAACAGTTCCTTGCCCCAACTCAGGAGTTACTGCGGGTGACTCTTCACTTGATTCGCTGTCACTGTCAGGTAACGGAGGATATGACCTTGCAGATTGTTCATGCAGCTCAGAGGGGAGCGGGGGGGCAGATGGCTGGCCTAGAGCAGAGGGAAGCAGGGGGGAAGATGGCTGGGCTTCTCTCTCTGCTAAAGACATTTCAGCTAACTGGCATAGTGGTGTAGTATATATGTGCAGGTGTGAGATAAAGAGGTTTAGGGGAGATAAGGAGATACTATAGCAGTTTGCCTAGAAGTTTTGGCAGTTTGCCCAGAAGCCTTGGCAGCTTTCCCAGAAGCTTCCTCATCCAGCCCAGATGCTCTGACAGCTTTGGCAGTCTGCCTGGTAACTTCCATGGCACCTGCCTCTTCTTCAAGGATGGATTCAACCAGTTCCCCATCAGAGGCCCCCTCTGCCTCATCCCTCCCCCCCGGCATCCCGCTTTGCTTGTTCTCGCTATGTTTTCCATTCCTTTAATGCCTCAAAAAGCCATCCCCAAGTAACAACTAGATCGACAACAGTTTTTTCTCCCGCTCGGATGACTTCCCACAGTCTGTCCCTGTCTTTTTTCCATGCTTTAACACTAAATGCTGTGTCAGGATCAGTGTCAAAATTGTGTGATTTGGCCCACAGCAATATAATACGAAGGGCATAGTCTGAAGTATTAATTCCCTTATTTCTTAACAAAACTTTCCATGTAGCCAAAACAGTCTCTTCCTATTTGGATAAATTATTTCCCATTATTACTAGTTGGTGGCTCACCTTCTTCCAGGTGTCTTGATAGGAGAAAATCAGGTCCAGACCTCCCCGTGGCTTCCACCCGCCACTCTCAGCTGCACCAACGCTGCCTCCCCCACTACTTCCCAGTGGGTCACTGCTGCCAGTCGCTAGGACCCCGTATGGGTCCAGACCGAGTATGTTGTCAAGGCTGTTGTTTCACTTGGTAGTCACCAGATGTCGTTGTGGAGGCGGTCATGACACAAAGCAGAGACCACAAGCAGTCTCAGATGGCAACTCTTTATTATCAAACATGGCTGACCTTTTATACACTTTCCAATTGTTTATACTTCTTCTACCCTAACTATTTGCCACAATAAATCAACATAACACCATTGGTGAAAAGTTACAGTGACTTCAGCTAACTTTCTAAAAATACTTTGTCCAGCTGCAAAGTTCTCTTCTTATCTTTCTTCAGTTCCTCACTTCCCTTGGTCTCCTTGGTTAAAGCCTTGGAGAAAGCTTCTTATCAGCTTCTTCTTGCTTCTCAGCTTCTTCTCGCTCCTTTAGTTAACAGGCCCGCTGTTAGCCCCTTCCACAAAAAGGCAATTTCCCATTCATAGGAAGGAGAGGATGTGGACAGGACCTGTGCCTCACTAGCACTAGGAGCCCTCTGAGATGGGAATAGTTGAGCCAAACTTAAAACTAAATTGGCTGCGGAGTTGCACTACACATCAGTCCTCAGCCCAAGCTCAGGGGTGGGTTTTGGGGCTCACAGCCCCTTGAGTTAAGGTGCAGCTGGAGGTGGCCATAGGGCCACCAATGTACCCGTGGGCATCACAGGGGATGCCAAGGGAGTCATTCCCCACTGCCCTGCAAGTCACTGGGGGCTCCAAGCCGCACTCATGTCTCTGCACAAAGAAGGTGTTTAGTTTGGAGTAGCAGGTCATCGTGCAGTTGACAGATTGATGAGAAGCAGGACTAAATCTCAGGTGTGTCATGAAAAAAAAAATAGCCATCACCTTTACTCCATAATAAGCTGTGTGTAGTTTCTCCTGACTCCTTTTCACCCTGACAGGGCCAAGGCTTCAAGGCCATATTGGGGACCAGCCCCTGCTCTAGTGTTTGGTCTGCTCTCAGGTATGGTACTTGGTGTTCCATCATCTCCTCTGGCCAGTGGATGCCCTATCTGGGAATCTTCCAGTGGTGATGGGACTCAGCTGATGTTGTATTGCACGAAATAGTTTATTTAGTTGTTGCACTGGTGGCGGGTTCCCCCTCCCTCATCAGATGGTTTCCCCCTCACACATCCCCCCTGTTACACACACCTGGTCTGTCCCTCAGGTGCTTCGCCCCTCCCCAGTGGTATCCCATTGGCTCTGGTTCTCTCTCCCCCGCCCCTCACCCCCTAGGGTATAAAACCTCCTGTGTGAGAGCTCCAACCCCTCTTTTGTACCTGGGTGACCCATCACCTGTGTCCTGCCCCAAGCCAATAAACAGGATACTTGCACCCGCGTGGAGAAGAGCGCCTCTCGTCTTTTACCTTTGTCTATGCGGGTCCGTGTGGGCTAGAGTCTTATGCTAGCCGGATTTGGACTCATATAAGGCCCAGGAAAAACACGGATAACCGCAGGTGGCGCCCCACGTGTTCGTCTCCCACGACGGCCATGGAGCAGCTGGTAATTCCACTAGTGGATTACATTAGCTTTTGGGACTATCATCTGCCTCTGATTTCTTTGTCACGTTTTTGTCGGCAAGAAATTTAGAGGGTGGGATCGAGAACCCGCCGCACCCACGGCGGATCGATTCTAGACGAGGACTTCTATACAGCTCTCACAGCCAGTCACAGTCCCCAGGCGGGGTGAGTATTCCCCGCGAGTGTTAGTGGGACCCTGGGGAAGCCCCCGGAGGGTGGGGGTGAGCTCCCGGTAAAGGGAAAGCCCGGTCCCGAGGAGGTTTGCTGACTCCACGCAGTTTGCGCGGGTTCAGCGAGTCTGGCGTTGTCTGTGTGCCGTCTCGGCGGTGTCGGGGTTCCGTCCGTCGGGTTCCCACGGCGCGCGGCTCCCAAAAGCGGCGGTGGCGCGGCGCCGGCAGGAAAGCCGCGGTTTGCGTTTTTGCCGTGACCGGTCACGCCCGGGCAGCGGCAGACCCCAGCAAGCAGCGGCGAACCGGGACGGGTGGCTCCGAGCGCCCGCGTGGCGGTCACGTGGCGCGGGGGAGTCGGCAGCGGGCGCCCGCCATTTTAAAAGCCGCGCGGTTTGTACGTAAGCAGTTCGTCTCTCCCCCGGAGAGGATGGGGGGGGGGCTGCCCGGCTTCTTTCCCGGATTGGCTGTGGATTGAGTGCTTTCAGTTTTGTTTGCTCGAGCTGTATAAAAGGTAGATTGAGTGCTGCAGAAAGCAAAAATGGGTGGTAAGCTTTCTGCTACACAGAGAGGCATTTATACCCAAGTTTTAGACACCCTGAGAAGTGGAAACGTTACCGTTTCCAAAGCAGTTTTGAAACGGTTCGTTCGGTGGATTTCTTTACATTTCCCTCAGTTTACCCAGCAGACTGTTCATTCAGTCTCTGCCTGGGACAAAATAGGAAACTTATTAACAGCCAAAGCGGAACAAGGAGATGGGACAGTGTCTCAGTTTTTTCCTGTGTTCCTGGTGATTCGGAAAGCAATCCTAAAGAGGGATTCTAAAGGACGGCCAGCACAAGTCTCCCCTCCCGCAGCTCCTCCCACTCCCTCTGCCCCTGAACTGAGAAACTCAAGCGAGGCTAACCGGCAATTTCACGGTAACTGGCACTGTCACTGCTTCGCTGGCCTCCCACCTCTCTCTCAGTACCCTGGCAGTTCTGCACAGGCTGACAGTGTACCTTCAGTGCACCCGTCTAACCAAACTTCTGTTATCCCAAGCTCGCGTTCTCACCCCACCACTTCCAAAAATGGCTGCGACTGCATGGTTGGCGTTCAGGACACTGCCGACCGCATGGCCGGAGCCCAAAATGGTGGCACCCACGTGTTTCAACCCTCCACTTATCCTTCTTCTCCCCACAATCCCTTTCGCCCACCTGTCCCCAACCCCTTCCGGTCTCACAACCCTTTCCTTCCCTCAGACGCTCCTCCCCCTCCCGTTGTTTCCCCGCCCCCCATTACGTCAACTGGTGACCCCTCCCCTGGTTCCCACGGTTGCCCCGCCTCCCTGCCTGTTTCCCACGCCCCCTTGCCTGGGTCCCAAGAGGGTGGGGCCGAGGGCTGGGGGGGTGGCGCCGAAGGCTGGGGGGGTGGGCCCTTGCCTGGTTCCCACGGGGGTGGGGCAGGGGGAGGGGATGTCCCCCCTCCTAGTTACCAAGGCACCGGGGTGGGGGGGCAGAGACAGGGGGTGTACCCTCTCCCATTCCCCATGGGGGTGGGGTGAAGGGTGTTTCCCTGCCTGCTTACCAAGACAGTAGGGCTGAGGGAGGGGGTGGGCCCCTTTCCGGTTCTCATGGGAGTGGGCCTTGGGGACCGGGTGGTCTCCCTGCTGGGCCCCACGGGGGTGGGGCTGAAAAAGGAAACCCTGTAACCAAAAACCGGGAGGAAGAAGCAATCCCCTTGGTAGCCCCAGTTCAATACACAGGTGGTAGGGCTGGTCCTAGAACCTATCAGCCCTTCTCATATCATACAAAGCGCGAGTTATGCAAAAGTCAATTAGAATTTGGGAGAAGTAGTGAAATTTTTAGAAGCATGATGAGAGCTACATTAACATCCCTTGAATTTGTTCCTACTGATATAGAGGATCTTTTCCGGTGCCTGCTTACACAGTCAGAGTTTGATCTATGGGAAAGCTCCTGGAAGAGATCTCTCAGAGATCTCGTGGAGGAACTCAAACAAACCCCTCAGGGTGCCAAAGATTTAGAAAACAATAACATTACCTATGAACATTTATGCGGCGAGGGGGAGTGGGATAAGCCTGAGGACCAAGCTCGGGTGTTGTCCAAATTCATTCTAGATAAGGTTTCAAAACCTGCATACAAGGCTTTTAACCACCTACCAACTGTTGAACCTAGTGGTAGTTTTCTTGACATTAAACAGTCTCCTTCAGAAAGTTTCTTGCAGTTTGTCGACCGACTCCGTGCACAGGTTGAGCGACAAGTACGAGACCCCAAAACACAGATGGAAATAGTGAAAGAGATGGCACAGAGGAATGCCAATGAAGTCTGCACCAGGGTGCTCCTGGGACTGCCTCTCAACCCCCCGCCTACACTGGCAGAGATGATCAAAGCCTGTGCTAGGAAGGCTGAACTGTTTGCTGCACGGGAGGTGTGGTCAAGGCCAACACACCCAGAGACGGTGGCAGCTGTATCTCCGGGATTCAGGAGGCGACAGATGTCACCAGAACAACTTACACATGTCATTTGCTTCATATGCAAAAAACCAGGACACTTTGCCCAGGACTGCCCTCAAAACCAGCAACAAAAGACACCCTTCACACCAAAAAACTCCGAAGTCAGCGCCAACCCGCCCAGCGCCACGACATAAATGCGGCGGGCTTCCCTGAAGGGAAAACCTCCCTCAAAACAGAAAGGGGGGAGGAAGGGAAGTGGGATGCGGGAAAACAACATTGCCATTTACAGGATAAAATCTGGTGGTCTCACAAGCGTTTCAAGCTCGTGACCACCAAAGCTTTTGCTTTCAGGTCTACCCAGTGGATGGTCATTGGAGTGGGCCCACCTGAGGACTCGCAGAACTTGACAAAAGATTGCGCAAAATTGGACAGTGAGTACTTTGTTATTGGGGACACTGCACACACACCCATGGAGATTGAGGTGGCTCCCATGACAATCAAAGGGGACATACCTAACCTCATTCTCCTGGCGCGCTGTCCACAGCCACCCTTCTATTTGGCCAAGGGGCAAATCATCGCCCAGGCCATTCCTGTCCCAGCAGACATTTCGGTAGATGACAAGGCACCTAGTGTATACTGGGCAGAAGTGGTTGGCGAGGACAAACCCATCATGGGATGCAACCTGATGCGTGGAACAGAACATCTCCACGTGGAAGGGTTGCTTGACACAGGGGCAGATGTGACAATCATACCCGAAAGGTTGTGGCCGTCACATTGGGATTTGCAGCCTGTGGCTGGCCAAATCCAAGGTGTAGGAGGAGTCACATTGGCAAAGATATCAAAAAGCATCGTACAAATTGAGGGACCAGACGGAAAATTGGCCAGTGTCCGTCCATTTGTTACTAATTACAAAGCTCCCTTGTGGGGTAGAGACACCATGTCCCAGTGGGGAGTCAAACTGGTCATTCCTAAGACACCCCAGGATTTTTAAAAGCGGCCACTGTGGAGCGCCTCGCCCACAAGTTAACATGGCTGAATGATGATCCAGTCTGGGTAAAACAGTGGCCACTCAGTAATGAAAAGATAAAGGCGCTCGAGGAGCTAGTGGAAGAACAATTGGCTAAAGGACACATTGAAGAGACATCTAGCTGCTGGAATTCCCCAGTCTTTGTAATAAAAAAGCCAGGGAAGGATAAGTGGCGGCTCCTCCAAGATTTAAGAGAAATAAACAAAAAAATTGTGGACATGGGGTCTCTCCAACCAGGGATGCCCTCCCCAGCGATGCTTCCCCAAAATTGGCAATTGGCTGTCCTAGACATCAAGGACTGTTTCTTCCATATCCCTCTACACATAGAAGATGCTCAAAGGTTTGCCTTTTCTGTTCCTACCACCAATCGAAAAGCCCCAATGAAGCGCTACCACTGGAAAGTATTGCCACAGGGAATGAAATGCAGTCCATCCATCTGCCAGTGGTACGTGGCTTCATTGCTGTCCCCAGTGCGCGCCCAGAAAAAAGAGGCAATCATCCTACACTACATGGATGATGTGCTTGTGTGTGCCCCCGATGACATAATACTCCAAGACACACTTGACCTAGTGGTTAAAGTTTTAACCTCTGCTGGATTTCAATTGCAGGAAAACAAGGTTCAGAGGATGCCACCTTGGAACTACCTGGGCTTGCAAATCACTGCGCAGACCATTGTTCCGCAGAAATTGGAAATTAAGAGTGATCCCAAAACCCTAGCAGATCTCCATTCCTTGTGTGGGTCTTTGAACTGGGTCAGGCCTTGGCTGGGTCTCACTAACAGGGACCTAGCTCCCCTTCTCAATTTACTGAAGGGAGAGAGAGAGCTAGTCTCTCCCAGGGAACTGACCCCAGAGGCAAAAACCGCCCTCCAAAAAGTTCAGAAGGCTTTGGCCGAGAGGCAGGCTCATCGTTATAAGCCCGAGCTGCCTTTCGAATTCATTGTTTTAGGGAAGTTACCACACATACACGGATTGATATTCCAGTGGTTTGAAGTACAAAAAGATCCACTTCTAATCATAGAGTGGGTTTTCCTCTCCCATCAGAGATCCAAAACCATCACACAGCCACAGGAGCTGATAGCTCAGCTGATCTGGAAGGCCAGGTTAAGATTGCGTGAGCTGGCCGGTTGTGACTTTGAGTGTATTCACCTTCCAGTCCATCTTGCTAAGGAGGGAAAGGGCTCTCCTGAGAAGTTGACAAAGAAAATGTTCAATGACCTGCTCCAGAACAATGCCAGTCTCCAGCTATCCCTGGACAGCTACAGTGGACAGGTATCAGTCCAGGCCCCGTCACACAAGCTGTTCAACGAGGAATTCCACCTCATTGCTCCTGAGAAAAGGAGTCGTAGGCCACTCAAGGCGCTTACAGTGTTCACTGATGCATCTGGAGCATCCCACAAGTCGGTGATGACTTGGAGAAATCCCCAGACCCAGCATTGGGAAGCTGATGTTGAGTTTGTGGAGGGGTCGCCCCAGATTGCTGAACTGGCCGCAGTCGTGAGAGCCTTTGAGAAGTTTTCGGAGCCAATTAATTTGGTTACCGATTCAGCCTACGTGGCGGGAGTAGTGTCCAGGGCGGAGCAGGCAGTTCTCAAGGACATTGAGGATGGGCATCTCCACAGGTTGCTCTCAAAACTAATTTATTTGGTTTCACAGCGGGAGCACCCTTTCTATGTGATGCACGTGAGGTCACACACCGATTTGCCAGGCGAGATCGCAGAAGGTAATCGCAAAGCAGATTCCCTTGCAGCTCCAGCAGAAATGGCACGCCTTCCAGACATCTTTCAACAGGCAAAACTCAGTCACCAACAATACCATCAAAATATTCCAGGTCTAATCCGCCAGTTCCAGCTAACACGAAGTCAGGCTCGAGCCATTGTGGCCACCTGTCCCAATTGCCAGCTTCAGGCAGTGCCATCCCTGGGTGTTGGGGTTAACCCCCGAGGCCTTGGCAGCTGTGAAGTGTGGCAGACAGACATCACACACATTCCCAGTTTCGGTCGCATGAAATACGTACACGTCAGCATAGATACATACTCAGGTGCGGTTTATGCCTCTGCCCACACAGGGGAAAGGGCTGCGCATGCTAAACAACACTTGCTGCAAGCCTTTTCAGTATTGGGGGTCCCTAGGGAGATCAAGACTGACAATGGCCCAGCGTATGCCTCCAAGGAGTTCCTGGAGTTTGTCCAGCAGTGGGGAGTGGAGCATAAGACAGGCATTCCCCACTCCCCCACAGGTCAAGCTGTGATCGAACGTGCCCACCATACACTCAAAGAAGTTCTGGCTAGGCAGGGAAATTCTGCAGTGTGGATGACTCCACAACAAAAGCTCTGTAAAGCCTTGTTTACCATCAATTTTCTGAATTGTTCATTTGAAAACATGAACCCTCCGGTAATACGTCATTTCAATAATAACAACCGGTTTAAGTTGTCACAGCGTCCACCAGTTCTCATTAAGGACCCAGAAACTTGGACAACCAAGGGTCCTTATGAGCTCGTCACCTGGGGGCGTGGTTATGCATGTGTATCCACCCCCTCAGGCCCTCGATGGATACCCCAAAAGTGGGTAAAACCTTTCATCCCTAAAAATCCAGCTCCAGCAGACGGGGATGAGAAGCAAGCAGCTGTTGCCTCCAAGAGAAGACGCCGCCGGAAAAGAAAGAAAAATCGTCATAGAAAAGTCAGCTGCATTCCGGCAGACCCATGAACTTGTATGTATTTTCTTTAAAAAATTGTCTGCTTTCCTTTGTAGAACAGGAAATCTACCTCCCACTTAACCTCACGAAGAGCCCTGTCCGAGTTCTGATCCTGTTTGCGCTGAGCAGTCTGACAGCTGCGTGGATTGTTCGTCAGCCACACCAAAACATCTGGGTGACCCTGGCACAGATGCTCCAACAGGACTGAGCTGCATGAACCTAACATCAAAGTCACCCGACATCCACGCAGCCCTCCGAGAAGTAAAAGGCCTGATCGGACAAGTCAAGCAAGAATCTGAGGACTGTTCAAAGACTGGAGACTCTCGGGGTGGTGGAAAAATTTTAATCAGTAGCACAAATGGTCCAACACATCTCCTTTCAATTTTATTTAACAGAAAAGGTGGAGGTGTTGTATTGCACGAAATAGTTTTAGTTGTTGCACTGGTGGCGGGTTCCCCCTCCCTCATCAGATGGTTTCCCCCTCATACATCCCCCCTGTTACACACACCTGGTCTGTCCCTCAGGTGCTTCGCCCCTCCCCAGTGGTATCCCATTGGCTCTGGTTCTCTCTCCCCCGCCCCTCACCCCCTAGGGTATAAAACCTCCTGTGTGAGAGCTCCAACCCCTCTTACCTGGGTGTACCTGGGTGACCCATCACCTGTGTCCTGCCCCAAGCCAATAAACAGGATACTTGCACCCGCGTGGAGAAGAGCGCCTCTCGTCTTTTACCTTTGTCTATGCGGGTCCGTGTGGGCTAGAGTCTTATGCTAGCCGGATTTGGACTCATATAAGGCCCAGGAAAAACACGGATTACCGCAAGCTGAGGTTCCTCTTGGTCCTGCAGGTTGGTGGTTGTTGCAGTGCAAGCTGATTTGTAGTTAGCATTAATCCAGTTATGAATAAGAAGTCCAGCTCAGCTCCATGAACTAGCCTCTGGGCTGACTGACAGAGTTTTCAACCAGTGGCAGTGTTGCGGTGTGAAGCAATATCCTGTCCCTCATGTGTGCCAACTTCTTCCTTCCCCTCCCCCTTTCCTCTTCCTAACTGCTGTCTGTCAAGTTCCACATTCCAGTAAGGGCGTTGTGTGATTGGCAGAAGTTCAAAAGATGCTTCTCAGACCTGGGGTCATTGGCCTGTCCAGGTGTCATTGTCCCCTGAGACCCTCCCCCTCCCACCTGGTTGGTGGCTCACCTATCCTTTCCCTCCCCCCTCCCTGTGGTCTTAAAAGACACTGAAACCACGCGGTCGTTATTCTGTTGCAGCTGTTACCAAGATTCAGAGCTCTGTGATCCTGGAATAAAACTCTGGATTTAACCCTCCGTCGGAATCCGCTCTCTTTCCTCTTCACTGTCGCCTGAACCTTTTCCACTAGAGGTAAACTGAGTTTCTAACATGCCTGGACTCATTCCGAGTGCCTAACTGCAACTCATAGCTAGCCAAAGGTGTCTCTGAGGTGAAGCACCACAGCTGCCACCTTTAGTCCAGAGCACTAGGGCCGGACGAGCCCAGGCATGTTCCACCCAGCAATATTGGGATTTTATTCCAATATGGCAGCTCTCCTAAAATGCAAGCATTTGGTTGGTTCAGAGTCTGGGAGCACACAGGCCAGAGCAATGGCTTTGCAACACCAGGAGTTTTTTAATTGTCTATAAAAGGGTTTTGGATTCAATAAATAATGCTGTTTGTCTGAGGAAACATGGAGTGGTTTGTTGTATGTTAAGTCTCAGACATATGAACACCAATACATCAGTGGTGAGCAATGTCAGGAACATCCCTGGCTGAGCTGCGGCCTGCTGCCACTGCCTGCTAAAAGCACAGCCAAGTTCAGACCAGAGGTGGGATCCGTGCACACCATGTGTGTAAACTACAGCATGGAGGCAACACAGAGAAGAGGCTTTGCTGGGCTCTAAGTGCAGACTGCAGCTCTGGGCCAGATATGGGCAATGGGATACTGGTGGGGTGGGCTCCTAGCTGCTGGTGGGTGAGTATGCTTGGGGTCCCCTAGGGCTTTGATAGGACAGGTGGCAAAAAAAAAAAGCACCTCAAAATCCATGTATCCATTGATTTAGAGTTGAGGAAATGCTTGAGGACCCCCCTCCATCTGTTGTGCTAGAGGCCTGGAAGGCACTTCAGCATTGAGACCCCTCAGACCAGGCTGGACTGGCATCAGCTCTGGCTCTCCGTTTTCTTCTAAAAAGCTCACATCCAGTCCTAGGATGCAGGACCATGTTCCTGCCAGCCCTGTGACTCAGCTGGCCTGAGGCACCCTCCTGCCAGACCATCTATTCCTGCCTGGTCCAGCATAAATCTGGCTCAGGCTCCTGCATCGGCCACAAGGAGGGGACTATGTGATGCTGTGGGATTGGAAGATCCCTGCTGCTGTTACTTGCAGCCACCCTGCCATCCCCAGCTGTGCTCTTAGCTGGTTTCCTTTGCCTCACCTGTAGACAGGATTTTCTGACGCTTATTGTGACCCTGCAATGCAGGGTCCCTGCCTGGGACCTGTCCTGCACACCCC
The DNA here is from genome assembly GCF_022539315.1 of Serinus canaria. Classification (NCBI taxonomy): domain Eukaryota; kingdom Metazoa; phylum Chordata; class Aves; order Passeriformes; family Fringillidae; genus Serinus; species Serinus canaria. The sequence goes on from NC_066342.1 coordinate 17,696,125, forward strand.
CACATCCACTAGTCTCTTTGATAGGGGATGAAGCATCCTTCGGGAAGAGGAGCACATGGGAGAAGCAGGTGCCAGGGATGTCACCTCCTGAGCCAAGGCCAGAGCAAACACAGGTGCCAGCATCAGCCCAAAGCTGGGGTTTGGGTAGAAGGACATGGGAGAGGGCAGGACCTCCTTTTCTTTCTTGGGAAGGGGGAAAATGGGATAGCCTGTGCTTTTCCTGGGCACATAGGATACGAAGGATGCTCTTGTGCTTGCCAGCAGGTAATATTTTTAAGGATTTCTAGTTGAGCCTCAAGTATTTGTACCATATTCAGTTTCCAACCAAATGGGCTTGATTGGTGTGCTCGAGCACAGACTGCCCCAAATGGATTTTGGCTGGTCTTGACAGCTGGCCTGTTGCCGTGATACCCCAGAGGGACAGTCCTGTGGGACCTGCAGTGTGAGTGTCACAGCATGGACACCCTCAGCATCCCCCAACCAGGCTTTGGCTTGTTTATTTTTTCACTGCTGGATGCTTTTGTATGTACCTATATGTCAAAATCTGGATTCGGAGAATCAGTGCTGCCCATGGAGTCCACATTACCCCCCCTGTGGGGATCATTTTGCACAGCCTCATAATTTCCTACTGCTGGCATTTAAACAAAATGCAAAAAGATGGTGTGAAATGGCTTTGGTAGGATGAGTCCCAGGAGTGAAGGAGCCAGAGGATATGTAATGGGTGAGGAATGAGATGCATAAGAATTGTTTAAGATCCCTGTCCCATACTGTCCTGGTTTAGGGCAAATTTGGGAGAGAATCCCCAAAAAGGGCTTCTCCAAAAGCAAACCCACACGGCCCCTCCCCCCCCAACCGGTTCGGGAAGAATTCTTTGGAGAGAGGTGGAAAGAACCTGTTTATTTGACAATCACAGCACCCCCCAGCACACAAAATGAACAATACCGGATGACACCACTCTTCCACTGCTCTGAGAAAGATGACAAATTCAGAAAAGTCTCTCCTGGGGGTTTGCTGTTATCAATCCCTCCGGCGCTGAGGCAGCTGCTGCAGTCACAAGGTGTAAACTCTCTTTCCGTGTTCTGAATCCCAGTCCGGAGCAGTCAGCAGGTCCAACGGGGTGGGGGGAACAGTCCGGAAAGGAATTTGGACTGTTTAGCTAAAGTAACTAATGAGAAGGGGGGAAAAAAGCAAGAGCAAGCGAAGCAGAAGCGAAGCAGAAGCAAGAGCGAAAGCAAAAAGCAGGGCAAAAAGCAAAAAAGCAGCAACATGCACTGGTGCTATCTGGATGTCCCGCCGAGTGGCTGATAGGAGGCCCAAAACAAAACTCTCACTCTGCCAGTCTTAAAGGCACAGAACATAATATTTAGCATAAATTACACACACACGAATGGGGATAACAGTCACCCTAGGACACATACCTGGCCAGGGCTGATACCAGCATGAAACACAGCATGCAAGTATCAAGGACAGGAGAAAACAATGTGTGGCCTCCCCCATGCTCTCCCCCTGTGCTGAGCATCCAAAAACAAATGGCGGAATTAGCAGGAAAAGGAAAGGCACTTGACAGAAGGAAGTGAAGGAAGGAAAGGAAGGACGGAAGGAAGGAAGGGACGGAAGGACAGGAAGGAGCAAGGAAGGCAGGAAGGAAGGCAGGAAGGAAGGAAGGAAGGAGGAAGGAAGGAAGGACGAGGAAGAGGAGGAGGGAGAGGGGAGGGAGGGCGGGAGGGAGGGAGGGAGGGGGGGGAGGAGGGTAGGGAGGGGAGGGCGGTGAGGGAGGAGGGAGGAGGGAGGGATGGGGGAGGGAGGGAGGGAGGCGGAGGGTAGTTAGGTGAGGGAGGGAGGGAGCGGATGGTAAGGGCGTGTACTTATTGCTTCTTCTTTCTTTCTTTCTTTCTTTCTTTCTTTCTTCTTTCTTTCTTTCTTTCTTTCTTTCTTTCTTTCTTTCTTTCTTTTTCCTGTTGCTCTACATATTACTTTTTTAATCAAAAAGGGCTAGAAGGAGCATCTCTGGCAGCACTGGGAACCCAAACCCAGCAATATTGGCTCCAGTCCAGGAGCAGCAGGAACTGAAAGCAACGATGGTGAGAACAAAGTGTGTCCTGGCTAAGGAAATAGTGTCAGGCTAGAAAAACAAAACTTTTCCCATTTCTGATTTGTTAATAAGAGCAAGCTGTGTTTCCTTGCATATCTTTAATATTCCTGCCCATACCATCCAGTAGTCTTACACAGAGATGCTCAGTCTACCAATATGCTGTAAAATATGCCATAGTACTCATGAGCATCCTTTTAGAGAAAGTTTGGAGGAATTGAAGGCTTTTGCAGGTTAATGTTTTCTGCAGCTCTTTTCTGTAATCTCAGCTTTTCCAACATGGACAGGCAGTTTTGGAGGCATTGTAGGATGCTCCATACCTGCATGCTTCAGGGGATGAGCAGAAAAAGTTAATGTGTCTTTTACATCAATTAAAAAAACCCCAATCAAAAACGTCTCTTCAACATCTTTATAAAAGACTTGGACACAGGACTCAAAGAGATACTAAGTGTGTTGATTTGGCACAGCCTGACTTTTTTTTTTTGGTAGTGTGGGGGGGGGGCTACAGGGGTAGCTTCTGTGAGAAGCTGCTAGAAGCTCCCACCATGTCTAACAGAGCAAATCTCTGATGGCTCTGAAGATGGACATGCTGCTGGCCAAATTAGAGAGGTTGGTAATGCTTCTGTGATGACATATTTAAGAAGAAAATCAAAACCTTTTTTTCCGCCATCTTGGAGCAGCCGCCACCATCTTGGCACGGCCTGCCACGAGCTTTGAGTCCTGGCTGCTCCTAGCTAGTCATGCCACAGGCAGAAGGGCAGGGGTGATGGCAGTGGCTTGTCCTTCCCAGCACCCTGCATGAAGAGAAGTGTTAAATAGCACCAGTGTCGCTGCGGCTACCACCGCCTGCACGGTGGCAGCGGGACCACATGGCCAATGGCGAAAAAGTGGCAGGTGACTCCCCAATGTGGAACCTCGACAAAATCAGCCTCTAAGTGCTGCCGGATCCTGCAGGAATCATTGAATTTGTGGAACTTGTTGGCAATGGTACCTAAGAGCAGCAACTTTTCTTCTAGTCAGAGAAGAGGAAGAAGTGAGGACATGTGAAGGAAAACAACATGGTAGCAACAAGGTCAGTGGAAAAGAAAGAGGGAGAGGAGGTGCTCTAAGCGTTGGAGCCAAGATTCCTTTGCAAGCTGAAGTGACGACTATGGTGAAACAAACTGTCCCCTTGTAATGCATGAAGTCCATGGGGGATGCAGAGATCCACTCACAGCCTGTGAGAAAAGTGCTTACGCTGAAGCGGGTGGATGCCAAAGAAAGCTGTAATCTAGTGGGAGGCCCAAATGGAGAGAGAGGGCCCCTGCTTCCAGAAATAGAGAAAAAAAGCCCTTATTTCCAAACTAGAGCAGTCTAGCCTTAAAGGACTACACCTTGTGGACGAGTGACCCACGCCACAACAGTTTTGGACAGACTGTTTGCCTGTGGGAGGGACTCACAGCGTAGCAGAGAACAGACTCCTCTCCCTGAGTGAACAGAAGAAGATCTCAAATGACGAACTGACCAAAACCCCCACGTTCTGTCTCCCTTCTCTGTCAGTAGTAAAGAGGGAGGGGCTGGGAGCAAAAAAAGGTGAAAAAGGTGTTTTAAAGGCTTATTTTACTTCTCATTATCCTCTTTTGACTCTGTTAACAATACATTTACTTATGCCTTTAAACTTGAACCTCTTTTGCCCTTAGAATGTTTTCTCCCAGTCCTTAACTCATGAGCCCTTTGTTAATTTTTTCCCCTCTCCCCTGCTCAACTGTACCAGATGAAAGTAAGCAAATTACTTTTGTGGGTACCTGGTGTTTGGCCAGTGTCAAACCACAACAGTAAGTTTGCTGATTATAATAAATTGGAAGAAGCTGTTGACTCCCTTGAAGGCAGAGAGGCCCTGCAGAGACCTCAACAAATGAGAGGGCCGGGCAATTACTAACCATATGAAGTTTAACCAGGGCAAGTGGCAGATTCTGTAACTGGGATGGGGCAACACTGGTTGTGTGTATAGACTGAGGAATGTGTTTTGCGGAGAAAATCAAAAACTCCACAACTTTGTAGAAGTTGTAAAGTCGGTATGTTTATTGCAGCGCTGGACACGTGGGGATTACTCCCCTTAAAAGGCATGCGTACCTCTGGGATCTTCAGGTCCCCTTTTTATCTTTCTCCCAAAATACATATGCATACAATTTCACAATAGGTTCATACATATTCATTTTACAGACTTCGTGTGACATTTAGCGCTAGTTCTGTTGTTATTAGAAAGAATTCCTAGGCCAAGTTGACCTGTCTCGCCCCCCCCCCCCATCTCTGCCCTTCACTGAAGCAATTTTTTTGAGCTCAGACTAAACAGCTAAGATTCCAAGGCTTAACGAAAAGATGTACATTTAACCTAAATCAAAATGGATTTCTACCCTGGAACCTGGAAAATTTCTACTCTGTCTCAAATGAGAGGCTGGAGACCAGCACTGCGGAAAGGGATCTGAGCGCCATGGTTTATAGCAAGTTGAATAAGAGTCAGCAGTGCCCTGGCAGCCAGGAGGGCAAATGGTCTTGGGGTGCATAAGGCAAAGCATTGCCAGCCAGTCAAAGGAGGTGATTGACCTGCTCTGCTCTGCACTGTGGCTGTGTACAGTTTTGAGTGCCTCAATATAAGAAAGATATAAAGGTATTAGACAATGTCCAAAGAAGGGCAACAAAGATGGTGAATGATCTGGAGGGAAGCCATACAAGGAGAGGCAAGTGGTCATGACACCAAGACTGCCAGAGTTCAAGAAGTGTTTGGACAATGCTCTCAGGCACATTGTGTGATTCTTGGGGCTGTCCCGTGCAGGGCCAGGAGCTGAACTTCCATGATCCTTGTGGGGCCCTTCCAACTCAGGATATTCTATGATTCTGTGAACATTTCCGATAGCAGAAGATCCCTGGCTGCATAAGCTTTGAAAATATTATCCCCTGACAAAGATTTTCTGAGCTCTTTTGGGTAATTAGCATTTTTTAGCAGACTGGTACTTCACCTTCAGGTCCTGGTTTTCAGTGTTTGCTTGTCCCACATCCCAGGGAGCCCAGAGCCATATTTCCATCAGGGAGCTCCAGCACCAGTAACCTATGCCCATGGAATACTTTACCAAAGTGGTGGAAGAGACGTTGAAAAGCAGGTGGATAAGAGAGTTCTCAGCCCTTTGGCTTTCCAGCATGTTTGCTCAGTGATGTTGAGTGCTGCACCAGAGCCACCACCTTCTTGCAGACTAAACAGTTGCAGTGTTTTCTCCCATGATATCTTGGTTTCGAGGAAATTTGGGAGAAAACCTCCAAAAGGGGCCCCCCAGAAAGCCAACCCACATGGCCCCTCCTCCCAACTGGTTCGGAAAAATTTCCTCGGAGAGAAGTGGAAAAAACCTGATTCTTTAACAGGCAAAGCACTCCCCAGCACACAAAATGAACAATACTGGATGACAAAACTCATTCGCCGCTCTGAAGAGATGACAAATTCAGAAAGTCTCTCCTGTGGGTGCTCGCTCTGTTATCAGTCCCTCCAGCACTGGGAAAGGCTGCAGAGTAGGCCCCAGTAGGCTACAAAGTGCAAACTCTCAGTGTTTCCCTAGGTCCCAGTTTGGAGCAGGTTTGAATGGTTCCAAGAAAAGGGAGATGAAAACAGTCCAGGGAAAACTCAGACTGCCTCAGCTAGCTAAATTAACTATCTAAAAAGCAAAAGGAGCACGGTGTTCTGCCCCCTCCGTGCCCAGAAAACAACAGAGGAGTTCTGTGTTCCAGCAGACTGTGGGGGAGAGTGCAGCTGATAACAAAACTCTGTGCTCCTTCTTCTCTCTGCCTTATAAACAGAACAGATGACTGGGGATACAAGCATCATAACGTCACCCTAGGACACATGATCAAAATAATTTAGTAAAAGGTCCTGGTATGAAACTTTACATGAACTCCGGGTGCCATTAATATCTCTGGCAAGAAGTGTTAACTCCTTCGGTTCTCTCCTTGCATGTCCAGTACAATGTCTTGTCAAATGAAGGGAAAATCCATCCCACAATGGATCTGGCCAGATGCTCCCCATGCTCTTCTACCTGATGTGTTTTTGCCCAGCCATCAGTCTGAGGGTTTTTTTTCCCTTTCTTTTAAAGGAGGAATCCAAGATCTCTGGTCATAATGGAGCTCGGAGGTCCTCAGCTCAGGAAAGACATGGACCTGTTGGAGTGGGTCCAGAGGAGGCCATGAAGATGCTCAGAGGGCTGGAGCACTGCTCCAAAGAGGATAGGCTGAGAGAGTTGGGGTTGTTCAGCCTGGAGAACAGAAGGTGCTGGGGACACCTTAAAGCACTTTCCAGTAGTTAAAGGGGATTTGGAAAAAAAAAAAGATAGGGACAGACTTTCTAGTAGGGCCTGTGGGAACAAATATTCTGAGAGTGGTAAAACACCAGCACAGGTTGCCCAGAGAGGTGGTGAATGCCCCATCCCCAGAAACATTGAAAGTCAGGTTGGACAGGACTCTGAGCAACCTAATCTAGTTGAAGATGTCCCTGCCCGTGGCAGGGAGATTGGACTAGATGACCTTTAAAGGTCTCTTCCAACCGTAACCATGATTTTATGATGCCCCATGCCTCTTGGACCTGTTTGTAGTCCTCTGGGTGCATTGAGGTCCATCCAAAGGTTTCCCACTTCCCTGTACCACCCAGCTCAGGGGATTCCACTTCAGGGGCAGGTTTTAGGGATGGGGTAAGCCACCAGGGCTTCATTCATCCACCAGTCCTGGCTTGCAGAGAAGCAGAGGTCCCTCTACAGTCAGTTCAACAGATTGATGGTCCCAGTCCCACCCCATGGTGAAGCACTACCAAGCACATACTTGCTAGAAAGTTCTTAGATCCCACAGGAGAAGCATCTTTCAGGAACCCAGGAAAGTCCCTCCTAGAACCCAGATGATGTGAACCAGGAACTCCCATGCAGAAAAGCTCCTCATAGCAGATCGGATTAGCTTCCTGCTTTTTCTCCCAGCCTGGTTTCATTCATCCACAGGCAAGCTGGTGTTTCAATGGGGCAGCTTCATTTTAAATGCAAGTGGAATTTCTCCAGCCATGATGCCTGGATGAAGCAGCACCTGCATCCACATCCACTTTTCCTTCTCTTATATCCCTCTTTCCAAACTTGGCCTATCCCCATAGATCCTTTGGTACATCTGCCTTATAAACAGAACATGTTTCATTTGAAGAGCTTGAAATATTAATACATCCTGCTGGCAAAATCCAGCTGGGCCCCTGGTGCACCCCCCAGGCTGCAAGGCTGAGTATCTCCAGCAGCAGCATTTGCAAGCAGGATCCATCCATCCATCCATCCATCCATCCATCCATCCATCCATCCATCCATCCATCCATCCATCCATCCATCCATCCATCCATCCATCCATCCATCCATCCGCCTCTGTTAGGGTACCAGTCATAGCCCCAAGTTGATGTTGGGCATTTTTTCAGGGAGAGAAGTGCCCTCTAAGCAGATATGTGTTGAGATAAGGCACGAAATGATGACACAGACACTGCTGCTCTCGAGGGGAACAAAAAAAGAGAACCTTTATTTTCTGACTCCAACATTTATAGTTTTCCAAAGGTGACAGTGGATTGGAGGGTGACAGTGCCACCTCTCCAATGCCACTGGACAGACCAAGGGTCCATCAATTCTCTCCACCTCCATGAAAGAATGCAAAACATAGGTTATTTACAGAATTGTGTGTGAGAAAGTTTGTTGAGAGAATATAAACATCAGAAGGCTTTACAAAGTTTTACAAAATCAGGGCGACAGATATGCATATGGTATTGGGGCTCAGACCTTGCCCTAATGAGGGGAAGGGCTTGAAAACTGCCCATCAAACCATCCCCACCCATACAAAACAGCTCATCTACACTTGTTTGAGGGATTTCTTCAAACCAGTATGGTTTTACACTGAGCTCATGCTTTGGGAAATGCTGCCTGTGGGCTAGGAGATTTAAATTAATATATTTTACTATGGAATGGGGGTACCAGCACTGCTGCAGATGCTGGGATGAGCAGGGATCTGCTGTGCTTAATCCCCTCTCTTCCTATCACCTCCATGAAGAGGGGATTTCTGACCTGGGGGCAGAATGCTCTTGGGCACATGGATACTTTTCCCTGTCTCAGGAGATGGCTGCCCAGGAGAGGACTCATGGTGTCTCCCAACATCCAAAGGTAGCCTGAAGTTTTCCCACACATGCTTGCAAAGACAAAGGACACATCACTGCCTCAGGGTTCCTGCAGCACTGGGACTTAAACAAATATAACAAGGGTGTTCTGACATGCTCCAGAGGAGCATGCCTGCTGAGCGAGAGCTGCTTCATCCAGGCATTATAGCCATGGGGTGTCTGCAGGGTTGAGTCAAATGGTGCTCTGGCAACAACCCAGCAAGGAAACTGATGTGTATTTCTTCATGGTCCCTTGTCTCCCCACCAGTCCCTCTCCACAGGACTGAGAGGTTGGTTTCTGGGTCTCAAAGATATCATTAGTTCCCTATGTCTGTGTGTCCTGTGGTCTGTGTTCCTCTGCTCACTGTAAGGTCTGGCTAGGGCAGACAATGACATTTTGCTGTGTGATTGTGTCTGGGTTCATGGGATAACAAGGCTTTTAAGTGGTGATAAACTGCTGTTATCCAGATGAGCTGACATTACTGGCAAGGGTTTGGAAATCCAGAAAGGTGCAAGATAGGAAGGGTGGCAATAAAATTAAGTAATGAGGAAGACAACTCTATTACCCGGGTACTGCTAGAGGAGGTGCTGGTGAACATCCAGGACAAAATGGTGTTTGCTGTTCATGGTATGCAGACCATGCTACTTCCCCCTCTTGGTCAACACAGAGCTTCCACCAAGACACTGCTCCAAGATTTCTAGCAACTGCTAAGGTTAACAGCTCTGCTTTTCTATTTGCACATTCATCATTATCACAGAATCACAGAGTGAGTAAAGTTGGAAGGGACCACAGTGGGTCCTCTGGTCCAACCTCCCTGCTCAAGTAGGGTTGTCCTAAAGCACATTGCACAGGATTGCATCCAGATGGTGTTGTATTGCACTAAATAGTTCATTTAGTTGTTGTTGCACTGGGTGATAGGAAATTTTTACTGAGCATGTTAGGTCACGTGGATGGGTTTTTTCCCCTCCCTCATCACATGGTCTCCCCCTCACACACCCCCGCTGTTATACACAACTGGTGGTCTGTCCCATGGGTACCACTCCCCTTGACCCTCCCCAATGGCATCCCATTGCCGTGGTCCTCTCTCCCCTGCCCCCATCCCCTTGGGTATAAAACCTCCTGTGTGAGAGTCCCACATTCTCTTTTTCTACCTGGGCTGTTGTCGTCACCAGAGTATCTTGCCACCAAGCCAATAAACAAGGTACTTGTACCCACGTGGAGAAGAGCACTTCTCGTCTTTTACTTTCGTCTATGCAAGTCCGTGTGGGCTAGAGTCTGAGCTAGACAGATTTGGACATATAAGGCCCAGGAAAACCACGGATTACTGCAAGATGGTTCTTGAATATCTCCAGTGAGGGAGACTTCCCAACCTCTTTGGGCAATCTGTTTCAATGCTCAGTCACTTGTACAGTAAAGAACATTAGGTTCCTACCTGTGTGCTTTGGACCTCAGATATATTGATAATTAATTACTTGTACCTCCACAACCCCATAGGACCTCAGAGACATTGCTAGTTCAAGGTGTGAGATGCTCATGTTGGGTGGGTAATTGCTGCTGATCCTGGATCTGGAGCCAGACAGAGAAGTCATGATGAGACCAGGGGGCAGGAGGTTCAAGTGACCACTCGCTTGGTTACCTCAGGGTCTTTGGAGACGTGGTAAGTACCCACAGCTCCTGTTGGCTCTGATTATCAGCTACCTCAGTAACCCAAGGTGGAGGAATTTCAAATTCATATATGTTCCTAATCCTGGGAGTTTGCTCAGCATCTCCTTTAGGAGAACTGTGAGTTTTCTGATCTTCTTTTCCCCTTTCTGCCCAAATTCTTTTTAGTGAAATAAGCACTGTTTGTGTCTGTCTGATGGATGGGAGATCTTTGGTGAGTTGTTCTTGTAGAATTGGTCAGTGGCATTTAATGCAAGTTATATATCAGCTGATGGTCAGCTGATGGGTGATAGATGCTCACAGAGTGGTGCTCACAGTCCTGGTAGCCTGGACCTTCACCACACAGTGCATTTCGGAGACCTCTGTGATTAGAAATGTTCAGAGAGCTGTGGCCATCATGGAACCAATTCCACACTGAAGGCCACCAGTACAATTTACTGCTCTTCCCAAAGTGGCCAAAACACCCTGAAAAGAAGCCAGTGAATGTTCATCTGATTTGTATCCAGCTTGAAAGAAATTATGTGATGAAAGTCTGTGAGAGTGAAATGCCTCATGGCTGGGTGAAGCCAGGACCTTTGCAAGTCTCAGCACAGGGTATCATCTGTAATTTAAAAGCTTTTTCTGCTTTAAATGTAAATATATCCTTTTTTTTTTTGAGTAATAGTAATTGTTGTGATTTGCATTTATCAGTCACACACTCTAAAGCACTTTGCATAGAAAGATGAGCAAATCATTCCCATTTGCCAGCTGGGAAATCAGGGTGCAGAGGTGATAGGACCCCACACAGGACTGGAAATAAATGTCTTCTGTCCTGTGGTTTCCCAGTCATTTGTTGAAGCTATTGGCTCAAAGCAGGTCGTCTATCATCATCTTACTCTGCTTTGTCCTATTGTCTCTTTGGTAGCAGCAACATGGACAGGGATGGTGTAGTGGGATCTTGGTATGCTTCAGTTCTCAGGGCCTGTCAGTAGGGTGCAGGCAGAGAGGCCAGAAGTGTTGCTATAGGTGACTGGAGGAAGAGCAGAGGCCATGGAAGAGCTGGTGGTCCCACCTCATGTCCTACCATCTCCAGTACTTTAGTATAGCAAAGGAGCTTCTGTAGTCGTGCCTGTGTGTAATGAGATGCTCTTGATGAAGCTGTGGGAAGTAGCTCTGATTCAGAAGCTCTTGGTGACACCCCAGGCATCCATGAACAGAGATTTTTGATCACTCCCTGGTGCTGTCACAGTGTTACGGTCTAGTTTTTAAAGTTATTAGAAATGCCTCTGCCTGAATTAAGGTGCAAACAAGACCATATACCAAAGTCAATAATATGGGTTTTATTTAATAATAAATTTGAAAGAGAGAGAGAGAAAACGGAAGAGAAAGAAATAGAAAAGAGGTGGGGGGACAGAAAGAGAGCGATAGAGACAGATTAAAGAAAATATCACCACCTTGTTGATCCCAACAATGTTCCATTGATCCTCTCCAGCTGGTCTTCTTGGTGGTGAGGGTCCCCCAAAAAGCATAGAATCTGATGAATTAATATTCATTTAGACCAGGTGGGAATACCCAGGTACCTTCCTAGGTGGGAAGGGGAGCAGTCTCTTGCAGCAGACTCTGGATCTCCTGCATCATTTTGCATCACATGCAGTCCTGTGGTGCAAGGGCCTCTGGGGAGCAATTTGGGGGGGGGGGGGTCTTTGATGGATTATGACACTCTCTTAGCTGCTTCTCAAATGAATGTCCTGTGCATGTGGCCTTTTCCGGGGTTGGGGGTTTCACCGCTTGGCCAGTTTGTGTGAGGATGGGTGTTCAGTGCCTCTGACCAGAGGTTATGCCACCACCCGAAACCTCCTCCTTCCCCCCATGATGGCAGGGGAGTCTGTGAAAACCTGGCTTCTGTGGACTGTGGTCTACCCCACCGCAAACCCAGCCAGGGATGATACTTTCTTGTGGAAACATTCCTTTTCCTCAGCCCTGTTTGCATCTCCCTAGACCTGAGATGATTGAACAATAGTGTCCCATTTATCTTATCTAGGTGGCTTAACTCACAGTCCAAAGTTCCAATCAGGCATTGTAGCAGACGCTGGGCTGGCTACAGCTCCGTGGAGGGATGTTTAGAGATAAGTATTTGCTGATTCATAGGAATTGAACCAGGAGTCCTCACTCTGGTCCTCCTTATCTCTCTGTGACCCCATAGGCTAGTTTCCCTAACCCTTACAATTGGTCAGTTTTCAATCCTTCCTAACCCTATAAAAGAGGCCGTCTGGGCCCATTTTCTTTAGAAGAGCAGCTTCAAGACCCTCTGCGAGACCCTCAGAATAAACCATCGTGGAACACTCTTAGCGGCCTTCTCCTCTCTCTGTCGTCTGCCTTCCAGGAGCCATGGCCAGCCACAGCCCCTATGAGCAAGCTGAGAGCTGAAATCATAAAAGAGCTGATTTTCACTAAGAGCTGACAATCACTAAGCTTGCTAGGGGCCACGGCTGTGCGGGTGTCTGGCCAAGGGCACCCCAGCCTCCAGAGGGCTGAGGTGTTCGGCCTTGGACTGCTTGCCTGGGGCGCTTACCCTACGGGGAACCAGCTATCTGGCTAAGAAGCTAGCCCCTGTGGCTTCATTTATTTTACAAGGCATCTTCAAGGAAGGGTGGACTTCTGTGGTTGTAGCTTCTTTATGCAGTTTTTGCTATAATGGGTGTACTAGTTTGAAAGTAAGCCAGTGGGAGATCCTAAGTCAGAAATACAATTTAATAGGAAAATTAAAATAAATACAATAATACAGAAATTCTGACAGTCAGAATGCAACCTGACACCCTCTTGGTCAGGGTGTTGGTAGCAGTCTGATTAAATGGTGGCTGCAGTCCTCTTGAAGTGATAGATGTGGTTCTGTTGAAGCAGTGATCCTGTAGAAGGGTTTGATCTTCCTCTGAAGGTCCAGTGGTGGTTATGGAGCTCTTGTCCTCTAGGAATTCAGTGGATAAGGCTTCTGTGGTGTTCCAGAGCTCAGATTATACTCAGGTATGAATGCTTGGTTCCTCCCTCTGTGCATCTCACAATGGGATGTTATAATTTTATGAGTCATGCAGTGAGGCTTGATGGCCCATTAACAGAAGATACCCTCTCCATGGGAGTTATGAGGGATGGGTCATGGAAGAGATAAAGAACACTGCCCCACCTGGTTTTAACAGATGGTGATATAATACATACGCTTGGTTGAATCTTACATTGTAACCCAAGACAATGGGCAAAACAATTTCATAACAATGTTATGGCATGAACCATTTCAGTCTTTGACACACAGCACCTCCTGAGCCTCTTCCAAATTCCAGTGCTATAAACTACTCATCTCACTAGGTTATACTCCCCAGAAAGCAAAGCTATGCTCCAGAGCTTTCTCCAAGCCAGGACCTAAATGCAAGTAGTATTTCAATTATAAACAGTGTATAATACAGTGATGTTAAGTGTTCAAAATGTCATTTATGGAACCCTTTGTAGGAGGGTTTGATTGTTGTCCTGCTTGACTTTGCTGCCCACCAAAAATGATAGAGGATGGATTTTCCTCCTCTCCCGTGGAATGGCTAGTCTTCTTGGCTCTTCTAGCTTGGTCCTTGTCTTGAAGATGTTTCATGTCCAGGCCAGGAAAGCATAACATTGCATGAGCTGCATCTATACTGAGATGAGGAGTGGGCTTTCACTTACTTGGGTGCAAGAGTGAAGTCCTCCAAGATAAAGGCATTTTCTATTTCCATTGCTGGCAGAAGCTTCAGTCAAGCTTAGAAAAGGTCCAATGGGAGATGTCAGAAAATGGGCAGAGCCATGGCCCATCTCTATCATGCATGAACATGGGCCACCCTGACCTCCCCATCACCTGTGGTGAGGCCCAACTTGATGAACATGCTTAGCCTTCAGGTCTGTGTGATTTGCAAAAAAAACAGCTCCACAACTTGTAAAAGTTGTAAAGCTGGTATGATTTATTCCAGTGCTAGACGCATCCAGGTGTTATAAATACTTATTATGCTGTTGGCTTTTCGCAAATATTAAGATGAATGGTATATGTATAATGTTAAAATAACTTTGCTTTTATTTCTGCTATTAACAAAAACTTAGACATCGTAGTAGTGGTAGCTGATATAGTTAGGAGTGAACTGTTTGGTCAGGATAACATCCAGTGAACATGTAATGAGGACCCTGCTATTGATATGCCATCTATCAGCATCTGCCATTTGAAAAAAGTATGGACCAAGGCCCAGACTGGAAGCGATGAGGAGAAGGAGCTAAAATCACAGCCAAGAAATACGCGTGCTCTAAAAAGGCGGACCCAAGGAGGAGCCATGTAAAATAGTTCCTGGAAAATGTAAACTAGTCTATGCATATGCATAAGGATCTATGAATATGCAACAGGCTGATGTAATGGAAAAGATATTTAAAGGGTATCCCCAAAGGTGAAGGTGTGCTCTTGGCTGAGTGCCAAGACACACCTGGCCCATAATCTTTGTTTTACTGTCTTTTGTCTCCTATTGTCCTTTATTAAACTTTTTTAATTTTTCACAGAAGAGTGAACGTGTTTTTCACACAGGATAGCTCCCCAAAGGACATACACCCCCAAGAATTCTCAAGTCTATTTTATTCTCTAACTTGTTGCATATGCATAAAATTTCACAATAGGTTCATGCATATTCATTTCCTAGCCCCGTATTAAAACTGTCCTATCAGTTTTTATGAACCTATGCATTTCTTCAGGAGCTGTAACGTCACTGTGTCTGCAACCCAGCTTCAGTTTTTTGTCTGATCCAGTTCCAAGGTCCGATCTCTCTTCAGCTTGGAAGCTTGCATTCTTTTCTAAGTAGCCTTGAATCTCCTTTGTTCTCTCTGCAGGCCTTTTTTGAGCACAGCAAGTTAATAGACTAAACAAGTTTAAACAGCACACTTCAGCTAAATCCAAAATTGGTTTCTACCCCAAGTTAAATTTCTAACCCCCTGTCTCATATGCCCCAAAATTTTCCTGTATGAAACTTCTTTAGAGGTCTCCTTGGCATCCCTCCACTTGCCATATGGTTTTCCAATGAACTCTTCTATCAAACCAGGCAGAGAAGGGAGGTCAACCCTACTACCTGCTATAAATACATTTTATTTTAAACTATAGGCACTGAAGGAAGGTCATCCATAAAATATGTCCAGATTATCTACAGACCAGAGCACCCTCAAATTAGTAATACAATTCATGTTTACAAATACAGTCAAACTGATGAAATATAATTTGTTTACTGCCCTGACATCACTACATAAGCATGGGACAAGCCAATCCACAGGTTATTTTTATATAACTCCATGAGGCATTTCCAGAGCAAATAAAGTTCACAGGGCAAGGCAGTGACTCGGCCATCTGGTTTCAGTGCTCTTCAGCCTGCTCAAGGCTTCTCATCAGTGGTGCGGAGGTCTGTGGGTCAGGGCATGGCTCCTTTGGATGTACCCCGGGCACACAGGACATGGATTTGGTTCTCTGCTGAGCTGCTTTTCTCTGTTGACCAGCTCTTCACCTCTCCCACACTGTTGGTCTGGCTGTTCTGCTTTTATCGCACACTTTATGGAGAAGCAATTGAGTTGCTTTTCATGTTCTCCAAGTCCAGCATGATGGGTTGCAGATCCTGCTGGGACCATGGCCAACATGCAGCCAGATGAATTGCACCCATAACTCCACTGATTAAATACCTAGAAGAGAGCAGTGGTTTCCTCAAATATGGACACCCAAGGGAGGTGCGACATCTCTGCATGGGTGACATTCAGGTTGGCTTGCCTGTCTCTGTGTGCTATGGTACTGGTCAAACCTACTGTCTAAAGGCAAAATTTAAGGACAAAGCTCCCTGGACCACCTACCTCGTGCACACTGTGACACTGGTGTAGCACTGCCCTGTGGGGCTGAAGCAGGTTGGTGTCTCAGGATGCTTCAGGAGAACTGTAGCACTGCAAGTCCAGCTACCATAAAGGTTCACAGAATCACATCTCCGTACAAGCAAAACTCTAGCCTCTAGGCAAGAATGGTCCAAAAAATGTAATCCTTACTTCTGAAAAGGTGCTTTTTCTACTTTGTCAAAGGAAGCAATATCACACTTCCCTTTTGCAGAGAACATGCAAACAATCTCATTTTGCAAAATTGTGCCCAATCTAGGTGAAAATGTTAATGGCGACTAATATAAAAATTCAATAGCCAAAGCGAATTTCATTTTTATATCTTTTATTTTAAAGAAAGCAAGCAAACAGCCCTGGGTGGCCAGGGAGTCACCGCTCCACTAACAGCACACACCACTTACAAATTTGACAAAGTATATATACTGTTTTTAAGCCTACAAAGCATTTTCCAGTGTGCTTGTGTTAGTCCGAATCAGCAAATATCAATAAGATGTGTTATAAATGATCAATTCTGCAGCCAAATTTATAAAACAATATTTTATAAATTTATTAGAACGACAACCAAAAAATAAAATATTATAGAACCACCACAGCCAAGACAGCGTCAACCCCGGACTTTGATGCTTGGTGAACTTAGGTCGAGCCAAAGTAGTGTCAGCATCTCCCCAGAGTGTCACCCCAACTGCTCCAGGTAGCTAGCTTATATACAGTTTATTCTGCCTGGAGCAGAAATGACCTAAGATTTCTGTATGTTCCTATACATCTATAACAGGAACTATACAGATGCAGTCCTGTACAAAAGTAAGTCCGTAGGCTTGGACGGCTGTCTGGGCTCCTCAAAATGGTCTTCCTTTCAGCTAAAGCAAAGACGTCATCTGTTTTTCGATGTAATCTCTCCCAGGTGTTGTTTGGTGAATGTTCTGGACATTCTTGGGAGATGGTCGCTGATCACCCAGGAAAGACTCATTCACTTGTCAATGGCCATGATTTTATCGGGGCGAGTCCAGGAAATCTTTTGGAAATGAAAAGCCCTGCTTCTGGCCATGGGGGTCAGATGCATGGTTGGATCTTTATAATTTTTATACAATCTCCAAAGCATGAATTATCTACATTGCAAAATGAGTGGAGCCACAGGGGCTAGCTTCTTAGCCGGATAGCTGGTTCCCCGCAGGGTAAGTGCCCCAGGCAAGCGGCCCAAGGCCAAACACCTCAGCCCTCTGGGGCTGGGGTGCCCTAGGCCAGACAGCCGCACAGCCGAGACCCCTAGCAAGCTTAGTGATTTTCAGCTCTTAGTGAAAGTCAGCTCTTTTGTGATTTCAGCTCTTAGCTTGCTCGTAGGGGCTGCGGCTGGCCGTGGCTCCTGGAAGGCAGACGAAATGAGAGAGGAGAAGGCCGCCAAGAGCGTTCCACGATGTTTATTCTGAGGGTCTCGCGAAGGGTCTTGAAGCTGCTCTTCTGGGGAAAATGGGCCCAGACGGCCTCTTTTATAGGGTTAGGGAGGATTGAAAACTGACCAATTGTAAGGGTTAGGGAAACTAGCCTATGGGGTCACAGAGAGATAAGGAGGACCAGAGTGAGGACTCCTGGTACAATTCCTATGACTCAGCAAATACCTATCTCTAAACATCCCTCCACGGAGCCGTAGCAGGCCCTGCGTCTGCTACAACTCCACTTTCTGTTTTTAGAAAAAAGACATTTCCGATGGTTCTTTTAAAACAATGAACAAGGCATGAAAACATAGCTAATACAATAACAACTACAAGGAGAACCCACAACATCCCCTTAACCAAAGATGCAACCCATCCAGATAATCCCCATTGACCAAGACGATCATTAACCCAGTCTGGGGTTTTCTCTACTTTCAAGTCCTTTACAAGATCTTTCAGTTTCTGGATGTTCGCGTGGATGGATTCTGAGCGTGAAGAGAGATTGAAGCAGCACATCCCTTCAAAGTCTTCACAACCATGTCCGTGGGCAAGCAGCAGGAAGTCAATCGCAGCTTGATTCTGGAGAGAAGTATGTCTTGTGGTTTCTTCTTCCTTAAGGAGATCGCTCAGGGCAGCAGATGTAGCATTAGCTTGTTTACTGAGCCAGCACCCAAGGTGATTTATTTCACCGAGGGCTTTGGCTGCAGCTACCCAGGGTAGGAATAGGGAGACAGCAATCTTTTTGGGTTTGTTCCAATCGTATAATTTGGGATCGGAATTTTCATCAAATTCAGTGTAGGATCTTTTGTGGCGTTTTGATTCACTATCTTTTCTCCAATTATGTAACAGTGTGATGTTTGGACTAAGAGTAGAAAGTTTTCCAAGTGTAGAGGGACCTCCCTGGAGTCGGGAGGGGATCCCAGCCCATACTCGGTCACCACAAATGAGAAATGTACCCTCGGGTAATACTTTAGGGTAGAGAGAGGACACAGATATCACGCGAGCAGGGTAATTACACCAGTCGGGATAGTTATAGGCTTTGTTAATGGGTGATATGTTTTTCCGATATGTATTTTTTGTCTGATCAATTTCTGGCCAATTGTTTTTCGGGCATCTAAAGTAAAATTTAACACAGTATGCGGCCTTGGAGGACCCCAGCAGATCCAATTTTTGGGGTTCATCTAAAGCATTAGGCAGCATTTTTGTCCACTCATCCCAAGTATCTGCCAAATTGGGTCTCTTACCTGTGGTGCGGAGGAGCTCTGAGTTATAGACAGGCCAATCATCTGCTACAAAGGGAATCCCTACTGGACATGTGGAAAGTGGGTTATCAATGCTTCCCATGGATAGACACAGATAATCCTGTTTTAATGTCTTTGCTAAGGTTACCCAAACATTATGGCTAGGCTGTGGACTAATCCAGCCGAAGACACTCGGTACGGTGAAGCACATCCAGGCAGCAGTGAGGACAGCACCAACGGAGATATTTTTCACCTTTGGACAGGAATGGGGCTTCTAATAGGGAATATAAGCAAAATTTGTTGTCTTTATAGTGGGAGGGGAGGGCTAGCTCCTTTGTTCTTTTTACTATTCCTTTCCCTCCTCCCCCCTTTTTTTTTTTTATTATTTTTTTTTTCTAAGCTAAAGAAGAAGGATAAGATTAAGGGGTATGGAAAAGGAGTCAAGGAAAAGGGGATAATAGGGTTTTTGAGGTAAATAAGGAATAACAATATATAGTTCAGAGTACACTTTTGTGTTCAGGCTATCAACAGTTTAACACAACAGAACATTATTCAGTTTTCTTCTTTGTTTGCTGTCTCGTGATGGGGCGGTCTGTTCTTGTGGTTGTGGGTATTCGGCGACGTCTTCGTCTCCAGGCAGAGCTGGTTTGATTTTTTTGGAGGATCTGTGTTTGTTTCAGGAGAATTCTTGTCATCTTTTGTCGTATCTGCAGTGCCTAGGTACGGTTTTATATTTTTTCCTGGGTACCATCTTGGACCAGAGGGTAGTAGCACACACGCATATCCTCGAAACCCAGGTAATTAGCTGGAAAGGTCCAGAGATTTGGTGCATTTCAGGGTCCTTCACGCGCACAGGGGGTTTCTCAGTAAGCTTTGCTTGCTTGGATTTAGCAAAATGGCGAAGTACTGGCGGGTCAGGCTCTGATGCTGTACAGTTCAGGAAATTGATAACATAGAGAGCCTTGCAAAGTCTTTCCACTGGAGATTTGATACTTGTGTCTAAGTTCTGTTGATTGAAGACCCTTTTTAGGGTTTGGTGCGTCCTTTCCACGATGGATTGTCCTGTGGGGTTTACAGGTATGCCTGTTTTGTGTGCTATCCCCCATTCACTGAAGAAGTCCTTTAACTTACGAGAGGTATAGGCAGGTCCATTATCTGGTTTGATCTCCTTTGGTACTCCTAGGGGGGCAAAGACGAGGAGGAAATGTTTTATTGTGTGCTGGGCAGTTTCTCCTAGATGCGATGATGCAAATACTGCTCCTGAAAACGTGTCGACCGATACATGCACGTATTTTGACCTTCCAAAAGGTGTGAAATGAGTCACATCTGTCTGCCACAACTGGCAACTGTTCAGACCTCGGGGATTGACTCCCATCCCCATAGATGGTATCTGATAGCTTTGACAATTCGGACATGTGGCAACAATAGCTTTAGCTTGATCTTTTGAAAGTTTGAACATTCTAACAAGGGCAGGTACAATATGATGAAAAAACGCATGTGACAACTTTGCCTGGGCAAAGATGTTAGGAACATTAGCAGTTTGTACAGCCATGGCTAATGCATTCGCTCTCCTGTTCCCATCTGCAATAAAACCTGGGAGGTCGGTGTGGGACCTCACATGCATTATATGGTAAAGTTGCTTTCTGTGAGAAATTAAGTATATTAATTTAGACATCAATTGGTACAACGTTGGATTGGAAACCTCTTTGAGAAGAGCATGTTCTGCTCTCATAGCTATACCCGCAACATAAGCTGAATCTGTAACCAGATTAAAAGGTTCATCTTTGAATTTTTCAAAGGTTCTGATAACCGCTGCTAACTCTGCAATTTGGGGAGATCCCTCCACTATTTGTATATCAGATTCCCATTTTTGTGATTGGGGGTCCATCCACATCATAACAGACTTGTGGGATGACCCTGAACCATCAGTAAAGATGGTTAGAGCTTTGGGAGGTTCCCTACTTTGAACTGATTTTGGGGTCAAATGAAAAGATTCATCAAAATTTTGTGTTTTAGGAACTGAACTGAAATTTGGCCCATATTGTCACCGACATAGTTTATGAAAAATCCTTTACTTAGGATTTTTTCCTCTCCTGAGAACTGAGAGGCCTTGGAACAAACTGTAAACAATTCTTATCTGCTGCTGTGGAATGCAACGGGGAGAAATCTGTGATTGGCCCCGTCAGACTGTTTGCAATTAAGAGCCTATCACAATTCACCTGTTCGGCCCGTCTCAGGCTGAGAAGACTTCAGTTTACACATTCTTTGCTATTCTTAGGATAGCCTTGGTAGTGAAATCTCTAGCTTTATTCTTTTAGTATAGTTTTTATATCTTATATATTATATAATAATAAATCAAGCCTTCTGATGCATGGAGTCAACTGTCTCGTCTCTTCCCTCATCCTGGGACCCCAGAAAATCCACTGAAACACCGTATAACTGTCTAGGGCGAACTGGAGACTTTCATTGGTTTGGAGCAAATCCTCCAAGTCCTCAATGGTTATTGGCAAGTAAATGCAGTTGAAGTCATGTCACCGACATGTTTTATGAAAAATCCTTTCCTTAGGATTTTTCCCCTCCTGAGAAACTGAGAGGCCTCAGGAGCAAACTGTAAACAATTCTTATCTGCTGCTGTGGAATGCAACAGGGGGAATCTGTGATTGGCCTCATCAGGCTGTTTCCAATTACGGGCCAATCACAGATCACCTGTCCGGCCGGTCTCGGTCTGAGAGAAGACCTTTGTTATTCATTCCTATTCTATTCTTAGCTTAGCCTTGTAGTGAAATCCTTTCCTCTATTCTTTTAGTATAGTTTTAATATATTATCTATCATAAAATAATAAATCAAGCCTTCTGAAACACGGAGTCAACTTTCTCGTCTCTTCCCTCATCCTGGGACCCTTGTGAACAAGACCACAAATGGTGACCTCCGAGTGGAAAAAAGGAGCACCACCACAAAAGGTGAACACCGAGGACAGAATTGACAGATGGTGCCTCGAGTGAAGAAATCACCGCAATTGGACCCTGAGTGAAGAAGAATTCTTCATTTGCTAAGCCCAGAGGAGCATTGCTACATTTGGGTAAACCCCGAGTGTTTGGCATCGATGGTCACCTACACAAGTGACCACAGAAGTGGCTTCTAGCCAGGAGCTGAAGAACCAAAGATCCTGAAATTGGACAGAGTTCACAGCCAAGGCTGGCCACAGAGAGAACCTTTTGAAAAGTCTCAGAGACAAGATGTCCGGAAGTCTTCGCAGCACAGAGCAGCCTGCTGAAGCCCAGAGGACACTGTCACAAGGTACTGTTTACAGTTCCCTTCCTGAAAATGCTGCCCTTCGTGTAAGGCAGATTCGGATGTGGACAAGGGTGCCTACAGAGGCGGAGGTTCCATTCTCTCCCTCAGAGGAGAAACTTATCGGCCTCTGGCAAAAATGGGGTCATGAGGACAGAATTCCTATGCTGAAGACACATTTCTATGAGTTTTTCCGGTGGGCAAAGCACCATGGCTTTTTCTCTGATGTGCTGTATGCCTTTGATACATATGTTTGGGAATGCATGGAATTAATTATCCGAGATCTTTTTTACTGGGGACTTGGATTTCCTCGGATTTATCCGTCATTCAAAACTCTCTTCCCAGTTTTGAAACGGAAAGCATCTGCATATCAGTGGATTGCGAATGTGCGGGGGATGTCCCCCTTCTCGCTGGAGCTGGAAAAAGGGGAACCTGTGCAAATCCGCTGCCTGGAGGTTCCCAGCCCCCCCGAATCGGGGTGGGGGGGGCGAAGCTTTGCCCGCGGCAGAAGAAAAGTTTTTTCTGAGCCTTTGGAGCATGCTCCGACGGAACCGCTTCCCCCACCTCGCTGCTCTCAGGGGGGAGGTGGGTTGGCTCTGTCACCTGAACCGGAGCCACGGGCCCCGCCCCAGCCCGCCCTGCAGAAGGTGCCAGTCCCCGCAGCCCCTCCCGCGGGCCCGCCTCAGCCCGGACTGGACCCATCGCCTCCAGCAGAGTTTGTCGGCGTTCCCGTGGCAAAAGCACCACCTCCCGCGGCTTCGCCCGAGTTGCTAGGCGACACACTCAACAGCGATCACCAAGAGCTCGCGACCGCGCCCCTGCCGCCCCCCGCGGCAGTCCCGCCGCCTTCTGTGTCCGCTCCGCCAGCTTTGCTGTCTGCGCCTGCGCTGCAGCTTCCGGTACCCGGAGAAGACGCGGCTGCTGTCCCCAGCCGGGTGGGGAATGCGCTCCCTCCTGCTTTGCAGCCCCCACCGACCCCCGCGGCGGCCTCGCCTTCGGCTGCCGTGCCGGTGGAGGGGGCTGAGGTTGAGAGTCACCAAGCGGAACCATCATCGGAGCCACCCGCGGCGGCCACCGCGGCGCCTGCGATCAGCCTGGATTCCCCCCCGAGCTTTTCGGGCTGTCCCGAGGCTGCCCCTGCGGAAGGAGCTGGGACAGGGGAAGGGGATTCCGGCCTGCCCCTCCGTGGGGGGGGTGTGGCTCGACAGCTGATTGCGGGCTCAGCCGGTCTGCTGGCTTTCAAACTCAGTGTTTTTCGCGGGCCGACCCGGGTTTGGTTCGGGGGTTCCCGCTGGAGGTTGGAATGCCTGACTTCCCCTGCGCGCCCCAGCGGCGGGGGGGAGGTGGCTCCTGAACCTTCTGCCTCTGGTCCCCAGCCCGCAGGGGGTGGTACCGAGGGGCAGAAAGAGGGAACATCTTTTGCATTTGCGTTGCAGAGGCAGGAGACACAGTGGAAAGTGAACATCTCTCATTTGCTGTGGGGACAAAGAACCCCCAGATCTGGGATGTTGATCCCTGGGAAAGCTTTTCTTCCCCAGCTGCTGGTCTGCACCGGTTCAGCGGGGATGAAGCATTCGGTCACTCGTGCTGCCCGGGTATCGGCAGCAGAGTGCCGGGTTGTGAGAACACAGAGCCCGCTCCGCGGGCCGGGTCTGGGCCGTTTGGCTCGGTTCCCTGGGCCAGGGCCTCCGCCCGGCCAGCGCCTGTTGGGTTTGGGGGCTTTGCTTCCCCCGTCAAGACCTGGACCACCGTTCTGTGAGCCAGGTCTGGGGTTCCTGTTCCTTCCACGAGGGCCAGGGCCCCCCTGCAAATGGTGGCTGGTGGACAAGCCTGTTTGGGGCCTCAGTGGCCCCTCTCTGCTGCTGCTCTTTCAAAAAAAAAAAAAAAAAAAAAATTACATAAAAAGAGTTAAAAGAGCTAGAAGCTCAAAATTTTTGCAAGCCTGTTTCAGGACAAAAAGGGACTTTCAGCAATGTCAAAGAGGAACATCTTCAGTTTGGACTTTTTCCTGAAACTCAGCTGTTTGGACTTGAAGAAATGAGCTTTCTTTGCATCGTTTTTGTATTTTTTTCTATCTTAAGATTGTTTTTGTGATGTGATGGGAATTTGGTGTTTTGCAGGTGAAGAATTTCCCTGATGGTTCCACACCAGCATTTGATTGATATTTTGATTGGCAACGCATAGCCTCTCAGGTGCTTGTTCTTTCCTCTGCTTGGTCCAGCAGATGAAATTGCAAACATTTTTCTTTTTAATTTATTTAAAATAAAAAGGGTGAGATGTCACCGACATGTTTTATGAAAAATCCTTTCCTTAGGATTTTTCCCCTCCTGAGAAACTGAGAGGCCTCAGGAGCAAACTGTAAACAATTCTTATCTGCTGCTGTGGAATGCAACAGGGGGAATCTGTGATTGGCCTCATCAGGCTGTTTCCAATTACGGGCCAATCACAGATCACCTGTCCGGCCGGTCTCGGTCTGAGAGAAGACCTTTGTTATTCATTCCTATTCTATTCTTAGCTTAGCCTTGTAGTGAAATCCTTTCCTCTATTCTTTTAGTATAGTTTTAATATATTATCTATCTTATAATAATAAATCAAGCCTTCTGAAACACGGAGTCAACTTTCTCGTCTCTTCCCTCATCCTGGGACCCTTGTGAACAAGACCACAAAGTCACACCCTGCAAGAGAGTGGAGGCGAGTTCTAGCCTTTTTTATTAAATGTGCCATGATTTCCTGGAACGTGGTAATTGTCTTTGTAGGTTGGTTGCTAGTAAAATTCCGTTCCAGGATCAGCAAAGGGTCTCGAAGCTGAGAGTCCCATTGGAAAATTAGTCCATGGAATCGAGGAGCTTTTCCCAGGACGACGAACTGGAAAGGCAGGTTGGGCTCGAAGCGATGAGCCTTGCGTGAGGATAGGGCTTCTCTGACCTTGATGATGGAACCTCGAGCTTCTGTTGTGAGAGTGCATGGAGAATCCAGGTCTTTGCTGCCACGCAAAAGGTTGAAGAGAGGAGCAAGATCTTCTGTAGTTAAACCCAGCAGAGGATGAACCCAGTTGATAGATCCACATAAGCTGTGTAAGTATCTCAGAGTTTTTGGGTTGTCTCGTATGGAGAGCTTCTGGGGTACGATGGTCCTTACCCGGATCTGGACTCCAAGGTAGGTCCATGGGCTGGTGTACTGTATTTTGTCCTCATGAATCTCAAATCCTGCCATTACTATGGTTTTGATGGTCGTTTTGATCGCTTCCTCTAAGTAACCCTTATCGGAAGCGCAAACTAAAATATCGTCCATATAGTGGTAGATGATAGCACGTGGAAATAGTTCCAGAACTGGTGACAAAATGTGAGCAACATACCACTGGCATATAGTTGGAGAGACTTTCAGACCTTGAGGGAGAAAACGCCAATGATATCTTTTGAGTGGGCCCTCTTTATTGAGAGAAGGTACGGAAAATGCAAATTTTTCAGCATCATTAGGATGTAACGGAATGCTGAAGAAACAGTCCTTAATATCTATGATAGCAAGTGACCAGTCTCTGGGCAGCATTGATGGAGAGGGCAGGCCAGGCTGGAGAGATCCCATGTCCTCGACGACCTCGTTGATCTTGCGAAGGTCTTGGAGAAGCCTCCAACTGCCCGTTCCAGGTTTAGGTAGTACGAAGACTGGAGAGTTCCAAGGGCTGGTAGACTCTACGATGTGGCCTTTGTCAAGCTGTTCCTTTACCAGATCTTGTAATGCACGCAGCTTTACATCAGAGAGGGGCCACTGAGGGGTCCAGATGGGTTTATGGCATTTCCAGGTTAAGCGAGGAGTCTCTGGCAGTGCACGTGCCTCAGTGGCCCCAATTAAAAATCCGGAGTGAGGATGCGAAGGGTAGCACCCCATTGGGATAGAACATCTCTGCCCCAAAGGGTGATGGGAGCCCTTACCACAAATGGGCAGATGGTTGCCAGCTTGCCTTCAGGTCCTTCAATGAGGATGTTGTTCTTGCTTCGCATGCATACAGTAGCCCCACCAATTCCCGAAATCATGCCTGCGACGGGTTGTAGTTCCCAGTGTGAAGGCCAGTCTGAGCAAGCGATGATGGTAACGTCAGCACCAGTGTCCAGCATCCCCAGCAGGTGGATCCTCTCCCCTTTGTAGTTAAGACCGCACTCGATGGTAGGCTTGCTCGGACCCACAACTTGTGCCCACATTGCCGTAGGGCTGAGAGGAACCTGTTCCCTGTGATTTTTTGGGAGTAGAAAGGCTTGTGCAATTGGAGTTCCCTTTGAAAGAAAAAATGGTAAGTCCATGCAGCACACCTGGACAAGAATCTCTTGTCCTGGGAGCACTGATTTCACTTCTGGAACAACAAAAATTTCCTTTGGGCTATTAAGTGAATCACCTATAATTAAGATGTCAGAAGGGCTACCTTTTGGTCCATATTTGCCTGTGGGAACATGAAAAACCTTCTCATTTTTAAAGTCAATAGACAGAGCAGTTACCAGTTGGCGACGGGTTCCCATCTGGATTGCGTCAATTGTTGGAACCTCCTCCTGTGGTCCTGGATCTCCTGGGACGGAGCGTGGTTGGGTCTGGGTGGCCTTTGATTTGATGTCCTAGCCCGGGGCTCCACCGGGCTGCGCGAGGCGTTTCCCGGACGCTGTTGGTAGTGGTGCTGATATTGGGGTCTTTGATAGGTGTAACCAGGATACTGGGGAGGTGTCCTTTCTGGACAGTCCTTTATATAATGACCTATATTACCACAGTGATGGCATCGAGCCTGTTCTTTAGAGGCTATTACTGCATATGCACCAGAGACACCTTCAGCAATGCCCTTAGCAACAGCTTGGGCCACTGTATTATCAGTGGACAAGTGGCGTGTACAACATTCCAGCATTTGCTCTATGGTAGGGTCTGTATCAATAGGTAAAGACCTCAGGATTGTTTTACATTTTTCATTTGAGTTACTCATGGCAAGCTTACATAAGAGTTCCTTTCTTGCCTCTGAGCTCTCTATCTGTTTTTCCAAAGCATCTTTAAGTCTGTCCACAAATTTAATAAAACTTTCATCTGCTCCTTGCTTAATAGTAGAAAAATGACAGTTGGGGTAGATTCATCATTTATTATTAACAGGGAGGTTTTTGCTGCAAGAGCCACATCTTGGAGAGCGTCCTTACTCAATGTTTCAAGCTGGTCAGCTGGTTTCTGCAACTCGCCTTCCCCAGCCAGCTGTTCTACCGTAAAATTTGTTTTATCAGTATCTGCTGAATAAGAGTCCTATAATGTTTTTAATTGTTTCTTCCAATGCCTTTCCCATAACATGTATTCAGCTGGTGTAAGCAGGCAATGTGATATGCTTTTAATATCGTGTGGAAGCAAAACATGTGCTGAGAACATAGCTTCTAAGAAATTTCTAAAAATATGCAAGCCTCTACCATGATCTTTAGCTATATTTCTTAATTGTACAAGTTCCTTATTTGAGTTAGGCCTCCACGTCTTAATATTAGACTCTCCACCATTTCGTCCGTGCTTATATTCCACTGGGAAGGCATTTATTTTTTCTGCCATCTGCCAATCGCCTGCCTTGGTTGCCTCTATTTTAATTAAAGCCCAAGGATCAATTTGTAAAGAGTCAGAGTCCGAATCACTAGAATTACTCCAATAAGGAGTTAGGGCGGGCAGACCGTAGCCTGTGCTTTTTGTGGGATTTTGAAGCGGGTTTATTCAAAGTCTTTGTATTTTGTGAAGAAGCACCAGGCGTTTGGGCAGAAGGAGTCATTGAAACTGTAGTGGCACCACAGCAAACACAGACATGGGAGGAGGGAGTGACACCGTGAGGGGTCCTGGAGATAACGCAGGGGTTGCATTGAGAGTGGGAGGAGGACTGGGTAACATGATGGGGGGGACAAGGAGCGGGCGGGGGCGGGTGGGCAGTCGGATCGGTATGCGACTGCTGAAATGCAGTTTCTGGGCTCGGGGTATGGGTGTGCCCCGAAGGTTGTCCCGTGGAAAGGCTGGGAGCAGGGAGGGAACTCGCGTTTCCATGAGGGAGGGCGGATAAAGCCGAACTTTGGATTGATAACGGCGCGACCGAGGGGGAAGGGGGGAAACAGGGCCGGGGGTGGGGAAACAGGACGGAGGCGGGAGGAGGGGGGGGTGGTGGAGTGCGGTAATCCGTGTTTTTCCTGGGCCTTATATGAGTCCAAATCCGGCTAGCAAAAGACTCTAGCCCACACGGATCCGCATAGACAAAGGTAAAAGACGAGAGGCGCTCTTCTCCACGTGGGTGCAAGTATCCTGTTTATTGGCTTGGGGCAGGACACAGGTGATGGGTCACCCAGGTACAAAAGAGGGGTTGGAGCTCTCACACAGGAGGTTTTGTACCCTAGGGGGTGAGGGGCGGGGGAGAGAGAACCGGAGCCAATGGGATACCACTGGGGAGGGGCGAAGCACCTGAGGGACAGACCAGGTGTGTGTAACAGGGAGGTGTGTGACGGGGAAACCATGTGATGAGGGAGGGGGAACCCGCCACCAGTGCAACAACAACTAAATAAACTATTTAGTGCAATACAACAGTGGAGGAGTGGGGTCTGGCGCGAGGGAAGGAGGGGCGGATATCTGGGAGGACGAGATAAGGAGAGGAGAGAGAACAGGGGCCCCCGCAGCCGCGAGCTGAACCCTGGTTGAGGAGGCGAGAGGTTCAGCCTCCCCCGCAGAGCTAGGGGTGTTTTTTTTCGCCATCGAGGGAAAAAACAGGGAATCCGCGCTCTGGGGAGAAGTTTGTAAGGTAGCTTTTGCAGAGGAATTTAGATGGTTATCAGGTTCATTAGCATGTAAAAGAGCCTATGCCTCTGTTATGCAATCAAGGTTTTTTTTGTTAGATTTTTCGACCGCTTTAGTTATAACATGAAAAATAGGAACAAATATCGTTACAGAAAAATCCTGGTTAGTCTGTAAGTTATATATTGTTTTCCCAATCATATCCCAAAAAGAATTTTTTGTAATTATTTCCGTGTTAGTATCAGGAACCTGAGAAAGTATCCATTTTATAAATTTTTTCAGGTTAGTCTTGGAAAGTTTACCACGTGATAAGGAAAAGTTGTTAGTAGATAGAATTTCCAGGATTAGTAAATATAAATCTCTCTCAATGGGGGATAGCCTTAAACTCGAAATTTTCATCCCCATGTTATGAATTCCCCTCCAGCAGCTAAAACAAGAAAAAAAGAAAAAAAAAAACAACAAAAAGAAATCCCCGAAAAAGTTTCTAGCGCACTTAGAGGCTGGTTTAAACTTACTTATTTCTTCAGCCGTGGGTCAAACAGCTGCTGGAAGGCGTCTGCCGGGCCGTCTCCTCGGAACTTGGTCCAGATGGCTGATCTGAGGTTCGAATCGACCCCCCTGCTAGGAGATCCCGCTAAAATGAGGGATAACTTCGCAGGGAGACGCAAAAGAACGGCAGTTACAGTTTCTCGGAGAGAAACGCTGCTCCGTCAGTGAAGAGTCTCTTCTTCACCTGTTCGATGCGTCAGATGTAAAATGAATGGAGCCACAGGGGCTAGCTTCTTAGCCGGATAGCTGGTTCCCCGCAGGGTAAGCGCCCCAGGCAAGCGGCCCAAGGCCAAACACCTCAGCCCTCTGAGGCTGGGGTGCCCTAGGCCAGACAGCCGCACAGCCGAGACCCCTAGCAAGCTCAGTGATTTCAGCTCTTAGTGAAAGTCAGCTCTTTTGTGATTTCAGCTCTTAGCTTCCTCATAGGGGCTGCGGCTGGCCGTGGCTCCTGGAAGGCAGACGAAATGAGAGAGGAGAAGGCCGCCAAGAGCGTTCCACGATGTTTATTCTGAGGGTCTCGCGAAGGGTCTTGAAGCTGCTCTTCTGGGGAAAATGGGCCCAGACGGCCTCTTTTATAGGGTTAGGGAGGATTGAAAACTGACCAATTGTTAGGGTTAGGGAAACTAGCCTATGGGGTCACAGAGAGATAAGGAGGACCAGAGTGAGGACTCCTGGTACAATTCCTGACTCAGCAAATACCTGTCTCTAAACATCCCTCCACGGAGCCGTAGCAGGCCCTGCGTCTGCTACATACATCATGTACTACAGATGGGATCAACAATTTCATGATCTTTCCAGGTGGTCATTGGCTTCCTTTCCATCTTGTGGTCGTCTGGAGGAAGGCCCTTCACCGGTACCTGCTACATAATTTTAGTCTCATACAAGTGCATCAAGCTTTTTATTGTACATAAGCATTTAGTTGCTTTGTTGCAATATCCCTTAACTTTACCACAACTTTCTCTATTTTATTCTAAGCATCAGTAGTTTTGCTACCTCATCTCTTTACTATACTTCTTCTATTTTCTTGTTCGATGCTTTATTTGGCTATTCGGTCAGAAAGTTTCAAAACCGTTCTTTGTAGTTATCCCAGGGAACGCGTCCGCTTTTGACACAGCAGATACAAGCATTTGCTGATTCCATTGCCAATTGACACGAATCACAAAAACATTTTTCACAGTTGTCGCACGTCCCAGCTAGATGGTGACAGTGGGGGGGGGGGCGACAGTCCCCCTCTTTCAGGGCTCCGCGAAATCCCAGCTACCAGTGGAGGCGCAACACGGAACAAAAAGGGCCACAGCATAGCCTTGGGGGGCATTGGGTTACTTTATTTGATGTTAAACTTCCTGAGTCCCAGGGTCCCAGGCCACGAACTGGGGGCAAACAACAGCTTATAAAGGGGGGCAGGTCTCAAGGGAGGATACAATGTTCAACTAATGAGGAGAACTAGGGGTGGAACACCAGGCGGGGAATACAATGTCTAAACCAGAGAAGGATTTCAAGGGAGGAAAACTGCTTGGGATAGGAGGGATTAACAACTGGATGTGGGGAGGGAAGGGGTTTGAAACTTGTCAGGGAAGTAGCTAAGTAACAACAGATAAAGGGACACCTGGCTCAATTGAATAACAAAGGCAGGTCTGTGTCACTCTTAAACAGGGGGAGAAAAAACTCAAAAAGACTACCAAACCACAAATCAAACAATGAACCTGCCAACTAAAACCACACTGCAACAACAGTGACCTTTGAATCCATCTCACGTTCCATCCCCTGCTCCTGTCTTTCATAGAGGTCCATCAAAGTCTGCACAACCAGAAAAAAAAGACCCCAGTTGTTACCCCGTTCACAGGGGTCCCATGATGAGGGAAGAGACGAGAAAGTGGACTCCATGTATCAGAAGGCTTGATTTATTATTATATCATATATAAGATATAAAAACTATACTAAAAGAATAGAGAGAAGGATTTCACTACTAAGCTATGCTAAGAATAGAAAAGGAATGTGTAAACGAAAAGTCCTCTCAGACCGAGACCAGCCGGACAGGTGTTCTGTGATAGGCTCTTAATTGGAAACAGTCTGACGGGGCCAATCACAGACCTCCCCTGTTGCATTCCACAGCAGCAGAGAAGAATTGTTTAGTTTGTTCCTGAGGCCTCTCAGCTCTCAGGAGAGGAAAAATCCTAAGTAAAGGATTTTTCATAAAACATGTCGGTGACACCCCAGTCCCTTTTCTTTTGCAAGGGTCTTCTTCAGATGCAAAGTTGTGGGCAGTGTTGATTGGTGTCTCTGCTTGGTGGCATCACCCACTGGGTCCCATAGGATGAAAAAAGAGGGTACTGAGTGGTGGCATTCCTTCTTGTTCAGCTCCCATTCCAGGCCTGATGAGTTTGGTTTGAGGATTATT
Source organism: Serinus canaria (assembly GCF_022539315.1). NCBI lineage: Eukaryota > Metazoa > Chordata > Aves > Passeriformes > Fringillidae > Serinus > Serinus canaria. The sequence goes on from NC_066342.1 coordinate 17,727,615, forward strand.
GTATGGAAATTTTTTGTTGGGTTGGTTGGTTTGATGGTTTTTTTACAGAAAATATTTTCTTAAAATGTTGAAGAGTCAGTTTTCTCTCTTGCAAGGCTGTGGAGAAGGGCGATGTGCTTGAAGCAGAAACAGGAAGGGAGTTTTCTGTGGTGGTTTTTATTCTTTCCCAGTAATCTGGGACCACAGAGCCCATGTGGTTATCCGAAGATGCTAGGAATTTCCTAGCATGCCCCAAGGATACTGAACTACTACACTGTTCCCTGTGTGTATCAGTGTAGACCTTCTCAGGCAGGACAGGAGAGCTGTTGGAGCACATCCAACCTGGAAGGGGCAGGATGGCTTGGGGGCCAGAGCCATGTAAGATGTTGTCCCGGTTTTGGACAAATGATAAGGAAACATCCTGAAATGAGCATGTCCTCTAATAGAAGGCAGGTTACAGCAGCCCATGTCTCCAAAGCAGGCTCGGAGGAAAGTGAAAAAACTGTTTATTTAACAAGCAGGGTGCTGGCAGGCACAAAAAAGAGTGAATATTGTTAGATAATTGTCACAAATATATTTTATGAAAAATAATTTCTTCTATTCTTTAGTATAGTTTTATTATATAATTTCTTTTAATACAATATATATTATAAAATAATAAATCAGCCTTCTGAAACATGGAGTCAAGATTCTCATCTCTTCCCATGTCCTGGGACCCCTGCGAACACCACCACATTTGGTGACACCGAGTGAAGAAAAAGTCCACATTTGGTGAGCCCCTAGAGGAACATTGCCACATTTGGTGAACCCTGAGTATGTGGCATTGATGGTCACCACACAAGTGACCACAGAAGTGGGTTCTAGCCTGGAGCTGAAGAACCAAAGACTCTGAATTTGGGCAGAGTTCACAGCCAAGGCTGACCACAGAGAGAACCTTTTGAAAAGTCTCCCAGACAGAATGTCCAGAAACCTTCACAGCACAGAGCAGCTTGCTAAAGCCAAGAGGACACTGTCACAAGGTACTGCTAACTCTTCCCTTTCTGACAATACTGCCTTTCGCAAAATGTGGGCTGGGATTTGGGAAAAGGTGCGTATGGAGATGGAGGTTCCATTCTCTCCTTCAGAGGAGAAAATTATTACCCTCTGGATGGTATGGGGTCGTGAAGACAGAGTTCATATGGCGACGAGACATTTCTATGAGTTTTTCAGATGGACAAAATTCCATGGATTTTTTGCAGATGTGATATATTCCCTCGATTTACATGTATGGGAAAACATGGAATTCATTTTTGGGGAGACACTTGACTGAGGTTTTGGACTTCCTCGAATTTATCCAGCATTCAAAACTCTCTTCAAAGTTTTGAAATGGAGAGAATTTTGAGTGCGGCTGGTCACCAAATGCAGAGGGCAAGCTTTTGCTCCCCCGGCAGACCCAGCAGGAGGGAAACCTGTCCAAGTACACAAACTGCTGCTTTCCAGACCCCCCTCATTGCCCATGGCCAAGGAAAAGTTTTTTCTGTTTCTTTGGAGCATGCTCAAACGGACCCGCTTCCCCCCCCGCCCCGTTGCCCTCAGGGGGGATGTGAGTTGACTCCTCTGCCCCGGCCAGCCCCGCGGGAGGCGCTGGTCCCCGCGGCCCCGCTGCCTCCCGGGCCGGCGGCAGCGAAGATCAACGAGAGCCTGTCTCCATGTTGCTAGGCAACGCACTCGACAGCAGAGGCGATCGACGGCAGCCTGTCTCAGAGAGGGAGCGTGTCCTAGTGGCTGTTTGCCCACCTGAGGATGCCCCAGGGGCCGACCCCGCGGCCGCGCTGCATGCCCCAGCTGTCCCACCGCCTCCCGGGCCGGCTCTGCCAGCTCTGCTGACTGCGCCTGCACGGCCGATCACGGAACCAGGAGCAGAAGCTGATGCCGCCCCTGTGCCTTGTCTCTCTGTAGCCAGCCTGGAGGGAGACGTGCTCACGCCGGCCCCGCCGCCTCCACCAGCCCCCCCGGCAGCTCTTCCGCCTTCCGCCGACCCGGTTCCAGTTCAAGATGATGCTGAGTGCGGCGATGAGCCCGCAGGACCGCTCCTGCAGCCGATCTTGCCACCCCCGCCACCACCACCGGCCCCCTCGGCGTTTCTGCCGCCTTCGGGAACCCTGTCCTCCATGTCAGCGTCTGCGTCAGAGGCTGCACTGGAGCCAGCAGCGTCTCTGGGTTCGCCAGAGCACCCCGAGCCGTCTGCTCCTGGGGCAGCAGCTGGGGCTGCGGCTCCAGCAACCAGCCTGTCCCTCCGTGGAGGAGGCGTGGCTCGACAGCTGATTGCAGGCACGGCCCAGCTCGCTGCTTTCAAACTCAGCATTTTTCGTGGGCCAGTTCGCGTTTCGTCGGGGGTTTCTCGTTGGGGTTTGGAATGCCTGACTCCCCCCCATGCGCCCCAGCAGCGTGGGGGAGGTGGCTCCCAGAAGTTCTGCCTCCAGCCCTGAGCCTGAAGGGGGTCAGGATGGTGCCGAGGGGCAGAGAGCAGGAACGCTCTCATTTGCATTGCAGAGGCAAGAGAAACAGTGTAAAGGGAGCATCGCTCGCTTGCTGTGGGGGCAGGAACTCCCCAGATCCGAGATGAAGATTCTCGGGAAAGCTTCTCTTCCCCAGCTGCCGGTATGCACCGGTGGTTCAGGGGGGAGGAGACGTTCGGTCACTCGTGCTGCCCAGGCACTGGCAGCAGAGTGCCGGGTTGTGAGACCACAGAGCTCGCTTTGCGGGCTGGGTCTGGGCCATTTGACTTAGTTCCCTGGGCCAGGGCCTCTGCCCGGCCAGCTGTTGGGTTTGGGGGCTTTGAGCTCCCTTCCTGGACCTGGGCCACCGTTCTGTGGGCCAGGTCTGGGATTCCTGATCCATCCATGAGGGCCAGGGCCCCCGCAAGGTCATAGGGGCTCTCTGCTGCTGCTCTTTCTGAAAAAAAAAAAAAAAAAAAAAAAAAAAAAAAGAATTAAATAAAAAGAGTTGAAAGAGCTAGCAGCTCAAAAGCATTGAAAAGCCAAAAATTAGCCTCAGCCCAAGTGGTTCAACTAAGGGCTGTGGCCAGGAAATTCCAGAAATTTTTTCAGAATTGTTTGATAACTGTCAATGGATTTTTGATAAGTGCTGATGATTTTCTTTAGCAGTTCTTTGTTTCAGGATTCTGCAAGTCTGTTTCAGGACCAAAACAGACTTTCAGAGGTGTCAAAGAGGAACATCTTCAGTCCATGGACTTTCTCCTGAAACTCAGCTGTTTGGACTTGAAGCAATGAACTTTCTTTGCATTGTTTTTTGCATTTTCTTATAGTGTAAGATTGTTTAATGATATGATAGAATTTGATGTTCTACAGATGAAGAATCTCCCGATCATTCCACATCAGCACTTGATTGAGGTTTTGACTGGCAACAGATAAAACTCTCAAGTGTTTGTTCTCTCTTCTGCATGGGTCCAGCAGATGAAATTACAAACACTTTTTTTAAAATTTAATTTAAATAAAAAGGGTGACATGTCACGGACATATTTTATGAAAAATCCTTTTGTTAGGATTTTTTGTCCTGAGAAGCTGAGAGGCCTCAGAAACGAAATGTAAACAATAATTATCTGCTGCTGTGGAATGCAACAGGTGAATCTTTGATTGGTCTCATGTGGTTGTTTTTAATTAATGGCCAATCACAGTCCAGCTGTCTCAGACTCTCTGGTCAGTCACAAGATTTTATTATCATTCCATTCTTTTTCTATTCCTTGCTAGCCTTTCTTCAATTCTTTAGTATAGTTTTAATATATAATTTTCTTCTAATATAAAAATATCATAAAATAATAAACCAGCCTTCTGAAACATGGAGTGAAGATTCTCATCTCTTCTGTCATCCTGGGCCCCTGCGAACACCACCACAGATAATAAACTTTTTTGTTGTGGAGAAGAGTTGGTAAATTCAGAGCCTTTTCTGTAAGTGTGGCTCAGCTCCTTCGGGGATCCAGATCTGACCTCTGGGCCAAGGCATGGGGGGGCCCCTGGCAATGTTCTGGTGTTTCGGCCCAGAGCAAAGTTGAACAGTTCCAGAAGAAGAAGCCACAGTCCTGGGAAAACTTCTTGCCTCAGCTAACAAACAGAAAGCTCGCTAAAAGTAAAGAATTTTAACTCTCTGTCTCTCTCTTGAGAAAAGAGCCAAGAGCCAGGGGAAAAAAACCAAGCTAGTTATCTATGTTTTGAACCCAGGCCACCAAATGAATTCCACCACCTTCCCCCTCTCTCCCAGACTTAACTTAAAGGTCCAGGACTCATGTCTGGGCATAAAGCTGACGATAGGGGATACAGTATCATAAAGTCAACCCAAGACAGATGTGGAAGACAGCTCAGTGTCAGGGGAGGGAGACATCTCAGGGCAACAAAGAACAGCTTCAGGGTTCAAAGGGTGTTTTATGTTCACCTTATGTGTGGATGAGGCAGAAGAGGGACATGGGATGCTATCACTAATTTTTTTAATTTCTCAGTAGTCAGGACATAATTTCTCTAACATTTTTTAAAATTAAAATTCAAGTGAAAACTCCAGAATGAATAATTTGGTAACCTTGGGGTAATAACCTGAGCTGGCAAATAACTCTCTCCTTCATGGGACTGGCTGGATAATAAAGGGATGAACTCTGCAAACTTCCCCAGAGAGTCTGAAAAGACCCAACAAGATCTGGCTGCAGGTTGACTTCAGAGTCACAGACACAGTTGGGCAATTGCCTTACAGAAATGGGTATAGAGATAAATTTGTCATCCCTGTCTGGTTAATAAGTGCCTCAGTTATTTTACAAAGCTTTTTCCTGCAGATGTAATTTTTTTGTCCTTTTGTAATGAAACATATAAATAGCTCCTGTCTTGGACCTTCTATGCATAGAGTTGTGTCATGTAAATAATTTTGCCTCTCTTTCTTTAGCAGCTCCTTACTTACCTTTATTTCAAAAGAAATACTTCCTATGTGTTGTCCAGGCCATGAGAGCAAACTTTGGTGTGGTGGCTTTATATCTCTCTGGCTTTGCAGAATATAGCAGCAGGTCAGAGCATTCACAACAGCAAAGCCCTTTGTCTCAGTCAGGAGGAATAAACAGAGATGAAAAGATAAAGGATAACTTATTTAGTTGCTGGATTTCAATTGTCATGCAACATGCACTGGGAACACACAGTGTTGATAACAAACTTGTCCTGTTCTTTAACTTTCTACTATGTAGTGTCTACTACTTTTAAATACCAAGGAATGGTCACCATGGAGACAGACAAACAAAATCACATGGGACATCATGCAAGAAGCTCTGTAGCATTGCAGAGAACACAGGGAAATCCTCGTCTCTGAGTGCAATGCATTCTCTTGTGCCATCCTTTAGAAAAGTTTTTATTTGCTTTTCTTTTTGTCACACACTCCCAACACAAACATCCCTTTTCATATCCTGCCTTTGGGAAACCCTCTTTTTTTTTTCTCTTGTACTGGGTTGCATGCCCTGGTTTTTGGACTGGGGGGGGGAGGGGCGGGTAACGGAGGTGGCTTCTGTGAGAAGCTGCTAGAAGCTTCCACCATGTCCAGCAGAGCCAATCCCTGGTGACTCCAAAGAGGGACATGCTGCTGGCCAAAGCTGGGCCAATTAGAAATGGTGGTAACACCTCTGTAATAACATATTTAAGAAGAAATAAGAAGAAAGGATGTGGGGCAGTTTTAATTATGACTTAAGAAGAGTGAAGTGAGAACATGTTGATGCCTAGAGAGGCTGACCTGGAACAGACACTAGACAGAGTTAAAGGAATAAAGTAGGTATTTATTAAAAGGCATTTAAAGGATACACCTTGGGCAATACAGGAGCCCGGCTGTGGCTACACCCAAGATGGACCCAAAATGGACGCATGATGGACGACTGGTCACGAGTCCGTGGAGTGCTCCCGTTTCAAAGAGGCGGGAATTTGATTTTACCCTTCTTGTGTTGCTAATAACTCCTCCCTTCACCAAACCCTAAACTCCACCCCTGCAATACCCTATAAAAACCCCATGACCCTGCCTTTGCTGGGTCTTTTGTTTTCATCCTGCCCCTTGTCCCTTGGGGTAATAAATGGATTCTCAAGCTTTATGAAACAAAGACCCATCTCGTTTGTTCCCATGCCCGGCACTGGCAGCTGCACTCTCCCTGGGCATGATGAGCTCTATTGCAACACAACACAACAAATGGTGGAGAATGCGGGCAACCAGTGAGGACAGCATGACCAGCACCCCGTAAGTCACCTGCTGACTGCTACACCTTGCGGGACCACCATCTTAAAAAGGAAGACTCAAGAGTGCCTTAGCAAGAGGCCAGGTTGAAAGTGATCTTAAAAACATGGGGGTAAAAGGCTTATGGTGAGGGAAATTCCCAGTAAGGGGACCAGCTTACTGGGACTGGGCGATGGGACTGACATCTACCATCACTCAGCAAGACATTTATGAGGGGTTTAAGTTTTTTCATTTTTCATGGGAGGGAGTTTTTAAGAGCTACAAGCAGCTAGTCTGCCTGCAAAAAGGACCATTTGACAGACTCTTGTCAACTTTCCTGACACGTCTGCTGTAGCTTATGGACAGTATAACCTTGAGGGCTACTTATGGATGGTTATGGATGATTGCATGCAGCACATCAATGCCCTAGATCAGTGGTCCCCCCTCCTGTGAATCCCTATGTTTTTCAGTTTCTGTGAAGCTACCCATAACTTTCCCTACCCTTTTTTTCCTAAGAGTGCGGCAAGGAGTGAAAACTGCCAGGACAACACGGAGTTGCTACCATGTCTCCGTCATCCCGTGTCCCTCTCTGTCACCCTGTCCCCCTTTTCCTGAAGGCAGAACAAGGGACAGAATCCATCCACAGGTAATGCAGGAGTGCTACCATCCTCTTGCTGTCCTGCATCCTCCTTTGCCCCCTGTCTTTCCATATCCCCCATTCCCTGCTCAGGAAGGTGATGGCCGTCTTCGTCCCATCCCTTGTCCTCAGGGGTAACAAATGGATTCTCAAACTTTATGAAACGAAGACCCGTCTCGTTTTGTTCCCATGCCCATCACTGGCAGCTGCACTCTCTCTGGACATGATGAACTCTGTTGCAACGTGACGCAACATGAGAGTCTTCACACTTTTTTAAGTTTTGGTCCATTTACATATTTGGGTTAATTGTCCAGTTACAGCTTCAGGTTATGAAGTCCCATCCTCCCGGTTTACTGTCTTCAATTTGGCCTTGTTTATGCTTTTTGGGCCTGAGGCAGTAATGGCTGTCCTTGGTTCTCAAGCTAGAAAAGGATTGTTTTGTCTACCTACCCCGTGAAGAGAACTTACTAACACTTTATATGAAGTTCAGACTCACACACTAAGGCAGTAAAGAACCTAAAAATATGAAAGCTAAAACTTAAGGCACCATTTCTTCCCTTTAGAGGCTTGACAAGGCCTTTACCTTGTCAAGTCTCTATTCTCAATATCTACTAATAACAGGCATTTAATAGCAGATAAGTATCTAACAATAGCAAATAACTAAAAATAATAAACATCTAATAACAGTAAATACCTAACAATAGATAAATATCTAACAAAAGTAAATAACTAACTATAATAATGATAAACAATAATAAACAGTAATAAATATCTAACAGTAATAATGTCTTACACAGTCGGGTATAATGCAAAGAAGAATAATGATTATTATGAACAGTTCCTTAGGCACAGAAGAGGAATAATTTAAAACATGTTTTTATCTGCATTAGTCTCTGTTTTTACAGTTGTTTCAAGAGAAGAAGCTTTCTTAACTCTGAAGTAGTGAATCCAGGGTCCTTTGCCAGCAACTTTGACTGCAGTGAGGGTGGTCAGCAGGACTTGGAATGGTCCTCTCCACTTGGCTTGTAGAGGATCACTTTCCCACCACTTAACATAGACCCAGTCTCCAGGTTGGAAGGGATGTGCAGCTGTGTCCAGCCCTATGGGTCTGAGATAGCACGATGTAATTCTGGAGCTTCTGCAAAGTGGAACCTAAAGCCATTAGATATCTCTGTAAATCAAGTTTCCCCTTCACGTGAATTTCACCTGGAATATGTGGAATCTGATATGGCCTGCTATACAATATTTTATAGGGACTGATGTTATCCCTCCACCTTGGTTGCATGCGGATTCTCAGTAAAGCTATAGGCAAGGCTTGAACCCATGTCATGGATGTTTCCTGAGAAATTTTGCTAATTTGTGTTTTGGGAGTCCCATTCATACATTCAACTTTACCACTTGCTTGTGGTCTATAACGTGTATGCAGATCCCAAGAAATTCCCAAAATCCGGCTAACTTCTTTATCTACTGCTGCCACCAAGTGTGGTCCCCTATCTGATGACATGCCCAAGGGAATCCTGAAATTTGGAATTATATGATTGAGCAAAACTTTCACCACTTCCTTGACTGTATTAGTGTGACGAGGGTAAGCCTCCGGCCATCCACTGAAGGTGTCCACTAATACCAGTACACACCGGTATCCCTCTTTGCATGGTAACTCCGCAAAATCTATTTGCCAGTAATCTCCAGGGAGATCTCCTGCCTTTGTCACTCCTAACATAACTCTTTTCCTTGTATCAGAGTTGTTCTTACACCAGATTTCAAATTTGCTTACTACTGATTGTACAATATCAGTCATTCCCTTTCCTATTATGACCTTTTTTAGATGTTTCAAAAGATTTTCAACCCTGAAATGTGTGTTTTCATGTTCTCTCTGAGCTAGTTCCTGAAGGATCAGGGGTGGGACTACAACCTGATTGCTGGTGTAAGAGCCCGTCCACTTTCTGTGATCTCAGCTTTAAGGAACTTAATTAGTTTGTGGTCTTCTTGGTCATATTTTGGGGTGAACCCTGACAAATCAATCTCTTTTTGTGGAATTACTGCGAGAATGCTTTTTTATGCATTCCCTCTTGCTGCTTTATCAGCAAAACAATTTCCCAATTCTGGAGTGGTTTTCCCTTTTTGGTGACCTCTACAATGCATGATAGCTACTTCTATGGGTTTCTTAGTGCTCTCTAAGAGGATAAGGATCTGTTCAGCATGTTTGGTTTGATTACCTTGAGCGTTCAGAAGTCCTTCCTCCTTCCAGATGGCTCCATGGGCGTGGACAACACTAAATGCATATTTACAGTCAGTCCATATATTTACCTCCTTTCCTTCACTCAGGTCGAAGGCTCTTGTCAGTGCAATCAGTTCAGCTTTCTGTGATGACCCATCTGCTGGAAGGGCCTTTGCCTCGATCACCTTGTCCTGGGTCCTCCCAGTCTGAATTTTCCAGGTGCATGTCTTTCAGGTCTGGTCAGCTGGAATAGACCTCTTCAGCTGTCTGTAAACAGTCATGCTCAGGCATATCATCAATTAAGGTGGAGGACAGAAACATGGCAGCATTAACAACAGCAGTTGTTTTCAGGGTAACATCATACCGTTCTAATAATAGTGATTGATATTTAAGCATCCGATTGCCAGACAGCTAATGTCCCCCCTTTTGTTCCAGTACAGCTGCTACTGCATGGAGTACATGCACTACAATGTGTTGCCCAAGGGTGAGTTTTCAGGCTTCCTGAATCAAGATGACAGTAGCTGCCACGGCCTTCAGGCACCCTGGCCAGCCTCGGGCAACATTGTCTAGCTGTTTGGAAAAGTAGGCTACAGCCCTCTGTTGGGTCTCGAGGCACTGTGCTAGTACCCCCAAAGCCACATTCAGTCTCATATGTAAAATGTTCAAAAGGTTTAGTTAAGTCTGGCAGTCCCAGTGCTGGAGCTGACATTAGAGAATGTTTCAGCTGTTTAAACGCTGCTCTAGTTTTTTCTGTCCATGTGATAACTTCTTTTTTGGCTGCTTTTAATGCTCCATATAGGGGTTTTACCAACAGTCCATAATTTGATATCCATAAATGACACCAACTTACCATTCCCAGGAAAGCTTGCATCTCTCTTACAGTATGGGGGTCTAGGTTTTAACAGATGTCTTCTTTGCATTTTTTGCTGAGCTGTCAGTGTCCACGAAAGATCTTAAGCCCCAAATAAACTACTGCTTCTTTAGCAATCTGTGCTTTGTCTTTAGAAACTCTGTACCCACTCAGTCCCAAGAAGTTTAATAAACCTATGGTAAATGGTATACAGTCATCTCTGGTTCTGGCCACAATCAGGATGCCATCCACATATTGAAGAATAACTCCTTCTGGCCCCTGTTTTTTCGAGTCTTCTAATGCCTTTGCTAGCTGGTGTCCAGGTATTGTTGGGCTATTCTTGAAACCTTGGGGTAAAACTGTCCAAGTAAGTTGACTTTTCCTCTGTCTCTGGATTTTCCCACTCAAAAGCAAAAATGTCTTGGCTATTTTTGTGCACAGGAATGCAGAAAAAGGCATCCTTCAGGTCTACAACAGTAAACCACCCTAATTCGTCTGTTAGTGTGGTCAAAAGGGTGTAGGGATTTGCTACCAGTGGGTGTATGTCCTCTAACTTTTTTAATTGCTCTTAAATCTTGTACTAATCTCTAATTCTTATTATCTGCCTTTTTAACAGCTAATATGGGCGTGTTGTATTTGGACTCACAGTGCACTAATAAACCATGATGTAGGAATTTTTCAATTACAGATACCAGTCCCTTATGGTTCTCTAATTTCAAAGAATATTGGTTTTGCCTTACCGGTGTGGCTCCTGGTTTGAGTGCAATACTCACTGGTTCTGCCCATTTGGATCTTCCTGGGATATCACTGGCCCACACTACTGGATTGACCACGTTTTCAGTTTCAGTGGGGATTTCACCTCATTTTTCCTGTACAAAAAGTGCTGCAACTTGGACTAATTTAGATTTAGGAATTACAACTTGTACATCCTTTCCCTTTTTAAATTTAATTTCTGCTTCCAATTTTTCTAGCAAATCCCTCTCCAGCAATGGTTTTGGGGAGTTAGGCATATAGAGGAATTGATGAGTTACCCAGTGCTTCCCCAGTTTGAATTCTAACAGTTGGAAGAAAGGCTGTGTTTCGCTTACCCTGGTCGCCCCAACAACATATACAGTATTGTGACTCAGTTTCCCTTCTAAGGTATTTAACACAGAATATGCCACTCCAGTATCTATCAAAAATTCAATGTCATCTTTCCACAGCTTAGCTATAACTGAAGGCTCTGCTGGGGGGGTAGCCTTTGGTCCCCATCACTCGGAACTTGAGCTGCTTGAGCTTTGTACTACTGGGAGTTGGAGAACTGGGGATTTTTCTTTCAATGCTGGACAGTCATTCTTCCAATGTCCCCATTTTTTACAATAGGCACACTAAACTTTCTCCGTAGGGGAAGTTTTTTTGGATGACTTTTCCTGAGTTGCCTTTTGCTAGGTTTGGGTCTAACTCTTTCAGTTGGGCCCCTGTCTTGAAATACCTTCCAGGCAACCTCTAGCTGTTTATCTATGTCTTGAACTCCCTCTATCTTTTGCAGCTTTCTTCTTATATCATTTGTAGCTTGACCCCTAAACAAGAGAATTAAATGTGCTTTCCCATCAGATGATTCAGGATCTAGATCTGTATATTTGATGGCAGTTTCTCTCAACCTATTTAAAAAATCAGTGGGTGATTCATCATAATTTTGCCTTACTTCGTAAAGCTTTGACCAATATATAGCTTTAGGGACACCATGTTTTGACCCATATACCACAAGACTTTGAAGTCATTTTAACCTCACCATATGTTCAGGAAAGTTCAGCTCGCACCCTGGATTTTCTAGTGGGAATATCTGTGTAACTTTGCCTTGAATCAGCCCATTTGCTATGCTAGCCTCTACTGACGTTTTGATGGCTTTATTGACCATTTGTCTCTCAGTGGGATCAAGTAATGTGTCTAACATAGAGTTCAAATCAGCCCAGTCAGGGTTTTGTGAGTTAATTGCCCTTTCTACTAATTTTGCTGCCTTATCTGGATTCTCTTTATATTTCCCCACAGTAGTATTTCACTGCTAAAACTCGATAAGGGAGTATGGAACCTTTACATATATTGGCCCCTGGTTGCCGACTGGTTGCCATAATGGGGCTTGCAAAACCAGTTCTTTTCCTTTTTCCTTTTTTGACCTAGTATGTTTTGCTATGGAGCTGCATTCTTTGATGGCCTTTTTAGCTGTCTTTCCCCTCCTTCTCTTGTTGAGGGCAGCAATAATCTCATCCTCCTCCTTGGAGCTACTTTAGCAAAAACAACTGTCTCTGTTGACTCTGCTGTAGTAGTAGATCTGCTTCAACCAATCCCAATTCTAGACAGCGCTAATCATGACTTACATCTCTGTGGGAATCAGGCTGGGTGCCTGCATGCTTCGATGATGTAATCTCCTGAGGCAGCTCCTAGGTTCTTGGGGTTGCTATGAAAACTGACAGGCCTGAGAGTGGATGAGGCACTACTTCCTCCATGGGAGGGCCCCCCTCTGCCTTCTCGGCAGAAGGCTCTACCTGCCAGCTTCTCCTCTAGGGATGGTGCCATGGGCTGCACATGCTGGCTCTCCCCTCCCCCTGACCCCCCTTGCTGTGACGACGGCAGTGACTGTGGCAGGGGTGGTGGCAGTGGCAGGGGTTGAAGGGCTGCACCTGAACTTGGGCCTGGGCCAATCACAAGTACAGCTGGGACTGGCCCCGCCCTCATAGTAGGGGCAATGAGGTCTAACTCCACCTCCGCCTTTACACCCACTGCTCAATATCGACTGTTCCTTTTTATTTTTCCCCTTTTCTTTCTTTAAAATCAGTATGTGTTGTTCCTTTTTGTTTTCTGATAGGCTTTGCTGACATGATAAAGCCATAAAAAGCTTAGCATACTCTAACTTGTCAAAATATTTGTCCTCATGTATGCAGGAGATCAAGCTTGATATTAATTTCTTATCAAAGCTACCGAATTCTGGCCACGTCTCATCGTTATCGAGTTTATAAGTTGGCCACATTTTTTCTGAGAGTCTGATAAGTCTGGATTTAAAAAGCAACAACTCTCCACCAGTTAGGTCATGACGGTCCCTTGGGGACTATCAGAATTTTACTATTAGACTCACAGGAAAATACACACCTTTTATGAGTAAGAAAAGTAACCAAGGAGAGGCAGAGAACACAAGCAAGTTAGTAACAAGATCAGAACTCCCAGCTTTCAGAGCCACAGCTAAGGACCTAACCCACTGTGCCACCGTTGGCCTCACACAACCCTTCATTACTGCAATGCTAAAACCCCTCCTACTCTAGTGGACAAGATGGAGAGCAAAAGCAGCTCTGCCTGGACCCCCGAGGGTCCTTCCACACTAAACAAAACTACAAGAGGTCTCTTAACACCTAACTCAGGTGCTAAACCTCCTAAAATAAAGAACATACCACCTTTATTCAGTTACTCATGTGCCTCCATGCCAGGTGCGAGGATTCTTGGGCTCTGATACCTTCTGGACTGCAACTGGGCCCCCCCTAGGAGTGCCAGCAAAAGTAGGGGGGCAGCTTGGTGTTCCTCTGGGTCCAGGGGTTTTCCAGATGCCTTTCTGTCCCATCTGGGATGCCAGAACTGATGCATAGAGAGGCTGACCTGGAACAGAGACTAGACAGAGTTAAAGGAATAAAGTAGGTATTTATTAAAAGGCCTTTAAAGGATGCACCTTGGGCAATGTAATATATGATAGAGATAATTCATGCTTTGTAACTGTATAAAAATCATAAAGATCCAAGCATGCCTCTGACCCCCATGGCCAGAAGCAGGGCTTTCCTCTCTATTCAAAAGATTTCCCGGACTCGCCCAGATAAAATCATAACTATTAACAAATGAATGAGTCCTTCCGGGAAAATCATCGGCCATTTCCCAGGAATGTCCAGAACATTCACAGAACAGCATCTGGAAGAGATTACATCGGAACGGCAATGTCTTGGCTACAACTGAAAAGAAGACCATTTCGAGGAGCTCAGACAGCCATCCAAACCTATGGACTGACTTTTGTACGGGACTGAATCTGTATAGTCCCCGTTATACATATGTAGGGACTTACAGAAATCTTAGGTCATTTCTGCTTCAGGCAGAATAAACTGTATATAAGCTGGATACCTGGAGCAATTGGTGTGAAACTCTGGGGAGATGCTGACACTACGTCAGTTTGAACCAGGTTCACCCAGCGTCAAAGTCTGGGGTTGACGCTGTCTTGGCTGTGGCAGTTTTATAATATTCTATTTTTGGTTGTCGATCTAATAAATTTATACAAATTTTTTTTATAAATTTGGCGGCCCATTTGATCATTTACAACAGGCAATAGAAGAGCCTGGCCGTGGCTACACCCAAGATGGACCCAAAATGGACACAAGATGGATGACTGGTCGTGAGTCTTCACACTTTTGTAAGTTTTGGTCCATTTACATATTGGGGTTAATTGTCCAGTTACAGCTTCAGGTTATGGAGTCCCATCCTCCTGACTTGCTCTCTTCAATTTGCCATTGTTTATGCTTTTTGGGCCTGAGGCTGTATCGGCTGTCCTTGGTTCTCAAGCTGGAAAAGGATTGTTTTGTCTATCTACTGATTTGTGGAAAGAAAAAAACTCCACAACTTTGTAAGAGTTGTAAAGCCGGTATGTTTATTACAGCGCTGGATGCATGTGGGGATCGTTGTCCCCCTAAAGGACATGTGCACCCCTGAGAACTCCTGATCCTTTTTGTCTCCCTTACTGATTCATATGCATAGAATTTCACAATAGGTTCATCGATATTCATTTTACTGGTTTCCCGTTACACTTGCATCTAGTTTTTTAATCAGAAAGTACAGAAAGAACTCCTGGGTCATCTTGCCCTGTCTTCTGCAGCTTCAGCTTTGGTTTTACACTTGCAACTAGTTACACTTGCAGCTAGTTCCCCTTGCACCTAATTTTTTGTCAGAAAGTATAGAAAGAACTCCTGGGTCACCATGTCCTTTCTCCCACAGCCTCAGCCGTGGTCTCTGTCTGTTTCAAAGTTCAAGGGCCCCTCTTATCTCTGTCCTTCTGCTGAAGCAGTATTTTCGAGCATAGGTTTTTTGCAAGAACAGGCAGTTTTGAATGCAGACCAAAACAATTATGCTTGCAAGCTACAGACTTGATAATTCAAAGCGGCACATTTCACCTAAATCTGAAATGGATTTCTACTCTGAAAAATTTTCACTCTGTTTCACTACCCTGTGAAGAGAACTTACTAACACTTTATATAAAGTTCAGACTCACACACTAAGGCAGTACAGAATCTAAAAATATAAAAGCTAAAACTTAAGGCATCAGTGTGAGGAGAACAGCATGCAAACACCAAGGTTGGTGAAGAAGGAGGGGAGGAGGTGCTCCAGGCACCAGAGCTGAGATTCCCCTGCAGCCCGTGGTGAAGACCATGGTGAAGCAGCTGTCCCCCTGCAGTCCATGGTGGTCCACAGCGGTGCAGAGATCCACCTGCAGCCTGTGGAGGACCCCATGCCAGAGCAGGTGGATGTCTAGGGGAGGCTGTAATCCTGTGGGAGACCCGTGGAGAGAGGGGCCCTGATCCCATGCTGGAGCAGCCTGTCTTTGAAAGACTGCACCCTGTGGAAGAGTGACCCATGTTGTCACAGTTTGAGGGGTACTGTTGCCTGTGGGATGGACTCATGCTGCAGCAGTTCTCAGAGATCTGTTGCTTGTGAGATGGACTCATGTTAGAGAATGTCACAGAGAACTGTCTCCTGTGGGAGGGACTCCATGGTGCAGTAGGGGAAGGACTCCTCTCCCTGAGCAGCAAGAGAAATAAATGGGTGATGAACTGACCAAAACCCCCATTCCCCGTCTCCTTGCACCACTCAGGTAGGAGGTAGAGCTGGGAAGGAGGGAGGAGTGGGGGGGAAGGTGTTTTTATAAGGTCTTGTTTTACTTCTTATTATCCTGCTTTGATTTTGTTAGTAATAAATTACTCTTATATCTCTAATTTGAGCCTGTTTTGCCCTTGATAATATTTAGTGAGCCATCTCTCCAGGTCCTTATCTCAGCTCATGAACCCTTTGTCAAATTTTCTCTCCTCTGTCCAGCTGCAGAAGGTGTAGAGGGGAGTGAGTGAGCGACTTTTGTGGGTGCCTGGCATCTAGCAAGTGTCAACCCATGACATCTCCCCAGCTGGAGGACTCCCCAGCTCCATAAACCATGTCACCTGGATAATCCCTTGTCATGGCAACCATCAGCTCAGGAGCAGGGTGACCTTTCAATGCCAAGCCTAGGCTGCACTGATCTTCTTCTGGTCTGTCAGGGACCCAGTATTGCCATAATTTTGTAAGACCCCAGGGAGTAACCAGGCCATTAGGATGCTTCTGGCCAGACACTGGTTGTGCTGAAGATAGAGGAATGAACAGGCTGGACAAGTCCACCTGGACCACCAAACCCAGCATGGCCACCAGCATTCATTGTCTTTCTCCTAGATTTCATTTAACCTCTTTGTTCCTGCTTTTATTTGATCTTGGTTGTGCATATGGAAAAGAGTCCCCATGTCGGTCCAGGGGGGATGGCAGGCCATGGGAGACTCCATGTCTTGCACAAGCCATGACAGATATTGATGGGTTTGGTAATATTTCTACCAGTACCTGCTTTCTGGTGGCTTTGCTGTGTTGAAATTCCAGCTACTCCACATGTGTTAAGTAATCTCCCTGCTGTTACTAAAGAGACTGTCTGTCTGTCTTCCTTCTCCCCTGCCATTTCAATTTTCTTTTATTTCTCTCTCCAGACAGACATTGCCTCTCCCATAGTGATGTGGCTTTGCTGATGTAGCCTGTTGTCTCTGTCTTTCTTGCAGAAGGACTTCACCATGCGGGAGGAGTTGCAGCAGCGGGATGTGGGACACTGGCTGGGGTTCATCACCTTTCTCTGCGAAGTCTTCAGTACCATGAGGAGCAGCACTGGAGAGCCCTTTCGAGTTCTTGTCTGCCCCATTTATACCTGCCTCAGGGAGGTAAATGCCTTCAGACTTTGTCCTTCTCCACTGGTGAGCCAAATTATTGTGTTGCAGCTCTGAGGTGCTCATGATTCATAAATGACACTGGAGCAGGTTGCCCAAAGAAGCTATGGCCCCCTGTTACGAAAGGATGTGGGGGTTTAGATAAGTCCCTGACTTTTGCCCAGGCCTCCGGCAGCAGGCAGTAGCTTTATTGAGGCAGCCACCACCCCAAAAGCTACTTTCTTTCCCAAGTTCTTTAATAATGGCTGATTCAGTCTATTGTAGAATGAATTATTTATTTAATAGACACAAAACTAACAGACATAAGACTTAAAACAAACTAATATCACACAGGAATAAGGACAAAACAAGAGAATACTAGTAGATATATACAGCACGAGGTTAAAGGTACCTATTAATTTTACAGCTAGTGAAGAAATAATATAATTTAGGATTCAATGTATCTTACCATCCAATTGTTGGTGGGGCACACATCAAGATCCTTTCCCTCAATTCCCAGGAAAGTAACCACAGAATCTGCATCCAAACTCTGGGGAGAAGTCTCCAACACTTATCAGGATGTGTGTTTAGAAGGCTTCTATCTCTGTGATAACTTGTGTGTCTTTTATAGTTTGCAAAACAGTGTCTCTCAGTCAAGAATATTTCTTTTATCTCTTCCCACATCTGCTCTCCAGACTAAGATGGTGATTCGTAGCTGAGGCTTGAGCTCTTTTGGTGTCAGAGATGATCCCTTGCTGGGCCTTTCAGCCCCTAGGTTATCTCTTTATGCACCAACTATCTGTGGTAAAAAGGGGGAAGACACGTCCTGCCACACCCCCGATCCCTGGCAGTGTTCAAGGCCAGGTTAGATGGGGCTTGGAGCAACCTGGTCTAGTTGAAGATGTCCCTGCTCATGGCTGGGGGTTTGGAATGAGATGATCTTTAAGGTCCATTCTAACCTAAGCCATTCTATGATTCGGTTTGTTTAATGATTCCTAGATGTTTGCTGTGCTAGCATCAACACTTCCCACCTCAAAAGTACCTACGTCTGCACAGATGCTTGGCTTTTCCTGCATATTGTGTTTCTGCTAAATAAGGGCATGTGCTCCAAGCAAGACCCCTTTGTCCAAGGGTTTGCAAAGCCCAACAGTTAGGATTGCGAACCCAACATTTGAGTTTGCCAGTCCCAGTGTTGTGAAAATCCCCACCCAAGGGGCTTAAAAAGCTTCCTAAAGCTGGTGAAGTCACCTGAATAGATGAGATGGACCAAGGGGACAGAAGAGCAGAGAAGTAAGGTTCCATATGTCCTTACTCCCCACCTAGTTCAGCACAAATCTAGCCCTGCCACCAGGGTTGGGAACATTTCAGAACCCAAGCTCCAGATGAGTTTGTTTCAGAGCCTGAGAATCTCACAGTTTGAGATGGTGTGTTTTGCGGAGAAAATCAAAAACTCCACAACTTTGTAAAAGTTGTAAAGCCGGTATGTTTATTGCAGCGCTGGACGCATGCAGGGATTACTCCCCTTAAAAGGCATGCGTACTTCTGGGATCTTCAGGTCTTTTTTTATCTTTCTCCCCAAATACATATGCATACAATTTCACAACAGGTTCATACATATTCATTTTACAGACTTCGCGTGACATTTAGCGCTAGTTCTTTTGTTATCAGAAAGAATTCTTAGGCCAAGTTGACTTGTCTCCCCCCTCCCTTATCTCTGTCTTTCACTGAAGCAATTTCTGAGCTCAGACTAAACAGCTAAGATTCCAAGGCTTAACTAAAAGATATACATTTAACCTAAATCAAAAAGGCTTTCTACCCTGGAACCTGGAAAATTTCTACTCTGTCTCAGGTGGTAGATATCTTGGTGAGGACAAACAAAAAAGGCAACTCAAGGAGGGTTTTCCCCCATCCTGTTTTAATGGTGGTTTTGTCTCCTGTTGCTGTCTGTAGAAGACTTTCTCAGAAAAACCTGCCTCACTGCCCAGGGCTGGAGCTGTGAATCTCAAATTGTCAGTAGTGCTTCTGTCGGGCCATAAATAACTTGCTGTAAAATAAGTTCTCTGCTAGACCCTTGCCAAAGGAAGCATAAAGAAACTGCTGACAGTGACTTTTAACATGTATGGGAAGTTTTCTTTGAATGAAAACACATCATAAGCATTTTGTCTTCACAGTAATATTGTATGTAGGGCTCACAGATGGTGACTGTAGCAGTGAGAAAGAGTGCAGGCATTGTGATGGGGCATACATATCCAGAGGAGAAGGTGGGAGAGGGATGCTAAGAATAGCCTAACTTCCCCAAAATCTCTGCTAATGGAGGTATGTCACTTTATGGGGAAGAACTAGGCATCCAGCAAAGTCCTCATTTCCCTCTGCTTCCCATCACAGTCATGAAACAACCCAGCCCTTATTCTGCCAGGATTTTTCTCTGCCTGCTTCTTAAAAATACATCTCTGTTCCTTAGGAGGACATCTTTGTCCCTGTGGTGTTGTCAGAGAAGACTCTTAGCTGACATGGGTGCATCTGAGTCTTCTGGCACTCCTGCCCCCAAAAGGTTGATCTGAGACTGCTTGCTCCACAGGGTTGTGACCTTGACTCATGCTGTTTCTCTTCCATGGCTCTGCGATAGGTTTTCATCTTGCCATCGTTTTTTGCCACCATCAGGTAATCGTGATGCCCAGGGCCAACCCAGGAGATCACAACCACCTATTTTTTAGTAGTGATAGGTGCCAGGCTCTGAGATGGTTGCCAGAACCAAAGTCAGGCTGAAGACTCAGACGAGGAGGAGGTGGTGAGCTCCTCTAGCTTTAGCCAGGAGAGGACAAGGATATTTGCACAGACTGGCTCTGCCAGGTGCTCTGTGATAGGGTGAAAATTCCCTAATCATGCAGAGTACTTGTCCTTTAATGAGCTTCATGAAACACATGGGCTGGTGTTCCAGGGCAGGAGGGGGTGTTACCATGGCCTATAAGGTTTGGGACCTGCACTTTCCTCAGGACAGGTTCACTGGGCTTTTTCCCCTTCCTGCTGATCAGCACATATGCCCCTGTGCAGTTTCATCCCCTTGCCCCTAACTCCTGCCCCCTTGGGCATCCCCCAGCAAACCCCCTCCGTGCTGTCCACAATCATGCTTAGCTCTCTGCCTCCATTCACCCATCCTTTGACAATGAATCATTAGCAGAGACAAGATAACATCTCTCCCTCTGCCTGTCCTTTCAGCTCCTCTTGCTTTCTAGTTTCCCTTTTTTTTCCTTTTTTCCTCTTCCTTTTCCTTTACAGCTCTGGCAGACTCAGTCAAAGCTCAGCAAACAAGAGGAAGGGGAAAGCTGCCTGATGAATGAGCCAGGAATGTCTCTTCCCTTTCCACTGCAAAACTTCCTCTCTCCAGCTCCTTTCCTTTCCCAACAAATAAAAACTTATTATCACCATAATTAGTTGTGGAACTGGCCCAGGTGGGAAGGAAGATGGCAGCAAGGAAATTGGTGCTAGTTGTCTCAGTGAGGAATCTGTGCTGGGGACATGGCTGGGACATCAGGTGACAATGCAGTATTATTTTTTGAGAGGTATGGATGGATTGGTGTAGTGGGTTGACTCTGGCTGGGTGCCAGACACCCACCAAAGCCGCTCTCTCATTCCCCTCCACAACTGAACAGGGGAGGAAAAATATAACAAAGGGTTCATGGGTTGAGATAAGGACCAGGAGAGATCATGCGCCAAATACCATCATGGACAAAACAGGCTCGAATCGGAGATATTAATTGAATTTATTGCTAACAAAATCAGAGAAGGAAAATGAGAAGTAAAATAAATCTAAAAAACACCCTCCCCCTACCCTTCCCTCCTTCCCAGCTCTACCTCCTCCCCCAGTGGCAGAGAGAGATGGGGAATGGGGGTTAGGGTCAGTTCATCACATGTTTCTGATGCTGCCCAGGGAGAGGAGGCCTTTGCCTGCTCCAACATGGGGTCCCTCCCATGGGAGACACTTCATTAACTTCTCCAATGTGAGCCCATCCCATGGGCAACAATTCTCCATGAACTGCTGCCACATGGGTCACTCTCCCATGGGGTGCAGTCCTTCAAGCACAGCCTCCTCCACTGTGGGTCCCCTACAGGGTGATAAGTCCTACCAGCAATCCTGCTCCAGTGTGGGCTCCTCCCTCCACAGGTCTGCAGGTCCCTGCCAAGAGCCTGCTCCAGCATGGGTTTCCCACAGGTTTACAGCCTTCTTTCAGACATCCATCTGTTCCAGCATGGGTCTCCTCCAAGGGCTGCAGGTAGATCTCTGCATCCCCATGGTCCTCCATGGGCTACAGGGTCACAGCTGCTTCACCATGGTCATCACCACCGGCTGCAGGGGAATCTCAGCTCCAGTGCCTGGAGCACTTCCTGCCCCTCCTTCTCCACTGACCTTGGTGTCTGTAGAGCTGTTCCCCTCACATATTCTTATCAGAATAAATCAGGTGAGACTCCATCTTCTTCATGCAGGAAAAGCTAATTCTTTATTCACATAACTCATTTTTATAGAGTTTTTACAGACCTCATGTGCAACTTTAATTGGTTAATAGTGTCCTAGGGTGACGTTATGATGCTTGTATCCCCAATCGGGTGTTCTGTTCATGCTGGATATTATATTCTGTGCCTTCAAGACTGGCTCTGGAAGAGAAGGCGGGGAGAAGAAGAAGCATGGAGTTTTGTTATCAGCCTGCTCTCGCTCCTCCACTATGGTGTCTGGGCACGAATGGGGCAGAACATGGCAGTCTGTTGTTTTTTAGTTGGTTTGGCTAGCTGAGGCAGAGAGGTTCCCTGGACTGTTTCTCTTTCCCTTTTTTTTGATCTGTTCGAGCCTGCTCTGGTCTGGGACCCAGGGAAACACCGAGAGTTCGCACTTTGTAGCCTGCTGGGGCCTACTCTGGGCAGAAGCCTTTCCCAGAGCCAGAGGGACTGATAACAGAGCAACCACCCATCGGAGAGATTTTCTGAATTTGTCATCTCTTCAGAGTGACAAATTAGTTTTGTCATCCAGTATTGTTCATTTTTTGTGCTGGGGGGTGCTTTGCCTGTTAAATAAACAGTTTTTTTTCCACTTCTCTCTGAGGAAATCCTTCCCAAATAGGTTGGGGGGAGGGGCCATGTGGGTTTGCTTTCTGGGAGGGCCCCTTTTAGAGGTTTTCTTCCAAATTTGCCCTAAACCAGGACAATAGATTTCTTGCCAATTACTCTATTGGTTAGTAAAAGGTATCTTACTTGTCCATCAAATCTCTCTATTCTTAAATTGTTTACATATTTTCTTCACTGATTCTCATGGGATAGATTTAATGTTTATGCAGGTGATAGTTGTTTTTCACCCAGGAATAGATGGTTATATTAACGAACTATTCATACCGGGTTTGTGTCCGCATGGGATCTTGCAAAGTGCTAGCTGCACTTAGAAGAAGTGACAGGCTAGACACTGATCTAACAGAGTAGGCCTGATTTTATGAGGTCTTTCTTTTATAATTTTTCTACCTGACTGCAATATTCCAACAGTCTGCAAGGCTGCTAGAAAACAAACCAGAAACAAAAGCGAAAAGCCTTTTGCAACTAAGGTTGAGTATTATATAACAGGCCGTGCAGATTCTGGCATGCAGCCTTCTCTCTTAGGAAATCAAGCAGACTCTGTCTGCTTTGCAGCAAGAACTGCTACTTTTATTGACCAGGTATTGGCGATGAGGAGAGATGGGGAGACTACGATTTGGTCAGAAGAATCTAAATTTATTGTGGAATACCTATGTTTATATACTATTTTAGGAAGGCTGGTAATGTTTTACTACAATGATTGGGTTAATCATCACATAAACAAACTTATGTGTTTTACAACATGTCTTGCTCGCAGAAGTTGATGTAATTTTCTTTTCTGGTAAGTCCTGATTTAATCTTCAGCTTAGTTTTGATTTAATCCTCAAAGTTCTGTTTGCTCTTGCCAAGGCATCCTGTTATCAAATCTCTTATGCTCACCAGGTCCAAAGTCCATCATCTGTCTTGTGCATCCCAATATCTCCCCCTTCTCTTTTCAACCAAAACCACTCATTTTATTAGTTAATCTCTGCACACATTGAAGCAAGCAAGGTATCATGATTAATACAATTATTATCAAGATCATCACATACATACCCATCTTAAAAAGAATCTTTTAGCGAAAAACCTAGCCACTAAAGGCTCAGGCTTGATCATTATAAACTAAAAACATTCCTGATGGCAGCCACAGGGGGGGCATTACTGGATTTAGAAAGGCTGCCAGAAGTATAATTGCACCAAAAGGTTTGATTCTTACACACAGGGTGATAGGGAGAAACATTTAAAAATTTTAGACTGATTACTTCCTGGGTATTTTAAATTAACATAAAAATCCAATTTCAGAGAACACAGGAGCTCTAACTCTTGGGGTTCCAAGGGTGTTTCAGGAAGGTAAAGGATCCAATTTGATATGATTTGATTTGCTTTTAAAATTTTTAGTGTAAATATTAGTGTTAAGTTCAGGAGGAGCTATACCCAGGAAATATGGGGGGAAACTGCAAAGGGCAGTTTTTCTTGCAAACAGCCCCAGCCTCTGTGGGATGATTACAGGTTAAATCTAGAAGCATAAGGGCACAGGTAACTGGGGTGCCAGAAGGAGCTGTGATTCAGTACCAACCACCTACAAAGCGGCTCAAACATCTTCATAAGCTGCCAGTATCTCCTTTTTGATTGGAATATGGGGGGCTTCAGATCCTCTGTATCCCCTACTCCAAAAACCTAGAGGTCGATCTTGAGTCTCCCCTGGCACTTTCTGCCAGAGGCTCCAGGTAGGGCCATTCTCCCCAGCTGCAGTAGAGCACATTTTTTACATCTTGCCCTGTTCAGACTGGCCTGAGGGGTACTGCATGAACTATCTCCTGCTTGATTCGTTCAAAGGCTTGTCGTTGCTCAGGGCCCCATTGGAAATCATTCTTCTTCTGGGCCACTTGATAGAGAGGGGTGACAATCAGACTAATTTGGAATGTGCATTCTCCAAAATCCCACAACACCTAAAAAAGCTTGTGCTTCTTTCTTGTTAGTTGGTGGGGACATCTCTGTTATTTTATTAATAATCTCCATTGGGATCTGGTGATGTCCATCCTTCCATTTTATCCTAAAAACTGGATCTCCTGTGCATGTCCCTTTACCTTACTTTGTTTTAAGGCAAACCAGGCTTTTAGAAGGATTAGTTTTATTTTCTTCTTTCTCAAAAACTTCTGCTGTATTGCCCCATATAATGATATCATGGAAGTATTTGAGGTATTCTGGAGCTCCACCCTCTTCCAGTGCAGTCTGTATCAGTTCATGACAGATGGTCAGGCTATGTTTCCACCCCTGGGGCAGTTGATTCCAGGTGTACTGGACACCCATCCAAGTAAAACTAAACTGTGATCTGCACTCTGCTGGCAAAGGGATTGAGAAAAACACATTAGTGATATCAATTATGGCATTACTTTGCTGCCTTTGACTTCAGTTCATATTGAAATTCCAACATGTCTAGTACGGCAGTACTCAGAGGTGGCACAACCTCATTTAGACCACAATAGTCTACTGTCAGCCTCCATTCTCTGTTAGAATTTTGCACTGGCCATATGGGGCTGTTAAAGGGTAAGTAGGTCCTACTGATCACTCCTTGGCTCTCCAGGTGATGAATTAGTTCATGGATAGGAATTGCGGAGTCTTGATTGGTGCAGTATTGCCTTGGATGCAGTGTTGGTGGTAGCAATTGGCACCTGCTCTTCTTTAACCTTCAGCAACCCTACAACAAAGGGATCATTTGAAAGACCAGGCAAGGTAGACAATTGTTCAGTGTCCTCCATCTCCATGGCAGCTATAACAATAGCCCACTGATACCCTTTTGAATCCTTTAAAATATCCTCTCCTGAGATAGTCTATGCCAAGGATTCATGGAGCCTCTGGTCCAGTCCCAAGGGGGTGTTTGTGCTACTCATTCCCAATCAGGCTGATTTCAGCCTCCAATAGAGTCAGCTGTTGGGATCCCCCTGTCACTCTAGAAATACAAATGGATTCTGCCCCTGCAAAGCTCGATGGCATTAGGGTACACTGCACCAGTGTCTATTAAAGCCTTGTACTCCTCTGGGGCTGCTGTGCAAGGCCATTGAATCCACGCATTTCAGTAAACCCGGTAATGCCTCTCCTCCACCTAGCTGGAGGCAGGGCCCCTCTAATACAGATCACAAGGTTCCCTGCTAAGATCTTGTAGAAATGGACTATAACTTCTCTCCACAGAGTCAGTAGTATGATCAGACCTTCCATTCTGCCTGGAAAACTGTCCTCTGGAGACTGGAGCAGCAACTTTCCTGGAAAAAAACCCATTTGTGGCTGTTTTCCCTGCAATTACCTCACCCGTGGATCTAGGATTGAGAGGGTTGTTCGTCCCACTTCCTCATGTCCTCTCTGTGGTCCTGTAGGTAAAAGCACAGGGTAGCCCATGGTGTATACCTTCTATATCCTCTCTCTTGAGCAAGAGGATGCCTGCTATCAGTTGTTGAAATATGGACCCATACAGGTAGGGAATAGAACATATCCTCTCTGAATTGCTGGAACTTCTGAGTCAGTTTATCTGCAGCTTCTCCACAGCCTCAACAACACAGGAAGGTATACTGTCTTCAATTCCCAGAGCTGCCAAATCATACCACCTACTGTTGGTGATGTGTGGTATTTTCAGGGTCCCCCATGGCAGGAAGGATATGATAAATCTGATTCCATGCTCTTAGAAGGCTAATTTATTATTTATGGTGTATGTTATGTTATGTTATGTTATGTTATGTTATGTTATGTTATGTTATGTTATGCTATACTAAAGAATAGAGAAAGGATACTTACAGAAGGCTTTACAAGATACTAATGAAAAACCTGTGACTCTCCAGAGCCTTGACACAGCTGGACCGATATTGGTCATTTAGTAAAAACAATTCACATGTTGGATAAACAATCTCCAACCACATTCCAAAGCAGCAAAACACAGGAGAAGCAATCAGATAATTATAGTTTTTATTTTTCTCTGAGGCTTCTCAGCTTCCAGGAGAAGAAATCCTGGCGAAGGGATTTTTCATAAAATATGACAGTGACAGTGATGCATCATCTTTCCAGAGTAATATTGTCAAGGGGTTTCATGCACTGTTGGTGCACTCCATAAATTTCTGCCACATGGGTCACTGACATAAGACATCATCTGGATCCATGGGGAGCTGTGCATTGTCCGAGTCAAAATAGATAATTTCTTTTATGGCAAATTCCCTCAGATATTGAATATCTTTCTCTATTGCAGTCCATTTGCCTGAGTGACATGGAATATCATTTCTATAGGGATACCTTGCCCTCACACTTGATAAGAGTCACCTCCAGAGACTAAAGACTTGTGTCTTTTTTCCCATTGATTTGTCAAAGTCTGGTTCCTTTGGAAGTGATCCCAGCTACTTGGCTTCCTTACCCTCTAATTTCACACTGTTGACTCTGTTGTCCCAGCACCAGAGCAGCCAGGCGGTAATATGCTCACATGGATGATGGCTGAAATCTTTTTGTACTTCCTGCAGCTCACTCAGGGATAGGGATCAAGTGGTGGTTGTCTCTTCTATATCCTCCTCCAGTTCCTGTGATGGCCATGATGATGGCCCTGAAAATCACCCTTGTGATGGTTCTGCTTCATCATCCTCTTTGCTGTCCTCATCCTCCTCGACTGTCTTTGCTGAAGCTTTTTTACAGGGTGACTTTTGTGTACATTTCTTCTGCTTCTGTACAGGGGCAACTGATAACCAGCACATGTTGATTCGCAGTTTGTGGCTTCAGTGGCATGGGTATAGTGTGTTTGCATCAAAATATTTTAAGTAAATATGAATTAGATTGCACATGATGAATGCAATTGGTTGAGTTCAGGTTTGTGGTCATAAAAGTGCTAGTACTTCAGGGCTGTGCAACTGTAAGTATTGTATTGGGTTTACATGGCCAGATTTTGGTAGCTGGGGAGGGGCAAGGCTACAGGGGCGGCTTCTGTGAGAAGCTTCTAGAAGCTTCACTAATGTTCAACAGAGCCAATGCCAGCCAGCTCCAAGACGGACATGCTATGAGCCAATCAGAGATGATGGTAGCACCTCTGTGATAGAATATTTGAGATAGAAAAAAAGTTATTGTGCAAATGTAACTTTGGGTAGAGAAGAGTGGGGTGAAAACGTGAGAGGAGCAACTCTGTAGACACCAAGGTCAGTGGAGATGGAGGGAGAGGAAGTGTTCCAGGCACCAGAGCTGAGATTCCTCTGCAGCCCGTGATGAAGACCATGGGGATGCAGAGATCCATCTTCAGCCCATGGAGGAGACACATACTAGAGCATGTGAATGCCTAAAAGAAGGCTGTGACCCTGTGGAAGGCCCATGATGGAGCAGGCTCTTGGCAGGGACTGATGCATTGTTCACAGGGGTCTTAGGATGAGGGAAGAGACGAGAAAGTTGACTCCATGTTCAGAAGGCTTGGTTTATTATTTTATGATATATATTATATTAAAACTATACTAAAAGAATAGAAGAAAGGATTTCATCAGAAGGCTTAGCTAAGAATAGAAAAGGAATGAATAACAAAGGTTTGTCTCTGACCGAGACTGTCTGGACATGTGGACTGTGATTGGCTATTAATTAAAAACAACCAGATGAGACCAATCACAGATCCACCTGTTGCATTTCACAGCAGCAGATAAGAATTGTTTGCATTTTGTTCTTGGGGTCTCTCAGCTTCTCAGGAGGGAAAAATCCCAAGGAAAGGATTTTTCATAGAACATGTCAGTGACAGCAGGGACCTGCAGATCCATGGAGAGAGGACCCCATGCTAGACCAGGTTTTCTGGTAGGACTTGGGACCCTGTGGGGGACCCACTCTGGAGCAGCCTGTTCTTGAAGAACTGCACCCCATGGAAAGGGACCCATGCTGGAGCAGTTAGTGAAGAACTGTAGCCCATGGGAAGAACTCACACTGGAGAAGTTTGTGGAAGACTGCCTCCTGTGAGAGGGACCCCACACAGGAGCAGGGGAAGGACTCCTCTCCCTGAACAGCAGGAGAAACCACAGGTGATGAACTGACCATAACCCCCATTCCATCTCCCTGCACCATTGGGGTAGGAGGCAGAGCCTGGGAAGGAGGGAGGGGTGGAGGGAAGGTGTTTTTAAGATTTGTTTTACTTTTCATGATCCTGCTCTGATTTTGATTGGTAATAAATTCAGTTAATATCCCTAAGCTTAGTCTGTTTTGCCTGTGACGGTATTTGGTGAGTGATCTCTCCCTGTCCTTATCTCAGTTCATGAGCTTTTCATTACATTTTCTCTCCCCTGTCGATTTGTGGCATGAGAGTGGCTTTGGTGAGTGTCTGGCATCCAGTCATGGTCAGCTTACCACAGGCATGGACTTGGACTATGATTCCCAGAATACCAGCAGTTTTGCCTGCTGAGCCCTACTCTGCTGCCTGTGCCAGGGCTTGGTGGTCAGGCTGTGGGCTTCCCCAACCCAAATATCAAGGCAAAGGTTGAACTGTGGCCCTTGCAACTGGTATCTCTTGGTGCCTCAGTGGAGTAGTGGAGCACATAGTGCTTGGATGGATGAGGTGGAGCACATGATGTCTTGATGGACAAGGTGGAGCACATGGTGCCCTCATGGACTGGACAAGATGGAGCATACGCATTCTCCTTGTTCAGCCTAGTCACATCAGATGAGGTCCTGGAGGGCAGCATGACAGTGAAGGGTGCCTGCTCAAGTCTGGGGGTAGGATATGGTCTCTGTTTCATCATAAGTAGATAAGACTGTTCTTCAGTAGGCAAATATCTGAGCACTTGACAGTGACATATTCCTCCCCATAACTGCCTTTTGGGGTATGGAAGTGTGTCCCAACCTTGTGAGTGGGAAGCTAGGGCAAGAAAAGCCCAAGTGAAGTTACAGACTTTCTCTGACCATGTTTTCCTGGCAGAGAGCAGGATCATCAAGGACACCACAACAGAGGAAGGACTGGAGTTGGGCCACCACAGGTCCTTCTTTATCAATCCTACATTGGGATACAAAAGACAGATGATGGACTTTGGATCTGGTTAGCATAAGAGATTTGATAATCAGGATGCCTTGGCAAGAACAAACAGCTTTGAAGATTGCAATAAAATTAAATCAGACTGACTTACTGGAAAAGAAAATTACATCAAGACTTCTGCAAGCAAGAGATATTGTAAAATGAATAAGTTTGTTTATGTGATGACTAACCCAATCATTGTAGTAAAACATTACTAGCCTTCCTAAAATAGTATATAAGCATAGGTAGTCCGCAATAAATTTAGATTCTGACCATCTCTCAGTCTCCCTGTCTGTATCATCATCACTGATAATACGAACTCCACTTTATTGCTTTGAGTTCCACATTACATTCTTTACTAAAGAATAGCAAAAATTAAAAAGGTGAGTATATATTTTATTTGTAGCCATCTCTCTGCATGTGGGTGATGTCTTAAGTTTTTAGCTTTTATATTTTTTAGATTCTATACTGCATTAGTGTATAACTGAACTCTATATAGAATGCTAGTTAGCTTTCTTCACATTTTGGTCAGACTAAACAAACCACCTGGGCCTGGGAACCAAGGTGACACCATTTGCCTTAGACCCCAGAAAGTATAAACAAAAGTGAATCAGGGGGAGTATTACAGGGGTTTTCTGAGGTCCCAGGATGAGGGAAGAGACGACAACGTTGACTCCATGTATCAGAAGGCTTTGATTTATTATGATATGATATATAAGATATAGAAACTATACTAAAAGAGTAAAGAGAAAGGTTTCACTACAAAGGCTAAGCTAAGAATAGAATAGGAATGTGTAAACTGAAGTCTTCTCAGCCCGAGACGGGCCGAACAGGTGAATTGTGATAGGCTCTTAATTGCAAACAGTCCGACGGGGCCAATCACAGATTTTCCCGTGGCATTCCACAGCAGCAGATAAGAATTGTTTACCGTTGTTCCTGAGGCTTCTCAGCTCCCAGGAAAGGAAAAATCCTAAGTAAAGGATTTTTCATAAAATATGTTGGCAACAGGGGAGAAGCTGTCTTGGTTTGAAAAGACAGGTATCTGCTAAGGAAGGCAGGAGTCTCCCTTGAAATGGAAAATTTAAACTCCCTCTCTCCAAATTATTATAATTTCTAAATTAAAGGGCTCTCAGGCAAAGATATGGGAATAGGAATAACAGTTCTTTATTAGGGAAAAATAAAAATAAAACAAAAATGCAGTAATACAAAACAACACTGACAGAGTCAGAATAGAACCTGACACCCTGTTGGTCAGGGTGTTGGTAGCAGTCCCATTAAATGTTGGCTGCAGTACTTCTGGAGTGACAGATGTGGTTCTGTTGAAGCAGTGATCCTGTAGAAGGGTGGAGTTTTCCTCTGAAGGTCTGGAGGTGATGTAGATGGGCCTGGTCTTCCTCTGGGAATCCAGTGGAAAGGCTGACTGTAGTGTTCCAAATTTCAGATTATATCCAGGTAGGAATGCTTGGCTCCTCCCTCTGGGCAGAGCATCTCACAATGGGATGATGTAATTTTATCAGTCATTCAGTGAGACTCAATGGCCCATTAACAGAAGATATTTTCCAAAGGGAGGATTGGTTGTGGAAGAGATAAAGAAAAACTGCCCCACCTGGTTTTAACAGGTGGCCCAATTAACAGAAGGTAACTGCCCCACCTCTAACAGATGGCAATAGAATACACACCCCAGCCACATCTTGCATTTCCAACACAAGATGTTATGCACCCCTTATTCTATTACCATCTGCATCATACCCAAAATCAATAAACTCCACAAAATGAAACCTTACACATGGTTCTCACTTAGGACTAGGTTTCCCTGTGGTACACAACGGGCTTCATCATCTTTCTGCATTACCCACCAAGTGTAACCAGGTCCTTGAGCAAAAACAATCCCACAGATGGGTTTGTCTTTGCCTGAGGTGGGACTAATCCAAACAGTCTTTCCCAAAATACCTTTTGCGTATACCACAGGGACTTTATCTCCATCCACTGTGTGCAAGGACTCGCAGGACCAGCTAGATTGATGGACCCTCGGGTGTTGACCATCCAGGTGGCTTTTGCTAAGTTCATTTCCCAATTTCTAAAAGTTCCCCTGCCAAGTGCCTTCAGGTGAGTCTTAAGCAGTCCGATGCACCATTCAACTTTCCCGGCAGCTGGTGCATGATAAGGGATATGATATATTCATTCAATATCATGTTCTCTCTATTTGCTCCATGTGGCATCAGTGGTGTGGTGGGTAGAGGGAACCTTTCCTTTAAACATCCACCCCAGAACCGGTAGTCAGGGTGCCAGGAAAAGTTGTGCTTCCATGCCAATCACCTCCGAGGCAGCTTGAACTCCTTCATAGGCAGCCAAGATTTCCTTCTCTGTGGGAGTGTAGTTGGCTTCTGATCCTCTTTAATTTCAGCTCCAGAATCCCAGTGGTCAGCCTCAAGTCTCCCCAAGCACCTTCTGCCAAAGGCTCCAGGACAAGCCATTGTTACTGGCTGCAGAGAAGAGCACATTCTTCACCTCTGGTCTCATCCTGACTGGGCCAAGGGCTACCACATAAGCGTTCTCCTACTTGATCTGGGCAAAGGCTTGTTACTGTTCAGGACCCCAGTGGAAATCGTTCTTCTTGTGGGTAACCAGGTAGAGAGGGCTCACGATCTGGCTGTACTTGGGAATGCGCATTCTCCAAAAACCTATAGCGCTTAGGAAAGCCTGTGTTTCCTTCTTTCTGGTTGGTGGAGACATAGCAGGGATCTTGTTGATGACCTCAGTGGGAATCTGACACCGTCCATCTTGCCATTTTACTCCCAGGAACTGGATCTCTCAGACAGGTCCCTTGACTTTGCTCTTCTTGATGGCGAAGCTGGCTTCCAGTACAATCTGGATGATCCTCTCTCCTTTCTCAAATATTTCCATTGCTGTGTTCCTCCACACAATGATGTCATTGATATACTGCAGATGTTCTGGAGCTTCACCCCTTTCCAGTGCAGCCTGGATCAGTCCATGGCAGATGGTGAGACTGTGCTTCTACCCCTGGGGCAGTCGGTTCCAAGTGTATTGCATGCCTCTCCCGGTGAAAGCAAACTGAGGCCTGCATTCTGCTGTCAGAGGAAAGGAGAAAAATGTGGTGGCAATGTCAATAGTGGCATACCACTTTGCTGCCTTTGCACTCCAGCTCATACTGGAATTCCAGCATGTCCAGCATGGCAGTGCTCAGTGGTGGAGTCACTTCATTCAAGCCACAATAGTCCACAGTCAATCTCCATTCTCTGTCAGATTTGTGCACAGGCCAAATGGGGCTGTTGAAGAGTGAGTGGGCCTTACTGACCACCCCTTGGCTCTCCAACTCACGGATCATTTTGTGGATGGGGATCACGATCCGATACTGCCAGTGCTGAACCTTTGATGTGGCAATTGGTACTCATTGCTTTTCCACCCTCAGGAGTCCTACTGCAGATGGGTTTTCTGATAGTCCAGGCAAGGTGTTCAATTGCTCAATGTCCTCTGCCTCTGCAGCAACTTTTCCAAAAGTCCATCTGTGTCCCTTTGGGTCTTTGTAATAGCCATTCCAGAGGAAATCTATGCCTAGAATACACAGGGCCTCTGGGCCAGTCACAATAGGATGTTTCTGCCACTCCTTCCCAGTCAGGCTCACCTTGGCTTCCAACAGGGTCAATTGCTGTGATCCCCCTGTCACCCCGGCAATGGAAACAGGTTCTGCCTGTTGTTATAGTGCACAACACAACACAAAGTACCACAACTCCATCAGAAGGTTGCAAGAGAGATTTATTATAGCAACACGTTGCTTTTATACTTTTTCAAGATATTTACATTCACTCAACATACACATTCACTGCCCATTGGTTATAAGAAAGAAACAAAATTCTCAGTAGGTGATCAAGGAGCCATGTCATTCTGTGAACCAGCTAGAGTCCGTATCTTTTAACTTTCTCTCCTTCATCACGTTGCCATGGTGAAAACCTTGTTGTCTTCCTCAGGAGAGATACGGGGCTTTCCTTATCATCAGGAAGCCTTTGCTGGCTCACAAGAAGAGCACAGAATGTCTTTCCTACATCCGCCCCCACATGTCCCGATGGCATTAGGGTACACTGTGCACCAGTATCAAGTAATGCTTCATATTTTTGTGTGTCTGATGTGCCAGGCCATTGGATTTACATTGTCCAAAAGACCCAGTTTTCCCGTGCCCCTTCCTGGCTCTGACTTTGGGGCCTGTGCCTTGCACTGGTGCCATATGGGAACTGTTCCTCCTCACCTCCTCCCTTATCTCCCTCATCTCCTCTTGGAGGCTCTTAATTACAGCAGAGACATGAGCCTGCATTGGGCCATTGATCATACTCTTGTAATTTCTAAGCTTGTTGGCAACAGAACCCACTGTCTCTCGGTTGGTATCGGCATTAATTGTTGCAATAAAGGTGGTGTATTGAGATGGCCCTAGATTTGCCAGACTCCACACCATTTGCCCTGTGCACCTGACCTTGTCGGGGTCATTATCATGCTGTCCATCCCTCCCAAAAAGTACCTCCAATACTGCCACTTCTCTCAGCTGTTGGATCCCTTCCTTAAGGGTCTTCCAGCGCATTCTATGATGGTGCTCCTGCATTCTCTCTCTGTGGACAAACCTCTCTCTGACACTCATTAAAAGCCGCTCCCGGAGGGAAAGTGACCCTGGTTCCCTTACGAATACCTGATTCACACCTGAGTCCTGGGTCAAGGGTCCCAGATTCCTTGCCTCACCACCATCCAGTTGCACACCTGTACCCATAAGGTCCCAGACCCGAAGTAACCAGATTG
The DNA here is from genome assembly GCF_022539315.1 of Serinus canaria. Classification (NCBI taxonomy): domain Eukaryota; kingdom Metazoa; phylum Chordata; class Aves; order Passeriformes; family Fringillidae; genus Serinus; species Serinus canaria. The sequence continues at coordinate 17,761,392 of NC_066342.1, forward strand.
GATGAACCTCACGTCCCTGTCGTACAATGTCTTTGTGCAGATTACGGAGACTTTCTTATGTCAGGGGCTCAGTGGTAATCACAACCTCTGTCTCCCCTGCAGGTTGTGGGGGCCCTCCTTTCTTATCCTTATCAGGGTGCTCTGATTTCATCTTAGACTTCCTCGTTTCCACAGGGGTGACTGCTGCTGGCTGTGACTGCCCTTGTGGTTCAGCTGGAACCTGGACAGCTGTAACATTTGTGGGTTCCACTGCTGCTCCATTAGGCTTTCCCTCTTCGAGGCAAGGGAAGGGTTTCTCACCAACTGGGGAAATGTACTCCTTCAGCATCTGGCCCATCTCACATATCTCCTTCACCAGAACTCCCACCTTATCTGGGTGGTTCATTTCTGAGGTAGGCTGTGGGGCAGGGTCAGGCAGTGGGGCAGCATCTTTAGTCCCTGGGGCAGTGTCAGGCTCTGTGGCAGCCTCCCTAGTTTCTGGCACCATGTCAGGTTCTGGGGCAGCATCCCTATTCTCTGGGGTAGATATCAGCCTGGTTATCCAAGTCAATCTTCCCTTATCTCTTAATGCTAAATAGAACAGGCCTATCAGCAACACCAACCACTGTATGATATCGTTAACATTTAGAGAAGAGTTGAACCCTTCGAAAACTGGTGGGGCTGAAGGGCTGGGAGAAAATTTCCCCCAGTGTAATTTCCTCACGGTAAGTACCATTATCAAAGTAACCCCAAAAACATACAGTTAGTGTATGATGCTCTGAATCCATGTGCTCACCTCCCAGAGGAAGTTAAAAATCCATTAATTCCTCACCTTATTGACCTATAGTTATAGTAATTGCTCGACAACCCCAATATTTGGGAATGATTGGCATCTGACTCCAAGGCTTCAGAATGCTGAATACTCGCTTTATTAAAACTATACTGTATTACATTACAACTCTATTAAAGAGAGATGCTATCCTATACTATATCATACTTACTTCTAACTACTAAAGAATACTAAAGAAAACTCATGACTCTCTGCCCGAGAGTCAGGACACAGCTTTTTGCGATTGGCCAAGGAAACAAAACAATCCTCAGTAGAATCCAATTACCAAATTCCTTCAGGTAAATAATCTTCCAACACATTCCACATGTGCAAAAAAACAGGAGCAGCAAATGAGATAAGAATTGGTTTTTCTTTCTCTGAGGTTCCTCGCTGCGATTTCCAGGAAATATCCTTGGGAAATTGTGCCTTGATTTTCTCTGTGAAGAGAAATGCAGCCACACATAGTGCCAACTGGATAACAGCCAGAGTTGCTTTTGTCATAGGGCCCGTATTTAGATAAGGAGCTGCAAATGGGAAAAATGTAGCCACAACCATGTGCCAACTGAACCAGGGTAGGCCAGACCACATGGTGCTGCCAAACAAGGCTTTTATATTCAGCACACAAAAATTAGGTTACCCAGTAACTGTTATTCTTTTTTCACCTGTTCCTCTCAATGCCCTCAGGCCCCACATTGGGCACCAAGATCTGTCCTGGTTTAAAGGACAGGTGTCTGCCAAGGAAGGTGGGAACCTCCCTTGGAATAGAAAATGTGACCCCCTTCCCTCTGAATTATTATAACTTAGAAATTACAGGGCTTTCGGGCAAAGATATAGGAAAAGGAATAACAGCTCTTTACGTATATATATATATATATGTATGTATATATATGTACAACAAGACAAACAAACAACAGCAGCAACACAATTAGCTCTTTTTTCCCTAGCTACTTTCCAGTTGTTGGGGAGCTGGGAAAAAAATAGGCATTTATTTGTAAAGGAAAGGAAACGTGAAAAAATAAGAGTGGGAATGAGACATAAGGTTGAGAATTTGAACTGTGATTTTAACTAAAGGATTTGACTTTGGACCATGTTTAGTTATGCTGAGAAAATTTTATATGGGGAGCTTTAATCACTCCAAACACTTTTCCAAAGTTTACCTTTCCCTAATGAGTTTCAGATACTAATGAAGCCAGTTTTCCCAAGTTTTCTCCTTTTTCTCAGTGTTTAATGCATGCATTCATCTTGTTCACCCCAAGCTGATGAGATGGAAGTGGCTGTATGTGAAAAACGCGTTCATTCTCATGTGAAAATTTAAAAAGTTGTAATAAAGGACAATAGGAGACAAGGACAGTAAAGCAAAGATTACAGCCGGGTGCATCTTGGTACTCAGCCAAGAGCACACCTTCACCTTTGGGGATACCCCTTAAATATCTTTTCCATTACATCAGTCCGTTGCATATTCATAGACCCTTATGCATATCCTATTTTTTCCATAAACTAGTTCCCATATTCCAGGAACTATTTTACATGGCCCCTCCTTGGGTCCTCCTTTTTAGACCATGCGTGTTTCGTGGCTGTGGTTTCGGCTCCTTCTCTTTATCACTTCCAGTTTGGGACTTGGTCCATACTTTCTTCAGATGGCAAATGCTGATAGTTGGCATATCAATAGCAGGGTCCACATTACATATTCACTGGATGTCATCCCGACCAGACAGTTCACTCCTAACTATATCAGCTACCACTATTACTATGTCTAAGTTTTTGTTAATAGCATAAATAAAAGCAAAGTTATTTTAACATTTTACATATAGCATTCATCTTAATATTTGTGAAAAGCCAACAATATAATATACATTTATAACATGTAGCTTCAAGTGTAATTTTATCAGCTACCTCATGGTACAGTGTTTTTCATAACTCTCCCTCTCACTTTGTTGGCTGATTAAGAATCTCAGTATGTGGAAGATCAGACAGCTATAGAAGCTGAGCTGGATAGTGCCACCAACCTTTTGGCCCTGATACAGTGGAAGCTGTTGTAGAAATAAACTCAAGGCAAGAACAGAAGTGAAGACATCATGTCTGGTCACTCTGACCGCTCTGACACTGACCGCTCTCACGAGGGAAGATGCAACAATGACATTGCTGGCAAAAGAATGTAACAAGGAGTGGCTAGGATCTCAGCAGCCAGCACGCTGGGACTGATGGCTTCTTCTTCCCCCTGCCCAATGGTTGCAGGTGAATCGCAACAGTGGTAGAATCTTGGCCAAGCCAGCCCTGGCCCAGGGCTGCTCCTGGGGCCCAGCAGACCCAGCTTGGCCCCAGACTGGTGGTGGGGAAGGGTTTAGTAGAAGCAAGGTGTTAGCAATTGCAGCCCCAGCCCTGCCTGGCCTCCGCCCTGCCTGGCCTCAGCCCTGTGGCCTCCCCTCCCCCCTGCCTGGCACTTGATGGCGAGGGCCCCAGCTGGCGCCCCACGGCAGGGGCTGCCTGGCCCAGCCTGTTACCTCTTTGCTGACCGGAAAAGAAATTTCCCAGGAATTTTCGGTTTTTACATGGGTATTCACAGAGGTGTATCAGCTTTCTCTTTGCACCACTTCCATGAGTGCCTCCCATGCAAAACCACCACACCAGTTACTGCTGATGTAGTCTCATAATGTGAATTCACTGACTTTTTATAACAAGCATTATCTATAAGATATTATTTAAAGTTACACATATGCATTACTTTAGTTATTTGCATTTTGTTCATGGTACCATTTGTGGATTTGACAGGCTGGTCAGAGAGTGAGAAAACTAGATAAGTTTTCCCAAAATTAGCCTGAGAGACAACCTGCAGGTCTTGTTTTTTCCTACTCTCTGTTTTCTTGTTTTTCTCAAAGATTGTTTATAAAAAGGGCATCTTGTTAATTAGCCAATCAGGGGAAATGTATTAACTAAATGACCAATCAAGTGCACCTGGATCAGAACAGTGTATATAAAGGAAGCAGTCCAAATTAAACAGCACGTTATGCCAATCAGCCTTCTGGTGAATGTGTGTCATTGCTTACTCAACAGTGACAACCACTGAGTATTTAGCTAAGGATAGATAACAAAGCTGGCTGGTTTACAAGCTTTAATATATCTTTGTGTAGCTATCTGCAAGACATGTTGTGGTATTCACATTCTCTGAACAGAGAGAGACATAATTCTCTCTCCCAGGATTTTTTCTGGGGAAGGCAGTGAGAAGCTCAGAGAAGAGAAAACAATTCTTATCTCTTTGGCATGTGTGGAATGTGTTATGGAAATTGTTTACTGAAAGTGATTTGTTAATTGGATTCTGGTGATGGTTGTTTGGATTGATTGGTCAATTGGGTCAAAGCTGTGTCATGACTATCTGGAGATAGTCACGGGTTTTTCTTTAGTATCTCTTTAGTACAGTGTCTTTTTAATATAGTATTAGTGTAATATACCCTAGCTTAATAAAGCAATTACTTAGCCTTCTGAATCATGGAGTCAGAGCACATTATTCTCTACATTGGGGTCACCCTGAATCGATAACATGTATCATTTTAAGAAACTTTCCTAACTGTATTACTGAGAGGCTTGTTTGTAGAATACGTTAGGGAGACTCTTTCAATTACGGCCTGGGCTCTGGCCAAGCTCTGGCCCTACCTGGTCGGGAAGTATGCCAACAAATCCAGGGGTTTTCTGCACCAAAGCTGTACTCAGGTCACTTTGACTTGCCAATTTGGACTTATAACAGCTGGACCCCCTTTTGAAGTGACCTTGGAGACCTTACCCGGGAATGGCTCTCCAGGTCCTCACTGTGAAACGAGGCTTGCCAGCTGCTTCAGACTCTGGGTGATGGTACAGTATTTAGGGAATTTATGATGTATTGTTTTAAAACTCCATCCTGTCTCTTGTGTGCTACTAATTATGGGTATTATCTGACTTATTTCTGCTTAGTGTAAGTTTATTGTATTGTATTGTTTTGCTTTTATGTTGCCTTCATGTTCATAACGAGACACACATGTTGTTGAAAACACAAAGAGGGAGAATATGGCTCCTTAAGAACGTTTAGATAATGCAATATTTACACTAAAAATTTTGAAAGCAAATCATCAAATTTGATCCCTGGCAGAGCGATATCATTTTGAAGATTTGCATATGCAGAACCAATTTCTAAAAGTTCCTACGTATAGATCCCTAATTGAATGTACACTGGCAAGGCATAGCTGATTTACTAACCTAGGGGGAAGGTATGCATGTGTTTTATCACCAAAAGGTTCAAAGTAGTTATCTGCTCGTCTGGACAAACATTGATTGTCTCCAAGAAAATGAGGCCCAGAGAGAAGAAAAATTACCTAATTACCAGCCAACCCTTGTGACCAAGGCAGGAGCAGGGGTAGGACTGCCAGGACATGGCTGTGTCTGGAGCCTTATGGAGGCAGCCTGCCAACAGAGTCCTTGTGTCCTACTGCATTCACCATCATGGTATTCTGTTCCTATTGACCTTTTTCAGTTATTCCCTGTTCCATGCTTCCAGAAAACCATTCAGTAATGTCACAGTCAACATTTCCATCTAATGGACTTCCTCCTGCCTAAACAGCATGGCTCCTGAGCTCCAACCATATGAACTTGTCTTGGTTTGAAAAGACAGGTGTCTGCTAAGGAAGGCAGGAGCCTCCCCTGAAATGGAAAATGTAAACTCCCTCTCTTTGAATTATTATAATCTTGAAATTAAGGGGCTCTCAGGCAAAGATATGGGAATAGGAATAACAGTTCTTTACTAGGAAAATTAAAAAGAAATACAAATGCAATAGTACAAAAAGAAAAACTACTGACAGAGTCAGAATAGAACCTGACACCCTGTTGGTCAGGGTGTTGGTAGCAGTCCCATTAAATGTTGGCTGCAGTACTTCTGGAGTGACAGATGTGGTTCTGTTGAAGCAGTGATCCTGTAGAAGGGTGGAGTTTTCCTCTGAAGGTCTGGAGGTGATGTAGATGGGCCTGGTCTTCCTCTGGGAATCCAGTGGAAAAGGCTGACTGTAGTGTTCCAAATTTCAGATTATATCCAGGTAGGAATGCTTGGCTCCTCCCTCTGGGCAGAGCATCTCACAATGGGATGATGTAATTTTATCAGTCATTCAGTGAGACTCAATGGCCCATTAACAGAAGATATTTTCCAAAGGGAGGATTGGTTGTGGAAGAGATAAAGAAAAACTGCTCAATTAACAGAAGATAACTGCCCCACCTCTAACCGATGGCAATAGAATACATACCCCCACCCTAAGACAGAACTTTAGGACAGTAGTCATTTATTCCCACTTCCTGGGAGGCCTTGGACATTATCCTTTTGTTCTCCTATACTGCGAGTCTCTTTATCAGTGACATAATTGCATTAGATATGTCTTTATTGATTGTGATCTCTATTCCATGTATCTTATCCTGTATCTAGCAAATGACCTGTGATAGTCCTAATAAGATAATGGCCTTACAAGTGCAAACTGTTTTAACATCAAAGTACACAAACCCTTTGCATAAAAAACAAAAAACAGGGAGATGTGGAAGATCAGACAGCTATAGAAGCCGAGCTGGGTAGTGCCACAAACCTTTTGGCCCTGATACAGTGGAAGCCATGGGAGAGATAAACTCAAGGCAAGTACAGAAGTGAAGACATCATGTCTGGTCACTCTGACCAATCTGATGCTGACTGCTCTCACGAGGCAAGATGTAAAAAGGACATTGCTGGAGAAAGAATGTAACAAGGACATTACTGGCGCAATAATGATAACCAAGAAGATTGCGACGCTACGGAACAGGGGCAAAGGGGTCTGGATGGAAAGTTTTGTACGAAACATAATGACCTATAAATTTTGGTGATCTACTGTAATAAAATGGCTTTGCTTGCATAGCATGGTCCGTGTCTCTCAGTTCCTGTGTCAGTATTTTATCTACCAGAACAATTGTGTTTTTAGCAAAATACCTGAAAAAGCATCTTTGTGTGTGTAACAAAGTCATAAAGGTAAAAACAGTGGAAAATAGGTATTTCTGATCCCTTTTTCAGGGTCCTTGCTAATGGTTTCAAGGTTTATGGGGTGAGATGCTTGGCTCCTATGCTTTGCCATTGTCAGGAAGAGGCATTGACCCTCACTGTACACCCTTGTGCTGGTTTGCAAGTAATCCAGTGTGAGAAATGAACCCCACACAAATACCTTGAGAGAGATTTCAGGTCAGTGTTACAATTTATAGAATGATTACAATAAATGCAATGATACAGAAAAACTGGCTTAAAACCACAAAGTCAGAGTACAACCTGACACCCTGTTGGTCAGGGTGGTGATTGCAGTGTGATTAAGTGGTGGTTGCAGTGCTGTTGAAGTGATGTTCACAGAATTGCCAAATGCAGTGGTCCTGTGGAAGGTCTGGTTCTCCTGTGGAAGTTCAGGTCCTCTGGAACTGTCCGGTGGCTGTGGTGTCCAGTCCCCAAACCTCCAGATTATATACCCTCAAGTCCCGGCAGGAATGCTCAGTACCTCCCCCAGAGCAGGGAGTTTTGCAATGGAATTATGTAATCCTGTGAGTTATAGGATATTTTGGGGAGTCTTTGATGAGCATTGCAGCTGGCTTCTGAGCCATTATGGCCCATTAGCAGAGATGGTGCCTTCAGGATGTGTGTAACTGTGTTGGTGCTCCCCTGGATGGAGTTATCACTGCTGGGTCATTTGTGAAGATAAAGAAACACTATCCCATCTGGCAGGGTTTGCCTCATCCAGATTGTAGCCTGAGGGTTTTGGTGTGCCCTGGGCAGCTACTGTGAACAGCCAATCACTAACAGCTTATCAGAAATTATGTAGATGTCCCTAGAATACAGTTTGGTTGCACCCATATTGGCACCGTTTTTCCTGTAACTACGACAACCCTGAGTCTTAACCATTAGGTGAGCATCTTCCTTTGCCATCCCATGCCATGCCCAACAACATTTCGGGTCTCTATTGAAAGTTGCTCATGCTCACAAGCTCATGTTTATAACGCAAAGTTAATGGACAGCAGAGCAGGATTGATTGGAGTCACTACACTTAAGACACCATAGTTTTGTTGGCACTCATTGCACCTACACCACTCTAGAATCTGTCTAGAGGGAGCCATGTTACAGTGTATTGGATGTAATGCTTTGCCATCAGGTAATTTTGTGGCTGTTATAAGTGGCCCCACAGGGATGGAAAGGTTCAGTGAGGGGGGGCTGCCTCTGGGGCAGAGCGCTTCCCTTCCAAACAACAAATGTTGTCTGATGGCTGCATTTAGTCACTGTGTATGTGAAACTAGTGTGTTTTCTCATTGCCTGTTGTGGAATTAAAAAAGCAATGTAAGCTAATGTATTGGGTCTGACGGAGGTAAAGTTCACAGCGCTGTGCTTTGCACTGGTAGCTGGATGAGTGTTGATATCCAGTGTTTTGGCTACTGCTGTGTGGCATTGTGTGTTTTAGAATCGGTTATTCCTTTTGTAATTCAATAATGGTTTGGTCCTCGGTTCCCCCCATGTACTTCCCTCACAATGGTTTCTCCCTCCTATTTCCTCCCTTTTGGAGCTGCCCCCCCCTCCTCTGTCTGTCACGGTAACCACCCCCCTTATCTAGAGAATTCTCTGTGTCAATCATCCCGTATTCGATGTATGATTTGCCCCTGGGGTTTCTCCCCTCCCCTGTGTGATCCTCAGTGGCTTAGCTGTAACCCACGCTCCTCCCTGGGTCCTCGTTTATTGGTTAGCTTTGTATCTCCTCCCATCATACCCACTCCCTTTATGAGACCTCCTCCTTGTCGCCCATCCCTAGCCCCGCCGGGGAAGATTAAAGATCCTTGGTATCTATACGGGTGTCCACTCCTCCTTCCTTTACCTTGGGACCTCATAGCCGTGATCCCGCCTGCATCACCCACGCCGCAGATGGTAACCACTGCCCAGGTTCTGGAGGGGATCCGGGAGTGGCACATCATGTGGCTAGCTTCGGCCGTATCCGGGAGCACCCTAGCCAGGCACCCGTCCACCTCCTGTGGCCGCAGAGAGAGGCTACACTTCTGAGCAACGCTGTCCCTCTGACATTCCTTCTCCCATCAAAGGGGATGGGAGTGGGCAAGATTCTGGGAGGGGACACAACCAGGCCAGCTGACCCAAATTAGCCAAAGGGATATTCCAAACCATATGATTTCAGCTCAGATATATAAGCTAGGGGAGAGAGGAGGAAGGGGGAGCATTCATGAGTTTTCAGTGTTTGCCTTCTGGAGGAACTGTTATGCATGCCGAAGTAGAGACTGACTTTTTTTCCTCTTTAGCTCTTGCATGCACAGATCTCCAATTATTTCTTTCTTTTACTGTAATAAAACTGCCTTCTCTTACCCTGCTGGTTGTTCTCCATCTTATTGTCTTCCCTGTCCCAGTGGGAAAGGGAGTGATAGAGTGACTGAGTGGGCACCTGGCACCCAACCAAGGTCAACCCACTACACCTAAATAATTTGATTTTGAAAGCTGTTAATCTAAAGTCTACATTCTGTCCTGCTTGCTTGCTCTCAGCAGTGGGTAGGCTGGTGATACCCTTTACCCTGCATTTTGTCACTGTTTATCTTAATTTTTTGTGTTGATTATATCTTTCCTCCTCCCTTTTCTGATTTTATGTCCTTTCCTCCTGGAACTGGCAAAAGTCATGCTGGATGAAGAGATGAAAGGAAGGTTGTAAGAGAGGAAGAGGAGGTAATGCATTTCTCACCACCTCTCTCTTCTCTTTTGCAGTTGTTACAATCTCAGGATGTGAAGGAAGATGCTGTGCTTTGCTGCTCCATGGAGGTAGGGAAGCACCTGCACCACCTGCTCCAGTCCTCATTGCTCTGCTGCTTCTGTCCTTGGCCACACACATCAAGCAGCTATTAGATGTTTCCAAACCCAAACAGTTGTGTTGCCCCATTGCATTATGGAATCACCAAATGGTTTGGGTTGGAAGGGACCTTTAAAGAGCATCCAATCCAACCCCCTACCATGGGCAGGGACATCTTCAAATAGATCAGGTTGCTCAGAGTTCTGTCCAACCTGACCTTAAAACCTGAACCTGTTTCCAGGAATAGCTCATCCACAGCTTCTCTGGGAAACCTGTGCCAGTGCCTACCACCTTCACAGGAAATAATTTTTTCCCAATATCTAATCTAAACCTGCCCTCTGTCAGCTTGAAGCCATTGCCCCTTGTCCTATCCCTACATGCCCTTGTCCAAAGTCCCTCTCCAGCTCTCCTGTATCCCCTTTAGATAATGGAAGGTGCTCTAAGGTCTCCCTGGTTCCTTCTCTTCTCCAGGCTGAACAACCTCAACTCTCTCAGCCTGTCCTCTTAGGAGAGGTGCTCTAGTCCTCTGACCACTTTTGTGGCATCCTCTGGACCTTCTTTAACAAGTCCATGTCTTTCCTGTCCTGAGGACCTCAGAGCTGGACGCAGTACTCCAGTTGGGGTCTAATGAGAGCAGAGTAGATAAAAGACACTACTGTGAGATAAGAGATGGCCCTTGAGATTCTATCACTGGACTTGTGATGCATGTACATGGATGCAAAAGGTTTAGTAGCTGGAGTCCCATCACAAAATTATATCATCCTGGTTCCTTCGAATCTCACCCTGCACTTATTTTTTAAGCACAAAAACACCTGTATTGGAGAAATAACTGCCCCATGGGTCACACAGACAGGTTTGTTTGGCTCAACAGCAGATTTGCAGGGAAATGCTGGTATAAATATAGAAGAGTTTCATTAGTATCTTTTTTGGGAATTGATTTGCCTGTGAGGATGGATGCTTTCCTTGCAGAGAGTGATTAAAATTATAGCCCAAAGGGTTGAAATTCAGCAAAGTGACAAGCAACTGAGGAGAAGGGTTTGAATTTTTAAGGTGAGGACTTTGAGGAGCTCTGCATTCAAGACCCACTAATCTTCCATGATGGTGGACTTACTGCTGTCCAGTCCCAGCTTGGACCTTCTCTGTGGAACCACCTAAGGCTCATGTTTCTACATGGAGGCTCTCCAAGGAGTAATTGTTTAAGAAAAACCCCTTGGCTCTCCTCAGTGAAGCAGCATGACAGGTATAAATGCAGATCTTGCCAGGGCGGGATTTGTTATGCATACAGGAGGGTTTTGCTTATTACAATTAATGACTGGGTGTTACTGTGAGCTGTGAATCAGCAAGTAAATGAAGGGCCAGGTAGAAGGCAAGAAAAACTCATCACAGCCTGCAGTTTGTTTTGACAATAGCATGATTTTTAGGTGGGATTATTTTTTTTTTTCAAAAGCAATCTTCCTTTTATATCAGCAGTAGCTGGACCATTTACTCCTCTAGCAGCCCAGTGCAGATCCTTTTCAAAACCTTGCCCTTCATGCTCTTGGAGCTTGCTGCCACGTGGTTTTGGTTTTCACAAGTCATGATGCCTTTAACCTTGCCTGGTGGCTCTGTCACACCAAGCAGGGAAGAATTGGAGGGATGGAGCACGTTTGTAAAAGCCAGTGGAGTGACTGAATATTATAGAACGATAGAATCATAGCATGTCTCAGCTTGGGACACACAAGGATCAATAAGCCATGGTTGACCCCTTCTTCTCCTGACAGCTGCAGAGCAGCGGACGGCTACTGGAGGAGCAGCTGCCTGAGATGATGACAGAGCTGCTGGCGATAGCACGTGACAAGATGCTGTGTCCCTCTGAGTCCATGCTGACACGGTCCCTGCTGCTGGAGGTCATTGAGCTGCATGCCAACAACTGGAACCCCCTGATGCCCACCATCACTCAGTACTACAACAAGACCATCCAAAAACTGACAGCCTGAGGGGCAGGACAAGGTGGGGTGGGAAGGAACACAAAGAAGACATGCGCCTTGATGGGATGTGGCAAAAGCTTCTCTGATTTAAATTCCCCAGAAGACCAACCCCCAGCATGCTTGAGAATATATTAATGGGGTGGGGATGGAGAAGTATGTTTCTTTTTCAGCTGCGTCAGGTTTCTTTTACTGAACTCATTGCTCAAGCAGCAGCAATGTGCCCACCAGGTTATTGTTTGACTTTCAAAAGAAGACAGAGAATTTGGAAAAGAAAAAACCCAAACAACTAATCCAATGGGGGCCATTATTGTTTTTATGCTGTCCTCCTGCCTTGCTCTGGCCAACTGGCAGGAAACAGCAGGCAGCAGATGTCTTGGGAGGACAAAGCTAGATATACACTATACCAGACACTCATAAGTGATGGCTTTTGTCCAGAGGGTCTTGTGCTAGGTTCCCATCCTGTCTTTGACTTTCTGTGTGCCCCTCCACTTACTTGCCACCCCTTCAAAAGTGGATTGGAGAGTGGGATGACCTTCTTATTTGCAGTGGGGTTTTTTTTCTTTATTATTTGTGATTTCTTCTTATTTTATTGTATCATTGAATGAACAATTGCAAGCAGCTCAGAGATGAGGAAAGCAACGCCTTCCCAAAAGCTTACTAATGGTTTATATGAGGATGCTGAAGCAGGACTTTTAAAGCAGCCCAAATGCCACTGCAGAAGTAACATAGCCATCATCAGCTTGCCAGTAATCTTCTCGATGGATTGAGAATCATGTCCTCTGAGCTGGGAGCTCTAAGAAACAGGGAATTCTATGGCCCTTGTATTTCAAGTCACCATTATCCCTCAGCCACTATAACCCTTTTCTTAATGTAATAATTTTTTTTTTCTATTGAAGGAGTGCTTTATTGTAGTTACTGTCATAGTTATAATTATACATTTTAGTCCAGGCCTGTTATAGTCAGGCCTAATAACATACAGGGCAAGGGAGAAATGGAGGTTCATGTTCTTCTCTGGTGACTGGTAAAGAGAAGACAAGCAACGCATGGAAAAAAAGGACGAAAAAAGAAGAGGGGAAAAATAGAAAAAGCCAAAAATAGAGGTTTTGAGCCTGGCTTCAAACTAGCTGAATTTGCTGTCCAGTGTTTCCAGGTGTGCAATGTACAAGAGCAACTCTGTCCTGTGGTTGGTGTAAGTGGCATCACATCATTGAAGGATGGGTGGCATATTCCAGGGGGAGAGTTTGCCCAGGAGTCCCCAGGTTGCTCCAGGATACCTGGGTTGCTCTGTGATAGAGCATCCCAAGGGAAAAGGCAGCTGCTGGGAGATGAAAGCAAGATGCCTCCTGAACAAGGAAATGCCCAGAGGGTAAGGAGGCTGGTATGCAGAAATGCCATGCTGTTGCACCCCTCCCCGAATGATGAGGATGACTTGGTGGTCTCCTTATTTGTCATCTACTGACACTGCTTATTAAAACACAGAATCTCAGAATTAACTAGGTTGAAAAAGATCTCCAAGGTCATCAAGTCCAACCTATGACCTAACACTACCTTGTCAACTAGACCATGGCACTAAGTGCCACATCCAGTCTTTTCTTAAACACTTCCAGAGACAGTGACTCCACCACCTCCCTGGGCAGCCCATTTTAACACCCACACACCCTTTCTGTGAAGAACTTCTTCCTAATGTCCAACTTAAACCTCCCCTGGTACAGCTTAGGTTGTGATGCTGTGGTTCAGTGTTATTTGAATTTTCATCTGGTTGTCTGCAATTGTGGTTTTTATTCTACACGTGGAGTATCAGTAGGAAGAAACGGGAGCTTCAGCTTTTCTACGTACTCAGAAGGCAGCAAAATGATTTCTGGGTGCACTGGACTTGTCTAGGAAATTTATTTTCTGCTTTGTGGATTCAAGCCCAGGGGATTTGCATGGTGATGTCACCCTGTGTTGGGTCAGCTTCATTAGTAGCAATGGTGCTTGATAGAATTATGAGCAGCTGAACTTGATTAAGATGGTTGCAGTGGGTCGATTCTGGCTGGATGCCAGGCACCCACAAAGCTACTCTCTCACTCCCCTCCATAGCTGGGCAGGAAAGAGAAAATATAATGACGGGTTCATGAACTAAGGACAGGGAGAGATCACTCATCAAATACTGTCATGGGTAAAACAGGCTCAAATTAGAGATATTAATGAATTTATTCCTAACAAAATCAGAGCAGTGTAATGAGAAGTAAAATAAACCCTTGAAAACATCTTCCCTTCATCCCTCTCTCCTTCCCAGCTCAACCTCCTACCCCAGCAGTGCAAAGAGACAGGGTATGGGGGTTATGGTCAGTTCATCACCCATTGTTTCTCCCTCTGCTCAGGGAAAGGAATTGTTCCCCTGCTCCAGGCATGGGGTCCCTCCCATGAGACACAGTTCTCTGCGAACTTCTCCACCGTGAGTCCATCTCGCAAGCAACAGATCTCTGAGAACTGCTGCAACATGAGTCCATCCCACTGGCAATAGTCCTCCCCAAACTGCTGCCACGTGGGTCACCCTTCCACAGGGTGCAGTCCTTCAAGGACAGGATGTTCCAGTGTGGACCCCTCTGTCCACAGGTCTCCCACAGGCTCACAGCCTCCTCTCAGGCATCCCTCTGCTCCGGCACGGGCCTCCTCCATGGGCTGAAGGTGGATGTTTGCATCCCTGTGGACGGACATCCATGGGCAGCAGGAGGACAGCTGCTTTACCGTGGTCTTCACCACAGGCTGCAGAGGAATCCCAGATCCAGTGCCTGGAACACCTCCTCCTGCTCCTTCTCCACTGACCTTGGTGTTTGCAGAGCTGTTCCTCTCACATATTCTCACCCTGCTCTTCTCTGGTCGCAATTACAACCACGCAATAACTTTTTTCCTTCTTTTTGTTTTCCTTCTTCTTCTTAAACATGTTATCACAGAGGCATGACCACCATTTCTAATAGGCGCAGCCTTGACCGGGGGCACATCTGTATTTGAAGCAGCTACAGATTGGCTCTGCTGGATATGGAAGAAACTTCTAGCAGCTTCTCACAGAAGCCACCTCTGTGACCCCCCCACTACCAAAAACCAGGCTGTGATAAACCAACACACCCTCCTACTACCAAAGCTTGGCCATGCAAACCCAACACAGTGGTAAAGCCCATTAGTAATATAAGGCTTAGGGTTGTGTCCATTGCTCTTGGTTTTTCCCACTCCCTGATTTCTCAGGAAGCAGAGGAAAAAGGGCTTTAACACCCATTGCAGAGCACTCAGGCACAGCATCTGTCCTCTGGGAGAAGACTTGGAAACCAATTTTGTCTTGATTGTTTTTTCTTTAAAGAACAGAGAAGTCCTATAATACATGACCTCTCTGGACAGCCTGTTCCAGTGCTCTGCAACCCTCAACATAAAAAAATTCTTCCTCATGCTGAGGTGCAACTTCTTGTGTTTTAGTTTATGGCCCTTGCTCCTCATCTTGTTGCTGAGCACCACTGAATAGTCTGGCATGATCCTCTTGGAACCCACATTTGAGATATTTATATGCATTGATGGCATTCCATCTCAGTCTTCTCTTCTCTAAACTAAACAAAAATAATTGTGGGGGAACAATAAAAAGAGGTTTTTTAAATATGTTAATGGCAATAGGCAGTGTAGAAATAACATCAGCCCTTTCCAGGATGAGGATGGTCATCTCACAAACAGGGACATGGACAAGGCAGAGGTGTTTAACACATTCTTTGCCTCTGTCTTCAACCTGTATGACAGACCAAGGGGGTCTCAGTGCCCTGAGCTGGAGGTCCATGACTGTGAGAATGATCAACTCCCAGTCGAACCTGAACTTGTGCAGGATCTACTGCTCCAGCTTGATCCCTACAAACCTATGGGCCTGATGGGATTCAGCCAAGAATTCTCCAAGAGATGGCTGACGTGTCTGCAAAACCTCTCTTGATGATTTTTGAGCAGTCTTGGGAATCTGGAGAGGTCAGAGCTGTCTTGAAGCTGGTGAACATTGTCCCGATTTTCAAGAAGGGCAAGAAGGGCCCTGGAAATTACAGGCCTGTCCATTTCAAATCAGTGCCCAGTAAAATCATAAAAAAGATTATTCTTGGAGGTGTGGACAAACATCTGGAGGACAGCGTAGTCATTGGTCACAGCCAGGAGGGCTTGAGGGGAAAGTCCTGCTTGTCGAACCTGATTTCCTTCAACAACAGGGTAACCCACCTAGTTGATCTAGGAAAGCCAGTGGATGCCATCTTTTTGGATTTCAGCAAAGCTTTTGATACTGTCTCTCACAGGATCCTTCTGGACAAAATGTCCAGCACACAACTGGATAATCATGTTACGCAATGGGTGAGAAACTGCCTCACAGGTCAGGCACAAAGAGTTATAGTGAATGGGGTGACATCAGTGTCTTGGTTTGAGAGACAGGTGTCTGTTAAGGAAGGCAGGAGCCTCCCTTGGAATGGAAAATATGACCCCCTTCCCTCTGAATTATTAAAATTTTGAAAGTAAGGGTCTTCCAAGCAAAGATATGGGAAAGCAAATAGCAGTTCTTTACTAGTATGTATACCAAGGCAAACAAACAACAACAATGGCAGCGACAACAAACAGAACCAAAAATCCAGTAACAACCTTCTCAACTTCAGGCACTTTCCCCTTTGGTGCAGTTATGGTCACAGCTGGCAGGGGCGCTGGTGGCTCCCAGCCTGGTAGGGAGAGTGCGATGATTCCCCTGCGACTGCAGGGGGCGCTCCGGTGTGAGTTTGGGGACCAAGTGGTAATGTTGGGCGTAGCCGGCAGGACGGGATGGAGAAGGAGCTTCTTTTACGAACCTCCAGGGGCAGCCAATCCTAGTGCCCCCTCTGGATAGCAAAAGGACCTGTAGCAGGAAACCTCCAGAGAAGCAAGCTGGAACGGCAAGACCGCCCGGCAGGCAGAGGGTGAAAAGCTACAGTGTAGCACAAACCCGGAGCAATGGCGGAGGTACGGTAGGGGTTGGGCAGTAGCAGTCTGGCTCTCAAATGCAGTAAACGGCTCCTTGAGCTTTTCTCACCGGCGCTGGTTGGTCCTTCGGACCCCGGATGTGCGGAGGGTGGGGGCAGCCCCCTGGCGGAAAATGAGGGCGGTCCCGGGTCCTGGCGGGGCACGCACTGGCTCTGGGCTTCCAGACAACAGAGCAGCAAAAGAAGTTCAGCCGGCAAGCTCAGTCACAGTGCCGAAGAAAAAAAAACCAAAAAAAACAAAAAGAAGCAGGCAAAACCCACAGAAACAGCAGGATCCCTGGTCAGATATACCGGCCGCATGTGTCCCATTGAACCGCCCTCCGGAAGAGCTTGCCTTGCCCCCAGCTCCCCTCGGAAACCCCGGATCAGCCTCAGCTTCCATTCATCGGGACAGCCAGGGAGGATGGGGGGTGGGGCGGGGACAGCCGCCACCCATGGGCACAAAACAAAACAGATGAAAGACCCCAAAAATGGGATGCCATAATAAACTATCCCAAAGAGAATCAGGCTGGTCACCAGTCACAAGTGGGGTTTCTTAAGCCCAGTTCTCTTCAACATCTTCATTACTGACTTGGACACAGGACTTGAAGGAATACTAAATTCTACAGACACTAAATTGGGAGGAGATTGGGAGGAGGTGTTGACTCCCTCAAGAGCAAAGAGAGCCTGCAGAGACACCTGGATAAATTAGATAGATGAGCAATCAACAACCATATGAAGTTCAACAAGGACAAGTGCTGGATTCTGCATCTGGGGTGGGGCAACCCTGGAGGTACTGATAGACTGAGGAACAAGAGGCTGGAAAGCAGTGCTGCTGAAAGGGATCTGGGGGTCCTGGTTGATGCACAATTGAATATGAGTAAGCAGTATGCCCTGGCCACCAGGAGGGCCAACCGTGTCTTGGGGTGCATCAGGCAAAGCATTTCCAGCTGGTCAAAGGAGGTGATTGACCCGTTATACTCTGCACTGGCGTGGCCTCACCTTGAGTGCTGTGTGCAGTTTTGGGCACCGCAATATAAGACATTAGGTGAAAAGCCCCCGGGGCTACTTCTAGCCGGATAGCTGGGTTTCTGCAGGGTCTGTGTGTCCCGTGGGCAAGCAGCAGGAAGTCAATTGCAGCTCGATTCTGGAGTGAAGCATGTCTTGTGGTTTCTTCTTCCTTTAAGAGATCGCTCAGGGCAGCAGATGTAGCGTTAGCTTGTTTACTGAGCCAACACCCAAGGTGATTTATTTCACCAAGTGCTTTAGCTGCAGCTACCCATGGTAGAAATAGGGAGACGGCAATCTTTTTAGATTTGTTCCAATCGTATAATTTGGGATCGCAATTTTCATCAAATTCAGTGTAGGACCTTTTGTGGCATTTTGATTCACTTTCTTTTCTCCAATTATGTAACAGGGTGATGTTTGGAGTGAGGGTAGAGTCGGGAGGGGATCCCAGCCCATACTCGGTCACCACAAATGAGAAATGTACCCTTGGGTAATACTTTGGGGTGGAGAGAGGACACAGAGATCACACGAGCAGTGTAATTACACCAATCGGGATAGTTATAGGCTTTGTTAATGGGTGATATGTTTTTTCGGTATGTGTTTTTTGTCTGGTCAATTTCTGGCCAATTGTTTTTTGGGCATCTAAAGTAAAATTTGACACAGTATGCGGCCTTGGAGGACCCCAGCAGATCCAATTCTTGGGGTTCCTCTAGAGCATTGGGCAGTATTTTTGTCCACTCGTCCCAAGTATCTGCCAGGTTGGGTCTCTTACCTGTGGTGCGGAGGAGCTCTGAGTTATAGACAGGCCAATCATCTGCTACAAAGGGAATTCCTACTAGACATCTGGAAAGTGGGTTATCAATGCTTCTCATGGATAAGCACAAGTTATCCTGTTTTAATGTCTTTGCTAAGGTTACCCAAACATTATGGCTAGGCTGTGGGCTAATCCAGCCGAAGGCACGCGGTATGGTGAAAGGCATCCAGGCAGCAGTGAGGACAGCACCAACGGAGATATTTTTCATCTTTAGACAGGAATGGAGCTTCTGATAGGGAATATAAGCAAAATGTGTTATCTTTATTGTGGGAGGGGAGGGCTTACTCCTTTGTTCTTTTCTGTGTTCCTTTCCCACCTCCCCCCCTTTTTTTTAATTTTTTCTAAGCTAAGGGAGAGGGATAAGGTTAAGGGGTTTTGAAAAAGAGTTAGGAAAAGGGAATATTAGGGTCTTTTGAGGTATAAAAGTGGTAACAACATACAATTCAGTGAACACTTTTGTGTTCAGGCTATCTAAAGTTTGATACAGCAGAATGTTATTCAGCTTTCTTTTTTGTCTGCCGTCACATGATGGGGCGGTCTGTTCTTCTGTTTGTGGGTATTCAGCAACGTCTTCATCTCCAGGCAGAACTGGTTTGATTTTGGGGAGGTTCTGTGTTTGACTCAGGAGAATTCTTGTCATCTCTCTTTGTGTTTGCAGTGCCTAGGTATGGTTTTATGTTTTTTCCTGGGTACCATCTTGGACCAGAGGGTAGTAGCACGCATGCATATCCTCGGCCCCAGGTAATTAGCTGGAAAGGTCCAGAAATCTGGTGTGTTTCGGGGTCCTTCATGAGCACAGGTGGTTTCTCAGTGAGCTTTGCTTGCGTGGTATTAGCAAAATGGCGAAGTACTGGCGGGTCAGGCTCTGATGCTGTACAGTTCAGGAAGTTAATGACATAGAGAGCCTTGCAAAGTCTTTCTACGGGAGATTTGATACTCGTGTCTAAGTTCTGTTGATTGAGGACCCTTCTGAGGGTTTGATGTGTCCTTTCCACGATGGATTGTCCTGTGGGGTTTACAGGTATGCCTGTCTTGTGTGCTATCCCCCATTCACCAAAGAAGTCCTTTAACTTACGAGAGGTATAGGCAGGTCCATTATCTGGTTTGATCTCCTTTGGTACTCCTAGGGGGGCAAAGGCGAGGAGGAAATGTTTTATTGTGTGCTGGGCAGTTTCTCCTAGATGCGATGATGCAAATACTGCTCCTCAAAATGTGTCAACTGATACATGCATGAATTTTGACCTACCAAAATGTGTGAAGTGAGTCACATCTGTCTGCCACAACTGGCAGCTGTTCAGACCTCAGGGATTGACTCCATCCCCATAGATGGTATCTGATAGCTTTGACAGTTCAGACATGTAGCAACAATAGCTTTTGCTTGATCTTTTGAAAGTTTGAACATTCTGACAAGGGCAGGTATATTTTGATGAAAAAACGCATGTGACAACATTGCCTGGGCAAAGATGTTAGGAACATTAGCAGTTTGTACTGCCATGGCTAATGCATTCTCTTTCCTGTTCCCATCTGCAATGAAACCTGGGAGGAAAATGTGCCACCTCACATGCATTATACGGTAAGGTTGCTTTCTGTGGGAAGTTAAGTGTATTAATTTAGACATCAATTGGTACGTTGGATTGGAAACCTCTTTGAGAAGAGCATGTTCTGCTCTCATAGCTATATCAGCAAGATAAGCTGAATCTGTGACCAGATTAAAAGGTTCATTTTTGAATTTTTCAAAAGGTCTGACAACAGCCGCTAACTCTGCAATTTGTGGAGATCCCTCCGCTATTTGTATGTCAGATTCCCCTTTTTGTGTTCGAGGGTCCATCCATCTCATTACAGACTTGTGGGATGACCCTGAACCATCTGTAAAGATGGTTAGAGCTTTGAGAGGTTCCCTACTTTGGACTAATTTTGGGGTCAGATGAAAGGTTACATCAGGATTGAAAAATTTGTGTTTTGGGAACTGAACCAAAATTCGGCCTGTATAACTATCTAGGGCAAGCTGGAGATTTTCATTGATCTGGAGCAAAACCTCCAGGTCCTCAGTGGTTATTGGCAAGTAAATGCATGTGAACTCACACCCTGCCAGAGAGCGGAGGCGAGTTCTAGCCTTTTTTATTAAATGTGCCATGATTTCCTGGAAGGTGGTAATTGTCTTTGTAGGTTGGTTGTTTGTAAAAATCCATTCCAGGATCAGCGAAGGGTCTCGAAGCTGAAAGTCCCATTGGAAAATCAGTCCATGGAATCGAGGTGCTTTTCCCAGGATGACGAACTGGAAAGGCAGGCTAGGCTTGAAGCAATGGGCTTTGCATGAGGGCAGGGCTTCCTGGACCTTGGTGATGGCACCTTGGGCTTCTGTTGTGAGGGTGCATGGACAGTCCAGGTCTTTGTTGTCACGAAGAAGGTTGAACAGAGGAGCAAGATCCTCTGTGGTTAAACCTAGGGGAGGACGAACCCAGCTGATAGATCTGCATAGGCTGTGTAGGTCCCTCAGGGTTTTTGGGTCATCTCGGATGGTGAGCTGCTGGGGTATGATAGTCCTTTCCTGGATCTGGACTCTAAGGTAGGTCCATGGCTTGGTGTACTGTATTTTGTCCTCATGAATCTCAAATCCTGCCATTACTATGGTTTCAATGGTCGTTTTAACTGTGTCTTCCAAGTAGTCCTTATCGGATGCACAAACTAAGATATCATCCATATAGTGGTGGATGATAGCATTTGGAAATAGTTTCCGAACGGGAGACAGGATGTGAGCCACATACCACTGGCAAATAGTGAGGCTGTTTTTAAGTCCCTGAGGTAAAAAAAGCCAATGATATCTTTTGAGTGGGGCCTCTTTGTTGAGAGAATGTATGGAGAAAGAAAACCGCAGAGCATCCTGTGGGTGCAGTAGAATGCTGAAGAAACAGTACTTAATATCTATGATAGCAAGTGACCAGTCTCTAGGCAGCATCGATGGGGAGGGCAGGCCAGGCTGAAGAGGGCCCATGTCCTCAATGACCTCGTTGATCTTGTGAAGGTCGTGGAGGAGCCTCCACCTACCCGTTCCAGGTTTGGGTAGTACGAAGACTGGAGAGTTCCAAGGGCTGGAAGACTTGATGATGTGGCTTTTGGTGAGCTGTTCCTCTAGTAGGTTTTGTAACGAGCTCAGCTTTATTTCAGAGAGGGGCCACTGAGGGATCCAGATTGGGTCATGGCATATCCAGGTAAGATGAGGGGTCTCTGGCAGTGCATGTTCTTTAGTGGCCCCAATTAAAAAACCCGAGTGGGAATAAGTAGGGAAGCTCCCCACTGGGATAGAACGTCCCTGCCCCAAAGGGTGATGGGAGCCCTTACCACAAATGGGCAGATGATTGCCAGCTTGCCTTCAGGCCCTTCGATGAGTATGTTGTTCTTGCTTCGCATGGATACAGTAGCTCCACCAATCCCTGAAATCGTGCCTGCAACAGGTTGTAGGTCCCAGCATGCTGGCCAATCTGAGTGAGCAATGATGGTTACGTCAGCACCGGTATCTAGCATCCCCAGTAGGTGGATCTTCTCCCCTCTGTAGGTAAGGCTTTCTTGGTCCCACAACTTGTGCCCACATTGCTGTAGGGTTGAAAGGAATCTGTTCCCTATGATGCTTTGGGAGTAGAAAGGCTTGTGCGATTGGAGTTCCCTTTGAAAGGAAAAATGTTAAGTCCATGCAGCACACCTGGACAAGAATCTGTTGTCCTGGGAGCACTGTTTTCACTTCTGGAACAACAAAAATTTCCTTTGGGCTATTCAGGGTGTCACCTATAATTAAGATGTCAGAAGGACTACCTTTTGGTCCATATTTGCCTGTGGGAATATGATAAACCTTCTCATTATTAAAGTCAATGGACAGAGCAGTTACCAGCTGGCAGCGGGTTCCCATCTGGATCACCCCGTGTATTGGATCCTCTTCTTGTGGTCCAGAACCTCCTGGGATGGTGCGTGTTTGGGTCTGGGTGGCCTTTGATTTGTTGTCATAGCCCGGGGCTCCACCGAGCTGGGCGAGGCATTTCCTGAACGCTGCTGGTAGCGCTGCTGATATTGGGGTCTTTGATAGGTGTAACGAGGGTATCAGGTAGGTGATCTCTCTGGACAATCCTTTATGTAATGCCCTGAATTACCGCAGTGAAAGCAGCGAGTCTGTTCTTTAGAAGCTGTTACTGCATATGCACCAGAGACACCTTCAGCAATGCCCTAAGCAACAGCTTGGGCCACTGTATTATCAGCAGACAAGTGGCATGTACAACATTCCATCATTTGCTCTATGGTAGGGTCTGTATCTATGGGTAGAGACCTCAGAATTGTTTTACGTTTTTCATTTGAGTTACTCATGGCAAGGTTACATAAGAGTTCCTTTCTTGCCTCTGAGCTCTCTATCTGTTTTTCCAAAGCATCTTTAATCCTGTCCACAAATTTGATAAAGCTTTCATCTGCTCCTTGCTTAATAGTAGAAAAATGCATAGTGGGCATTGACTCATCATGTATGAGAGTAAAGAGGGTTGTTGTTTTTTTGGTTTTTTTTTTTTTTCTGCAAGTGCCACATCTTACAGAGCTTCTCTGTTCAATGTCTCAAATTGGTCTGCTGGTTTCTGTAATTCCCCTTCCCCAGCCAGCTGCTCTACTGTAAAATTTGTCATATCAGCATGTGCTGAATAAGAGTCTGATAATGTTTTTAATTGTTTTTTCCAATGCCTTTCCCAAACCATATATTCTGCTGGCGAAAGCAGGCAGTGCGATATATTTTTAATATCGTGTGGAAGTAAGACGTGCTGAGAACAAAGCTTCTAAGAAATTTCTAAAAATATGTGAGCCTCTGCCATGTTCTTTAGCTATGTTTCTTAATTGTACGAGTTCCTTATTTGAGTTTGGTTTCCATGTCTTTATAGCAGACTCTCCTCCATTTCGACCTTGTCTATACTCTACAGGGAAAGCATTTATTTTTTCCGCCATCTGCCAATCCCACGCCTTGGTCGCTTCTATCTTAATTAGAGCCCATGGATCAATGTCCACTGTATCAGAATCAGAGTCACTGGCACTGCTGTTGTCCTCCAATGAGGAGTGAAATCGTGCAGTCCGTGCCCTATGCTTTTTACGGCTTTTAGAAGCGGGTTTATTCAAAGGCTTTGGAGGCTGTGAGGAGGCACATGGCAGAGCTTGGCCAGAGGCACCATTGGAGCTGGGGTGGCAGCACAGCATACACACGAATGAGGGGGAAGGGTAACACCGTGGGGGGGTCTCTGAGATTCCGTTCGGGTGACATAGAGGGTGGGTGGAGGGTTGGATAGCCTGGGGTTGGGGACAAGGGGGTGGCGGGGGTGAGGGGACCGTGAGATCGGTATGGGGTTCTGTCCGATCGGCTGTGTGTCTCTGTCGGACATGCGTGGGGTGGTTCGCGTGGGACGGTTCGCAGGCAGCCCGCGATGAACAGACGAGTCTGGACTCCTCTATAGTTCAGTCTTCAGGTTGTTTATTAAAGCTTATCTCTAAGGTTTTTGTTCTGCCCAGCCGAGATCTGAC
The DNA here is from genome assembly GCF_022539315.1 of Serinus canaria. Taxonomy (NCBI): domain Eukaryota; kingdom Metazoa; phylum Chordata; class Aves; order Passeriformes; family Fringillidae; genus Serinus; species Serinus canaria. The sequence goes on from NC_066342.1 coordinate 17,785,343, forward strand.
CAGCAAGGCAGCCACAAGCACTCTCTGCCCCTTTAGGGCGGTCGCACATTCTTATACTGATAATTGCGTATGTGATATTTACAATTTTTCTCCAATACCCATCACCTTTATTAAACAGTGCACCTTTAGTATGAACCAATCTAAAATGCACACATCACAGAGAAGATGGATGACAAGAAGAAGGAGAAAAGCCACGAGGTCGGGACCTGAATCCTCCATCTTGCCTCCATTAGACCCCCCTGTACCAAAATCTTAAAACCTATATTCTATTCTATAAAAACACCTGCCCTACACCATTCAAACCTCTGAAACTTCCATACCCTCATGCTTTGATAGCACGACCCTTGAAGGGTCAAAATCAAGCCACCAGGTGCCCTTGGCTACATTCCAGGACTTCTGAGCCCCCCAAGGGGTCTCCCTGGGACTCAGAGCATCCGAGGTGATGCGCTGAGTTCCCACAGGGTTCCACGGATACAGCGTGATTTGCTGGAGCGTGGCTGCACACCGCGAGGCATACTGCTGCCGCGGGCAGGCTGCAAGGAGTGGGGGTAGGGATACACGGGGACACGGGAGCGGCGGCGTCCAGGGTCGGAGCTTGGATAGGTAAAACCGCGGCAGGAGGGGGGAGGGCCGTGCCAGGGATGGGGGATGCAGGAGGGGGGGTGGGGGGAGGCGCGGTTGGTGGGGGCAGAGCCCCTACGGGAGGGGCTGCAGCAGCCACCGGGGCGAGGGGCGGGGGGAAGCGCACCAGATGCGGGGGAAGCAGCGATAAGTTTGGGGAGGGGAGCGGGAGCAGGAAGGGAGTCCGAGCCGGTGGAGAAGGGTGCGGCTGCGCTCTCAGAGAGTGGATTCATTTTTGCCACATTCGGGGGGAAGGGAGGGGAGGGGAGGGGAGGGGAGGGACGGCGCAGACCCCGCGGGTGGTGGTAGGGGGGATTTTGGGGTGGACGGCGCAGAGAGCGATGCAGGGACTGTGGAGGCATTAGGACCCAGGGTTACCCGGAGCAAGCGATGACATTCCAATGCAAGATCCTTATCAGGTTCATTAGCATATGAAGTGGCACCTGTCTCTCTTGCGAAATGTGAGCTAGGCTTGTTAGTTTTCTCTATAGTTCTATAGTTTTCATTATTAAGTGAAATAACGGCATATACGGAGTTACAGAGAAATCCTGGTTAGTTTGTAGGTTATATAATGTTCTTCCTATCATGTCCCAAATGAATCTCTAGTAATTGTTTCTGTGTTAGTATCCAGAAACTGAGAAAGTATCTATTTTATATTTTTTTTAAGTTAGTTTTAGACAGTTTACCTTTAGATAAGGAGAAGTTGTTAGAAGATAAGATTTCTAGGATTAGTAAATATAAATCTCTCTCAGTCTGGGAATGCCTTAAGGTAGTATTTTTCAATCCCATTTTATCTTATTCCTCCCAGCAGCCAAAACAAGAAAAAAAAGAAAAAAAAAAAAACCAAAAAAACCAGAGAGGACCCAAAGAAATTTTAGTGTGCTATAAGGCTGATATAAATTTACATACTTCTTCAGCCGTGGGGTCTAAGATGCTGCTGGAAGATGTCTGCTCTGGTTGGCTCCTCAGAACTGTATTCGTTCAGATGTCTGGTTGAGTGTCGTCCGACTGTTGGAGCTGTCTCCACAGGGGTTACGCTTTTCCGAACAGCGGATACAGTTTTTCGAAGAAAAATGCTGCTCCGTCTCGGAAGTATTCTTTCCCCTGTTCGGTGCATCACTTGAAAAGCCACGGGGGCTACTTCTAGCCGGATAGCTGGGTTTCTGTAGGGTCTGTGTGTCCCAGGCAAGCAAGCAGGCTCAGGCCAGGCAGCTCAGCCTTTTGGAGGCTGGGTATCCGGAAACCCGAATCACTCTTTAGCCGCAGCAGCCTTTGCAAGCTTAAGTGATATCAGCTCTTAGTGATCTCAGTTCTTTTATAGTTTTCAGCTCTTAGCTTGCTAAAGGTGCTTTGGCTAGCGATGGCTTCTCGAGAAAGCAGACGTCGAGAGAGAGAGAGAGAGAGAGAGAGAGAGAAAAGAAAGAGGCATCGGAGATTCCACAGCGAGGGTTTATTGAGAAGTCCATGAAGGGTTCCAGCGACAGCTCTTCTAGCCAGAATGGGGTAAAGTAGCCCCTTATATAGGGGTAGACAGCATCAGAAACTGTCCAATTGTAAGGTTTAGGGGAAAGTAGCCTATGGGGTCACAGAGAGATTAATCTTAGGTCTTGGAGGACCGGAGACAGGGCTTCTGGCTTAGTTACTATGACTTGGTGTTTTCTTATCTCTAAGCTTCTGTCCTCCATGGGGCTCTAGCCAGCCCCGTGTCTGCTACAATTAGGCTATTAGAGAGTGTCCAAAGGATGGCCACGAGGATGGTGAAGGGTATGGAGGAGAAGCCTTATGAGGAGTGGCTGAGGTCACTTGGTTTATTTAACCTGGAGGAGACTGAGGGGAGACCTCATTGTGGTTTTCAAAATCCTCACAAGGGGAAGCAGAGGGGCAGGTACTGATCTCTTCACTCTGACAGTACTTGAGGAAATGTCATGAAGCTGAGTCAGGGGAGGTTTCGGTTGGATATCAGGAAAAGGTTTTTCAACCAGAGGGTGGTTGAGCACTGGAACAGCCTCCCCATGGAAGTGGTCACAGTGCCAAGCCTGTCTGAGTTGAAGAAGTGTTCAGACAATGCTCTCAGGCACATGGTGTGATTCTTGGGGTGTCCTGTGCAGGGCCAGGAGTTGGACTTGATGATCTTAATGGGTCCCTTCTACCTCAGCATAGTCTATGATTCTAAACAGGCACAGCTCCTGCAGTCTCTCCTCATAAGAGAAATATTTCAGACCCCTAATTGGCTTTGTGGCCTCCACTGGACCCTCTCCAGTAGTTCCTTGTCTTTCTTGTATTGAGGAGCACTGAACTGGACACAGTATTCCAGATGTGGCCTCACTAGGGCCAAGTAGAGGGGTAGGATCATGTCCCTCGACCTGCTGGCCACACTCTTCCTGATGCACCCCACAATAACATTGAGCCTCTTGGCCACAAGGGCACATTGCCACCTCATGGTCAACTTGTCATCCACAAAGACTCCCAGGTTGTTCTTCATCAGGAGGCATTCAGAGGTGGAGTATAAGCCCCAGGGCAGTATTTCTGCTTAAGTATTTCCCTACCCCTGCAAGCCATGGGGATTTATTCAGTTTTCCCATTGAGGGACAATCCTGCAACCCCCACCAAGCAGGCTTGGTCCATGATTTTTTTCCCCCAACACTGGGATTTTTCCCACTAAAGAACTCTAATGTGAAATCTTATGGTTGTTAATGTCTTGCCATCTATCTCCATTATAAACATATGTTCATCCATCCATTAACTGCTTTGCTACATAACTCACCCCATTGGTGTCTGAGAATCAAAATGTGGACCATCATTTTTTTATTATCCCCAAATTACATGCTGACAGTGGTATTTTTCTGAAATCTATCAGCAGGAAGCCAGCAGGCATGTTAGCGTTCAGGAACACATAATCACGAGAAATTATTATATGCAGGTGCTTTTATTGAAGAGTGTTACCTCGTTTTCTGGGGTTCCAGGATGAGGGAAGAGACGAGAAAGTGGACTCCATGTATCAGAAGGCTTGATTTATTATTATATGATATATAAGATATAAAAACTATACTAAAAGAATAGAGAGAAGGATTTCACTCCTAAGCTATGCTAAGAATAGAAAAAGAATGTGTAAACTGAGGTCTTCTCAGACTGAGACCAGCCGGACAGGTGAACTGTGATAGGCTCTTAATTGGAAACAGTTTGACGGGGCCAATCACAGACCTCGCCTGTTGCATTCCACAGCAGCAGATAAGAATTGTTTACAGTTTGTTCCTGAGGCTTCTCAGCTCTCAGGAGAGGAAAAATCCTAAGTAAAGGATTTTTCATAAAACATGTCGGTGACAGAAGAGCTCTGGATGTCAGGGGTACAAACCCAAACCTGACACCATGGGTTCGGGGTGAACATACTTTTATATTCTACTGTTATATAACTTTCATGGTAATTATTAAACTTATATTGTTCTATTGTAATCATAGATTTCAGCCAAGCATAGCCTCCTTAGATTAGGAACATAGAGTTTCTCATGATTCTTCTTATGATTATACAATAATTATTTTTAATTACTAAACAATCATGACATCTAACAATTATATCATTTATCATACTACTTAGGTAGGTGCAACGCAAAGCTTAAAATTTCAGAGTCTATTTTGACATTTTTCCAGGGCGCCACTATCATTCTCCCCCCTTTGAAAGCATTTTCACTTCACTATAGGTGTAAATGTTTTCACTTGATACAGTCCTTTACGTCTCAACTTATGCTTGATGTTCTTCAAAACCAGGGTTGATGTAAACGTTGTCATGGATGCCATCACAAACTGGAGAACCAGAAGATAGTGGGCGTGCATCTCGTGTCAGTGCTTTTATTATTTTCTGGTTCTAGGATGTTTTCTTCTGTATCTGTCTCCTTAAGATGCTGTAAACTAACCAAATTGCTAAGAATACAATTAGTAAGATTATCACACTCTCAGTGATAGATTTAATCCATGAACTCACATTCCACCCTAACCCTTTAAAGATTTTTCCTAACCAGCTTGTAGTCAAATCCTTTTGTTCTTCTTGTGCTTCATGCTCTATTCGCTTCAACTGATTGATGTCATATTCTACATCTGCAGTTACATTTAGGATGTGAACGCAGCAATGATCAACTTGTCCCTTTAAAAATCCACATACCCCATGCTCCTTCAGGAGTAACAAATCTAAGGCTAATCAATTATGTAAAGTCATTTTTGTGGTGGCTTGTAACTGTACGTTTAATTCTCTAAATCCTTCCTGGGTGACTCTTGCCAGTCTATCTCCCTGACCTGTAAGTTTGTACAGTATATCTCTACTCTGATAGTTTGCTATAGGACCAAGCAAAGACTCTAGGGCCCACCCAAATTTCACTCCACGCCGGGGTCTCTCTCTCTCTAGCTGGTCAGAGTGACCCCGAGAAAAGTTTGAAAGTTTCTTTTCCCAGCCCGGTGCTTGAAGAAGGAATCAGGGCTCTTCATTTTTTCGCTCTCAAGGTTGTTTATTGCATCTTATCTATAAAATTCTTTCTCCCTGTCCTGCCGAGATTCATTCGGCAGGACAGTCAGAGGCACTCCGCCCACCCCCAGGGCGGTGTTATCTTTATATACTACAAACTACGTGTACAATATTTACAATTATTTTCCAATACCTATCATCTACATCAGACAGTGAGTCTCCACTCCAGGCCAATCCAAAAGTGCCAACATCACCAGACAAGATGGAGGTAGAGAAGAAGAAAGGCTAGACACACCCAAATCCCTCCATCTTGTCACCAGAAACCCCTATACCAAAAATCCTAAAACCTACATTTACACCCTGTGAGTACTTTATTTTTATATTATCTAAACTGCCGTGGCTTTTATCTCTTCATGTAAAGGTGTTAAGTTGTTCAGTGGTTCGTACTCGAACCCGCTGGTGTTCTGGGCTGTGTGCCAGGGTCTCTGAGCCCCCTGGCAAGGGTCCCAGGAAACTCCAAACTCCCAGAGGTATGTCCTGAGTTCCGACAAGTCCACTAGAGGGTTCTTGCCAAGTGTCATCTGGATTTTCATTGTCTAGAACTTCTCGTCTTGCTCTTATCTGCAGAAGTTCATGTTTTCCATTAAATGGAGACTTTTTCCAAATTGGACATAAGGCTGGGAGGCCCAAGGTAATTTCCTTTACTTTCCCGTCTACAGCCAGATGTGTTGTCCAGGTACCATCACTTGTTGCCCATACAAATTGTCCTGGACTTTTCATTGTACTCCTGGTACATCCTACAACTACTTTAGAATTCATTTTGCCTTGTTTATGTTTGATCCCTCTGCAAGCACAACCAGTCTGTAGGGCTACTGCAAGGGGTGGCATCTGTTTTATCTCTGCGTTATCAGAAGTGCAGTCATAAGTTTTATTGCATGCCCACCAACTTACTTTGTCTGCCCATGTTCTGCTACGAGTGGCAGTGTATGTTACTGCTGGATCTGTTTCATTCTCAGAGCCTTCCCACTTAATACACCAAGGGGTGTTTGCCATATATTGGAATTTTTGAAGTATACTCACAGACCAAGCACTGTGCCAAGGCTCTATCTGATCTTTCTGATCCTCGGCCTCACACTTCCATACCAGAGTGGTTTCTGTAACATTTTCTATGATCTTTTTATAGTGTGGCAAATAGCATTGCCATTGTGTGATGCCTCCCGACTGTCCCATAGGAGTTCCTAGTATGCCATCACTTAGAATACAGTCTTTCTGGCTCATAGGTCTCATCCATGTTCCTATTTTCTCCCAAGTTTCCTTGACTACTTGCCTCGACTCGGGTACCTGTTTGCATGCAATTGTTTTGTTCTTTTGTATTTCAGGTAGTTTTGATGTTATGATTCCCCAATTTACTGGGTCTCCTGCTGCCTTTGGTATTGGCAGACAGGCAGTTATTCTACTGGTGTTGTATTTTGGCAAAATCTTTGACTAATCCAATCATTACATTCTCAGCTCGAACTGCATTAGAAATTTTTATCACCTGTGTTTCTGCCTCTCTCTTCATTCTAGAATGAAGAGTGGTTAGTTGATCTTTTTGCATTACACATCCCAAAGACATTAATGACCATAACATTAGCACAATTACTAATAGCATTCTCAAAGTAAAAAACACATCTTATCTGCAGTCTTGGTTCCACAGTTTACACAGTCTGTGATCCAGGATGGACTTTCTTCACTCGGGTATAGTGAATCCAGGGGTCCACGCTGGCTACTTTCACTGCTGTAAAGGTGGTCAGCAGTACCTGATAGGGTCCACTCCACTTTTCTTTCAGCGGTTCTTCGTTCCAGTTTTTAATGTACACCTCGTCTCCTGGATGTATGGTATGAACTGGATTCTCGAGAGTTATTGGTCTATTCCACACAAGGATGCTCCAGAGCCGAGCTAAAGTTTTCCCAAGAGACAGAACATAATTATACACTTCCTGCTTTCCTGTGATGTATACATTAGGGTTAGGCTCAGGAGATTCATATGGTTTCCCATACAATATCTCATAAGGACTGACTGACATCCCACTCCTAGGTTTTATCCTAATCTTCAACAGTGCTATTGGCAAAGCCTGGGGCCACTGCAGCTTGGCCTCTTGGCATATTTTACTGATTTACCTCTTTAGTGTCTGATTCCTCCTCTCTACCTGTCCACTTGACTGGGGTCTCCACGGTGTGTGGAGGTCCCAAGTTATCCCCAGCAATCTACTTACTTCTTTTACTACTGTAGCTATGGAATGGGGCCCTCTATCTGATGATACCCCTAGGGGTACCCCGAACCTTGGAATAATTTCCTGTAGGAACCACTTAACTGTTTCTTTTGCTTGGTTTGTGCAACAGGGAAGGGCTTCTGGCCATCCAGAAAATGTGTCAACCCCTACTAACAGGTATTTGTATCCTCGAGTTCTTGGCAATTATACAAAATCTACCTGCCAATAGTCTCCTGGCTCTATTCCTATCCGAATTCTTCCTAGCTATGCCTGTCGCCTAGCCACTGGGTTGTTTTTCAAGCAGATATCACATTTTGATATGACTGATTTTGCAATTGTTAACATCTGTACTGAAATTAAACTCTGCTTTAGCAATTTTACCAATGCCTCTGCACCCCAATGACATTCGTTATGTTTAATTTGTACAACTTCTCTCATTATCAAGGGGGGTACCACTATCTGTCTTTGTTCTGTCACATGCCATCTTTCCGAATTCTTTTGTGCATTTAGTAAACGTGCCAGTCTCTCATCTTCTATTGAATATTTTGGTTTTGGAGGCAAATTGAATTGGGATATATTGAGCTTTGAAGGTATCAATGCCATTGTTGTTTGCACCTCTCGAGCAACCTGTCGGGCTGCCCAGTCTGCTTTTCGATTTCCTTCACAGATTTTGGAGTTTCCTGATTGGTGTTCTTTACAGTGTATAAGTGCCACTTGCTCAGGTTTTTGTACTGCTTTTATCAATTGTAGGACTGCATCTTGGTGTTTAATGTGCGTAAGTCGAGAAGGCAATAATCCTCTTCCGCTCCACAGTGCTCCGTGTATATGCACCACTCCAAAAGCATATTTTGAGTCAGTCCATATATTTACCATTTTCCCTTCACTTAATTCTAGCGCTCTGGTTAAAGCAACCAGTTCTGCCTTCTGGGCAGATGTATTTAGTGGTAATGCTTTTGCCTCCACTACTGTACTGTCTGTTGTTACCGCATATCCAGCGTATCTGGTTCCGTTTTCCACGAAGCTGCTCCCATCTGTAAATAGCTCCCACTCCGGCTGCTCTAGCGGGATGTCTTTCAAGTCTTCTCTTGCTGAATAGGTGTACTCTATTACCTCTACACAGTCGTGCTCTAATGGGCCTTCTTCAGTTGCGGTACCTAGGAACAAAGCTGGATTCAAAAGGTTAGTTGTTTTTAATGTGACCTCATTCTGCTCAGTCAGGATTACCTGGAATTTTATCATCCTGCTTGGAGATAGCCAATGGCCCCCCTTCTGTTCTAAGACAGTGGTTACCATGTGTGGTACATAGACATCTATGTGTCTTCCCATAGTAAGCTTCCTGGCTTCTTGTATCAGCATCACAGTGGCTGCGATCACCCGGCACTTATGTTGTCAGGTTGTTTGGAAAAGTAGCCCACCGGCCTTTTCCAGCTTCCCAGACTTTGGGTCAGTACTCCTAGTGCTAGGCGTAGCCTTTCATGTACAAACAGCTGAAAATCTTTAGACAGATCAGGTAACCCTAATGCTGGAGCAGTTGTCTGTGCCTTTTTAGTTTTAGGAAGGCTTCTTTCTGTGGCTTGCCCCAGGTGAATGGCTGCGTCTTCTGATCTTCGTTCAGGGGTTTTGCAATCACTCCATAGTCCATGATCCACAAGCGACACCATCCTGCCATCCCGAGGAAGACTCGCAGCTCATGTAAGTTCTGGGGCTCTGGAATAGCACAAATAGCTTGGATACCTTGGTTAGTACCTAGTTTTCGTTGCCCTTGTGAAATTTCACATCCCAGGTAGATCACAGTCTGTTGGGCAATTTGTGCCTTTCCTCTGGATACTTTGTAACCTCCCATTCCCAGTGAATTTAAAATCTCAATGGTTATTTTTGTACAGGTTGCTTTTTCTTCTGTAACTATTATTATATCATTAACATACTGCAACAATAGGTATTGGTCTCTTGGTACTTGCCCATTTTCGGTCCAAATCTCCAGTTCCTTTGCCAGTTGGTTTCTGAATAAGGCAGGCGAGTTCTTGTCTCTTGTGGAAGTCGTGTCCAGATGAGCTGGGTCTTTCTTCCGTTCCCTGGGTTTTCCCACTCAAAGGCCAAACAGTTTCCTACTTTCTTTGTCAAGGGGGATGAAGAAAAAGGCATCTTTAAATCAATTACAGTAAACCATTTACATATCTCCTTTACAGATGTCAGCAATGTGTAGGGATTTGTTACCACTGGATAAATGTTCTTTTTTATTTTTGTTGCTCTCAAATCTTGCACTAATCTTTATTCACTATTTGGTTCCTTTACTGGAAATATTATGTCCTAACCTGTTTTACAGGTTGTATGTCTAGTCAGCTGCTGTATTCTCCCAACACCATCACCTTGGTAACATTTTCCTGCTGGAACTGATTGCCCTTGTGAAACCTTTCTGGGCACTCTTGTTTCCAATGCCCCTCCCACTTGCAATACGCACATTGATTTAGGCTTAACCCTTGCATAATTGGTCCTCTACCACGACTTCTTCTGCCACATCCCCTGAAATTTGGGTTCCCTTTTCCTTGTATTACTGCCAGAAGATTTTGCTGCTGCCTTTTACTAGCTTCTCTTTTGTGATTATTATATACTTTCCAGGCTACCTTCAGGATTCTGAGTTTTCATAACTATTTTTACTACCTGTGCCACCTTATCAGGATTTTCTCTATAAGTTCCAGCTGACTGTTTCTAAATAATTAAATCTGCAGGAGAAAAAGGCACTTTTACAAACACTGGCCCTTCCACTCCTACACCTTGTCGCAAGGGAGCAATCATAGTCCGTTTTTGTCTGCCTATGTCTTTTCTTTCCACAACCGGGGCAAGCTTTGACCAGCTTCGGGTTATGTGGGCTACTGGGGTCGCTGATTCATTACTATTACTATCTTTTTCACTTGCATCCCTCCCCCTCCTTTCTATTACAATTAGGTTTTGCCCAGCTTGCGAGGAAGAGGAATCAAGTGTTGATGGGAGAGGAGGACAAAGAGAGGAAGGTGTACTAGATGAGACAGGTTCAGGATCAGGTGAGGTAGGGGCAGGCAGTGGGACAGGAACAGATGAAGCAGGTGGGATAGGGTTAGGTTCTCTTAGTCTTATTGGAGCTACCTGTAAATCAATATCTATATAATTTTCCCTACTCAGACTTTCTTTCAACGCCAAATATTCTAGACAACGTTTCTTGCAAACCCCACACTTAATACTTGCAGATGCTCTAACCACCATTAATCTACATTCATCCCACCATTCTGGCTTTCCCCATAAATGGAAAACCAAATCAACATACGGAACCTTAGAACCTTATCCATTTTTTTTTTCTTGTTTTTTTCTTTTTCTTTTTTTCTTCTTTTTTTTTTTCACTTTTTCCTTCTTGCTTACAAAACGACATTAACTGCGAAATGGTGTTATATTGCAAAGTGCCGTATTTTGGCCATTTTTCGCCATTCTCCAAGACATATTCTGGCCACCATGTATTACAATAATCAATCAACTTAGCTTTACGTAATTCTTCCCCAAAATTACCCTGTTTCCAATGTGCTAATAAGCACCCCAAAGGAGAAGTTTGCAGAATAGAGGCATTGCTGCCCAAAATCCCTTTGAGCTTCTCCAACCAAAAATACCACAAATGCCGAACCTGCAACGCTTTCACAATTGTCTTAAGGACTGCGCCTAGGCAATACCACAAGGAATTCCTTAGTCCAACCAAGCGTAGCTTTCACTGCGACTTATTGGCAGGCACCCAAACCAAAATAAAAGCACTTTACCTCTCTCCCAGGGACGTTGTGAGCGGCAGAGGCAGTCGCGGCCGATGGGCTCCCCGAGAATCCCTTGGTGCCCGCTGGAGAGTGATCGAGTCGCGAACTCACTCAGCAGCACTCACAGGGTCCCATCTGGGTCGCCAAAAGGTTAGCGTTCAGGAACACATAATCATGGAAAATTATTATAAGCAGGTGCTTTAATTGAAGAGCTCTGGGTGTCAGGGGTACAAACCCAAACCTGACTCTGACATGGGTTCGGGGTGAACATACTTTTATATTCTACCGTTATATAACTTTCATGTTAATTATTAAACTTATATTGTTCTATTGTAATCATAGATTTCAGCCAAGCATAGCCTCCTTAGATTAGGAACATACAGTTTCTCATGGTTCTTCTTATGATTATACAATAATTATTTTTAATTACTAAACAATCATGACATCTAACAATTATATCATTTATCATACTACTTACATAGGTGCAACGCAAAGCTTAAAATTTCAGAGTCTATTTTGATATTTTTTCCAGGGCCCCACTATCATTCTCATATTGGGAAAAGAGACGCTGTGAGGTCATTTGATGGGCAGCTGGGGAACAACATTGGGAATTTTTAGGGGTCCCTGGTGACAGCATCTAGGAATGTCATTGAGAGTCTTCTTTTTCTCAGCTTTCTTTAGAAACAGTTGCCAAAGAGTGTAATTCTCCAATGTGTATTTTTGAACGTGTGAAGCCACAAACAGCATCTCCCCAAATTAGCCATATCTGATCTTTGCTGCTCAGTAAAAGTATCCACGTGGGATTTTAATATGTTGCCCCCATATGATTACATCAGGAACGGGGAAAATAACCTTCTCGAACTGAATATGTTGGACTGTCATGGTTTGACACTGGCCAAATGCCAGGCACCCACAAGAGTTCCTCGCTCATCCTCCCCTGCCACAGCTGGGTAGGGGAGAGGAAAAAAAATTTACAAAGGGTTCATGCGATAAGGACTGGGAGAAGCACTTCAAGGGCAAAACCAGGCTCAACTTAAGGTTGCAAAGTGAATTTATTGCTAACAGAATCAGAGAAGGATAATGAGAAGCAAAATAAGCCCTTGAAACCCCTTTTTCCCCCAGCCCCTCCCTCCTTCCCACTGACAGTGCAGGGAGACAGAGCATGGGGGTTTTTGGGTCAGTTCATCACTAAGATTTTCTTCCACTGCTCTGGGAGAGGAGTTGTTCCCCTGTGAGACCATGGGGTCCCTCCCACGGGACACAGTTCTCTGTGAACTTTTCCAGCATGGGTCCACTCTTATGAGCAGCAGCCCTCCCAAAACTGTTGCAACGTGAATTCCCTCCACAGGCAAACAGTTATCCCAAAACTGCTGTGAAGTGGGTCTCTCTTTCCATGGGGTGCAGTCCTCCAAGGACAGGCTGCTCCAGCCTGGAAGCAGGGGCCCTCTCTCCCCACCAGGTCTTCCACTCAATCACGGCCTCCTCCAGGCATCTACCTGCTCCAGCGTAAGCACCTCCCCCTACAGGCTGTGGGTGGATCTCTGCATTCCCTGTGGATCCCCATGGGCTGCTGGGAGACAACCTGCTTCACCATGGTCTTCACCACGGCCTGCAGAGGAATCTCAGCTCCGGTGCCTGGAATACCTCCTCCACCTCCTTCTTCACTGACCTTGGTGTCTCCATGTTGTTTCCCTCACATGTTCTCACCCCCTCCTCTTCTCTGAAAAAATGAAAAACTGTGTGACTTTGTTTTGGTTTTCTTCTTAAATATGTTATCACAAAGGCGTTACCAACCTCTCTTATTGGCTCAGTTTTGGCCTGCAGCATGTCTATCTTCAGAGCCATCAGAGATTGGCTCTGCTGGACATGGTGGAAGCTTCCAGCAACTTCTCACAGGAGCTACCTCTGTGCGCCACCCACTACCAAAAAACAGGCCGTGCAAAACCAGTGCAGGGACTTAACCTCGGGCTGGTGGGAAGACGAGTGGCTGAAGTATCTGCAGAGGAGCAATGCTCTGCACCACTGCCGTGCCAGTCCCTTTTGGATGCAGACGAGGTTTGCCAACTCCCTGCCAGACACCCCAGCATCTAATTCACCTAATTTCTGGTGAAATTATTTCCAAACTTAAGATTTATGCTACCCAGAAAGTCACTTGCTTGATTTCCCCATGAGGTATTTCACCCTTGTTTGGAGAAGTTTCATGTATACGGAGGTGAAACAAAAATGGGGGAAAAACGGAAAAGTAAGTAATTTGCTTGGTTCGCTTCTTCCCCACAAAGAGATTAATAATTATCTATTCTTGGCATGATTGATGGCTTTGAAAGAAAACTTATCAGATTAACTTATTATTTATTTTCATGTTTATTTTTGTAACATCCCTCACTTGGAAGTCTCTCAAAATCTTAAATACTTTTTTAAAATATTTATTTCCCCAATTGGTATTTTATGGCTTTACATCAATTTTGCTCTTTTTGGTGTTAGCTATTAGCCAGACCCAGTTATATTTACAGTATTTTTTCAGGAGAAACGATACTAAAGGTTGCAAAGTTCACTGTCAGTAGCCAAGGGAGCTTCAGTGTCCTGCAGAAGATGGTGTTAACAATAGCAATTATTTTTTCTTTTAATTTATTTATTTGCATTTGAAAAAAAGAGCATTTTTAATTTAATCATATTTGTTAAACTAAGTGCTTTAAATTTACTTTTTTTAAAAAAAGGAAAAAGGTGTTGTGGAGAATAAAGACTATCTGGTCTATCACTTCTGCTGGTCTGGAAGAGACCCTCCTTTTGTTTAGGATGGAAGAAAAAGAAAATGTGGGGGGGGGGGGGGGAATATCCTTAATGGTGTCTGCTTGGAAATGCTGTGTGGGGATGGATCAGCCTGTGCTCCTGGTGCTGGGTCACATCCTGTTGCAGCTTCAATTGGAGTTAGTCTTTCTCCCTATCACTTCTCACAGAGGTGAGGATGAAGCCCATGGGTGCAGTGCAAAGGGCTTAGAAGTCCATGGGTGATGGATTGGGCACTCTCCTGGTTCTTTTACCCCATTCAACCTTTAAAAAAAATCCAAAAAAAGCCGTTTTTTTAAGTCTTCCCTGGAAAACCTTTCTCTAGCCCAAGCCAATTAATTTTTGGTTAATTGATATGTGTGCATTGGCCTGAGAAGCCACACAGGTCACGGGAAGTGAGTGGTTTGTGCTGGTCTGTCATTGGGCTCCAGCTGGAAAACTGGAGGTGAAATGCTTTCTGCTTTTGAAGAAGTGTTTGAGGCCAGGTTGGATGGGGTTTTGAGCAACCTGATCTAGTGGAAGGTGACCCTGCCCATGGCAGGGGTTCGAAACTAGATGGTCCTTAAGGTCCTTTCCAACCCAAACCATTCTATGGTTCTACAGTTCTATGATGTGACCATGTACATGTGCTCAGAGCTCACTGCAATAGAGGTGGAAGAAGTTTGGGCCATGGCAGAGGGAACTCTACTGCTGGCTGGGGGCTTGGCTAATTGCTGTAAAGCCTTGAATAAATAGGTGAGACATTAAAATGAGGTGCAGGCATGACATGACCTACCAGGCAGTGTTACTCACAACATGGGGCATCACCCGATCCATCCTTCTGCCACAAAGCAGGACCAACGACACCAGCACGCTTCCTGGGGAAGTTTGTCCAACCTGCTCATAAAACCTCTGCTGATGGAGGCCAGATTGCCCATTTGCTACACAAAATGTCTTGTGATGAACAATGGGGTCATTCCTGGATGTTTGCATAAAATAGAAATATATAACCCCCCTGTTTAGTCCTTCAAACAATCACCAGGCATTGCTTTATGTTGGAACCCTGGATGATGAGAATTTTAGACTTTCTGTGCTGATGGGCACTGACCCCCAGGAGAGCACTGCATTTGACCTGAGGCTGTGGAACAAGCTTCCAAAATTGATTGATAGCACTGGGAATACAGGTGTGTAGTTGGTTAGAAGTGTGTAATATCACAGGGTGGAAAACATAGATTTGAGATTTTAGTATATGGTGATCTATGGGAGCCAAGATGGAGAATTTGGGGTGTGGGTTAGATGTCATTTTTGAACCTTCTTCTTCCTTCTTTATTATTCTGGGTAGTTTTCTCTAATTGGGTGAAAGATGTCAGCATTGCAGGTTTTGGGTGATCATAATTGGGTTGGAAGCATAAATAATATAGATGTCAACTGTTTATTGGATAATTGGAACTTAAATAGCCTTGAAGAGACACCATTTTAGCTCACTTTTTTGACTTGTTAGAGAGAGCTCACATCTCGTGAGTTTGTAACAGATAAGGAAAATAAACTTCAGAGTGAGACTTCAAAAACAATGTATCCTGAGTTTTATTCACCCTGACCTTGGAGCAAGAAAGAACCTGGCATTCCAACAGCTTTGGATTATTTTGCTGATAGCATGGGGAAAAACAATAAACTGGTTCATGCCATCTGCCACTGAAAAGATGACCTGGTAGAAACTGGTTTTGTTGTGTTGCTTCTCTTGGGAAGTACTCCTGGGTCCTTCCCATTATTTCTGTTGCTGCATCAACTGGGTGGGAGAAAGCTTTGCAGCAAATGAGACAAATCACTGCTGGTAAATGAGGGTTAAAACCATCCAAATCTCTCCTCCAAAGCCACCCTCCTCAAGGATCCATCTTTAAATGTCCCCATCAACTTCAGCCAGGCCCTACTGCTCCAGGATGAACTGCAGTTGGAGTTTGGCTTGTTCCACCAAATCAAGGTTGTGAGCATCTGGATAAGCTTCAGAAAGAGCTTGTCAGCACTGGAGTATGGCTGGGATCAGCAAAGTCAAGAGTGAAGACAGTCCCTGGGCCTCTGGGACCACCAAGATATATTAAATGAGAAAATAACCTGCAATAAAACAAGATTTTGGAGCAGATGGATGGGCTGAAGCTTTCAAGATGTAGGAATATTTCTGTAAATTCCTTTTTCACTGCCAAAAACCCAGACAGAAGCGAATAAAGAAACCCCATGGATCAGAGAAAGTTTGCTTCCCTTTCCTAAAACAAGTCAAATCCACAAATAGCCAGGATGTGGGATGTTCTCCTCTTCCAGCAGCTCCATTTCTAATAATGAATAATAAGCAGGGGTTTTAAATACTCATGCTGGTGGCAAAATGGGTAGCAAAGATAAATCCTAAGTGGCAAAGGATGTTCACGCTTAAGTAACAGCATTGCTACAATGTTTGCAAGATGAACTGTAGCTTAAATTATTATTTATTGGGGTGCAACAAGAAAAACAATGGTATTAAAACAATAATGAGCATTACAAGTCTGTATGGACTCTTACTTTTGGAGCCTATATTGTCATCAGTAATTATAAAGCCAAATACTTTAGTGGATACATAAATGTGACTATTGAGCCTAGCTTTAAGTCTATACCACTCCTAAGGACTTTTCTGAATTCCTAGAGAAAAATTTCTGCAAAAAGTATTACATCCTTGGGCTAAAATGTAATGATTTAAACATTTCTAGGGATGCAAACACTGCCTGTAACTCTTGGGGAGATACTCTGGTTATCTTCACAGGGCCTCAAGGATGGATGGTCCCAGGGCAGGACACTGAAATGGAATTTTTGTAGGGAGGTTTGTCTTTGCCCTTTGCCAAGTCATCACTCCCCTCAGAGCTGCAGCTTTCCAGGGGGATTAGTAGTGTTGCAGAGGACAAAGCCTTGGTGGATGGGTTGCTAAGCTGATGCCTTATCCCATGCCAAATCAAAGCTGGCTAACCATTTCCCACCAGTCATAGCCATGCCACAGAGTTAATGGTAAAAAATGCAAAATCCCTCTCAAGAGAAATGCTGAGATTTCAAAATTCCTTCTGTCTTAAATCATCTGAGTTTTTTACCAATACATTTTGTTTCAATGCATGTTATGTTGCTGTAATAATAACATTTAACAAAATGTTTGGACTTTATTACCTCAGACTTTTTCAATAACTTCCCATAGAGCTTTGCCGTCAAAAGTTTCCACTTTAAGAAAGTGATGCCAGGAGGTGGCAAAGGTCTGATGGGAGCAATCACCTCCAATGTGCATTGTGTGGACCTGGGCTTGCTCTATGCCTCTTCTCCCAGCCCTGATGGAGGGAAATGCACTGTGTTTATATTCCCCACACGTCATTTTTGAGGCCCAAATACATTACATGAACATGTGGCCTCACAGCCAAGACAGGGAGGGAGCTGCACAGACCACACCGGTGCTGCTGGTGATCTTGCAGCTGTCATTGGTGATGGAGCTGTGAAACAAGGTCCTGGAGCAGATCAGTGTCTTGCAACTGGTGGGGATGTGGTGAATACAGCTGGCTAAGGAACTGGGCTGCAGTGAGTGCAGGTGTATGAGGTGGAAAAAGTGGTTCATAAGAGTCCCCGGTGTCTAGAAGCTTTGCAAAGTCCAAGACAGTGGTTATGGAGAGCATTTCCACACTTCCACAGGCAGCACTGAGCCTGGGTTTTATCTGGGGGATGCTCACAGGGGTACTGGTTGGATCCAAGAGACAAATCTCATCAGTTTTTGCATCTTGCATCTACCAGGGAGGCATTTCTTCTGGTTATTGTCCTATTTGTGGATATGGAGAACAAGCAACTGTCTTACCTTTAAAAATAATAATAGTGAATTCTTCAGTATCTTGGGCTTTCTTGGCACACATAGTCTCATGCTCCAACATCAGATATGCAAGCCCCTGTGCAGGAGCTGGAGCCAGAGTGCTGTGTACAGGTGGGTCATGAGCAGCATCAGCCTGACATTCTGTGGTCAGGCATCAGCTGAGCTATGGTTTCCCCAGATCCTGTGTGTCAACCACAACCAAATTATCTGTCATTGGCACTTTCTTGTCCATGAGATAAAGCCTGAAAGAAATCCTTGTCAGCATTTATTACTCCCTGCCTTGATCATACAGTCATGGAATCCCAAAATGGTTTGGGTTGGAAGGGACCTTCAAAATCATCTAGTTCCAGTTCCCCTGCCATAGGCAGGGACAACTTCCACAAGACCAGGTTGCTTAAAGTCCCATTCAACTTGGCCTTGAACACTTCCAGAGAAGAGCACCCTTCAAGATCAGAGATCAACTTTGAAATAATATTTTTTTATAATTTTAAATGTTGAGCTCCAAAAGAACTCAAATTCACCTTTCAAAGCAAGTCTGGAAGAAGCCAGATTGGATAAATCAGCAGCTACAGAGCATGAGAGGAAATAGTGCACCAGGAGATGGATTACCAAAAATCTGCTGGTAATTACACATCTGAGGGCAAACACTGTAAAATATTTCTATGGGGAGAGAAAGATGACAAAGGCTGTGAAATCCAATTGGTGGATTGCTTTACAGCTGAGGTAACTTTGATCCTTAGAGCTGGATTTTAGAACTTGTATAAGAGACCAACCCCTGGTTCACAGGTCTGCTCTGCTCTTCCTTTAAAGCACCAAAAATTCAGCATATTTGTTAGAGAACAAGGTTTTGTGCTGCTTTCCTAAAGATAAATGCAGTCTTCTTTTTTCAGAGCAATGAAACATTTGGGAGAGGGATGGTGTTGCATGTGGAGACTGCAAGTGGTTTTTACAATCATTGCATGGACACTGTATATGTTCTTTATATAAAATTGCATTTCTGTTGCTTTTCTGAGCACTTAAAAGTGGTGCTGCAGGGGCTCACCACTTTCCCAGAGGGCTAAGCCCAAATAACCTGGCTCTAGTGCTTGGGTTCTCTTTTTCAGCACAATTTACCCATTTGTTCCCCATTTGCTTTCTGTCCTGTAACTTATATTTCTGTTTGGTGCCTCTGTGTTTGCAGGTAGGGCTCCTTCTCCTCTCCATCGCTATGCTGTCACATTTGGCCACCTTGGCTCCCTTTCCAGACCTGAGGATGTCGCCCCCTTGAGGATGATGAGTTCTCCTTGTGCCAGTCTCCATCTGCACTCACCTTTTTGGGTGATCCTTGATCCCTGCATTTCCCATTTAGATCCCCAGAATCTTGCACAAGGGTTTTCTCTCTTTTGAACACTTTCTGCAAACACTTTATCTGGAGTGTTTTGTATCTCAAAATCCCACCAGGAATTGTCACCACCCATGTACATTGATGTCACCCATGGAAATGCTGTGAGGAATATGTAGGGACCCTCATCTCCCCCTGCTCCTCTTGCCCCTCTGTGTACAACCCATTTGTCCTAGGGTGACTGTTATCCCCATTTGTGTGTATGTAATTTATGCTGGATATTATGTTCTGTGCCTTTAAGACTGGCAGAGTGAAGGTTTTGTTTTGGGCCTCCTATCAGCTACTCGGCGGGACATACAGATAGCACCAGAGCATGTTGCGGCTTCTCTGCTTTTTGCCCTGCTTTTTGCTCTCGCTCTGGCTCTTGCTTCGCTTCTGCTCTGCTTGCTCTTGCTTCTTTCCCCCCTTCTCATTAGTTACTTTAGCTAAACAGTCCAAATTCCTTTCTGGACTGTTCCCCCCACCCCGTTGGACCTGCTGACTGCTCCGGACTGGGATTCAGAACACCGAGAGAGAGAGGTTACACCTTGTGACTGCAGCAGCTGCCTCAGCACCGGAGGGACTGATAACAGCCAACCCACAGAAGAGACTTTTATGAATTTGTCATCTTTCTCAGAGCAGTGGAAGAGTGGTGTCATCCGGTATTGTTCAATGTGTGTGCTGGGGGGTGCTGTGATTGTCAAATAAACAGGTTCTTTCCACCTCTCTCCGAGGAATTCTTCCCGAACCGGTTGGGGGAGGGGGCCGTGTGGGTTTGCTTTTGGAGAAGCCCTTTTTGGGGATTCTCTCCCAAATTTGCCCTAAACCGGGACACCATTGCTTCCCAATTCCTCCCCTAATTACCCTCTCTTCTACTTCACCTAATCACTCCCATAGGGCTGGATCAATGCACCATTCCTAAAGGATGCAATGGGAAAAAAAAAAACAGAGGAGCCCTGAGCAAAGGCAGATCCAACAGCAGTTGTCCTGTAGAGACCTGGCTAAGCATAGGGTAGCTCTAGCTGGATACAAATGGGGACAACCAGCCCCACAGGATGGTGATATACCATGGTCACCTCCAGATGCTCCCATGGAGTATCTGGGGCACGTGGCCTCATACTGGCTGTCCCACCTGGAGGTGGCAGCTGGTGGGCAAGGTGTTTATGGAAAGATGTCTGTTGGTAAAATAAGAGTAAAATGAGAAGCTATATTCACATCCTGACAGAAGTTAAAATGGTATGGAAATTATAGGGTAACATACAGCTGCTACTCCCTGGATAGAATGTGGTTGGCATGCTCCATGATGATTCCCCATAACAAAAGTAAGTACCTGCTAAGGAGGATGGAACAGGGGTGGAACCGAGTGGAGACACCACAGCTAGGCTCTGTTGGAATCCTTGCACGGAGGGGAACTCAATGATACTTTGCAGCTGAGAAACTACATAGCACCTGTCAACCAAGGGAGAGATGTCCTGCTGCTGAGCCAGGAACTGTAGCCAAATTGCTCTCCTTGGATGAACTTGGTTCATTATAGTCTAATGTCCTGGCGTGACTGTATGGTCTGGTATCCCATTGTATGGGTTTTTTTCTGTCCAGAAATGGGTCCTGTAGTTTTAAGCTGGGCCCAGAGAGACAGAGAGAGAGAGTGAAGTGGGGGAGAAGTGGTGGCATGCAGCCGAAGCTTCACTCCCTCCCCCGGAATTCCCTTCTCATGAACTCATGGACAGCGGGAGAGAGCTTTCCTTTACTTTTAGTTAGTTTTTTTCTAGTTAGATGAGGCAGAGAAGTTTCCTGGACTGTGGCTTCTTTTTCTTGGAACTGTTCAGCTCTGCTCCGGACCAAAAACCCAGAAAAACACCAGGAGCTCACACCTGTGGCCCACTGGGGCCTGGGACACTGCATTCCAGCCCCAGAGGTACTGAAAGAGACTGAGCAAGCTGAGACACACCCACAAAAAGACTCTCTGAATTACAGAAGGACTCTGAATTTGCCATCTCTTCAGAGCAATGAGAGGTTTCATTGTTTATTATTATTCATTTTTTCATGTTTGTGAGTCCTTTGCTTGTGAAGTAAACAGTTTTCTTCCACTTTTCTCCAAGGAGAATATCTCCCAAACCGGTTGGGGGAGGAGCTGCTGGAATCTGCTTTTTAAGAGGAGACCCCTTTGGGAAGTTTCCTCCGCAACTTTGTCTCAAACCGGGACACCTAATAATAATATTAACACACACTTCCATCCCAAAGTTACCGGCCTCCAAGTTACAACCACACCTCACTAGGCATGCATTCTACATTTTTTGGACTTAATCTTCAAAAGCAAAATGTGAGAATTTTACACCAATCAGTAACAAAAGTATGTATGACAAAAGTCACTTAAGCTCCACCTAAACACAAAAAAATAGTATAAAAGTAAGTCTAGAATGGAGGAAAGTTAGGGAAGACCCCATCCTACCTGCTGGGATCCGTTGGCGGGCTGAACCTGTCTTCTGCCCCATAGGGATGCCTGCTGGGTAAGAACCATACTCAGTGCGCTGAATACTTTTACTGGGCATAAGAGTTGACTGTGTATTACTTTGAATACATTTTTGCAATCAGATACTATCACCATCAATCCTCAAACCTTAACCTGTCAAAATTTTATATTAATAAATAAAGAGGGTTATTCAGTGAACTGTTAGCATGAGTCCTTCACAGGCACTGGCAGTCACTGGTAGTGGGTTGCATACTCAAAGGGGAAGACCTGCTGAGGGGTCTCCCTTATGCTGTTAGTATGTGTCTCTGAATAAGTCAGTTGAGTCACCCTCCAATCCAGCAGGACTGCTCAGTGAAGGGTCCCTTATAACAGGATGCTGACAGACTGCTTGGGCACAAGGGTCTCAGCTTTCCTGGGGTGCTAACAGACAAATCAAACACTGAGTGGTGCTAGCCAGTAAAGTCTCTAGGTAGCTCTTTCAGAACACCAGCAGCCACGCCAAGGTGTATGGAACAACTCCAGGATGAATTCACCAGGAGCTGAACTTCAGAGCTGTGGCTCTACAGTGGGACTAACTTTACCAGCATCAGGGAGAAAAGTAAAAGAGTTGAAGGATGCTCTCCACCTGATCTCCCAATAGTCCTTTAATCCAGATTTGGAAGCAAAAGAGGGCCAGGCCAGCCCTCCAGGGGTTTATAAACAGGCCAAAACCAGTGGGCGGGTACAAAGACACAGCCAATGGGATAACCTTAAGGGAGGAGTAAGGGGAGTGGTTTACAGAGCCAGTTCCAATGGGAGTAAAGGGGAGAAGAAAGGGGAGTGGTTTACATCAGGGGTGGATACAACTTAGGGAGAAACCAACTTGGAACATAGGGAGGGATTTGGAAGCAACCATTATCAGACAACCCGAATTACAAAACTGAAAGTTGGAGTAACATAAACTCTAACTGCAACATCTCCCCCTATCTTTTTCAAAAAGAGGAAGGAACGGGGTTACACTCTGATTTTGGGCATAACTTGTACCACCATTGAGGTGGGAGGCTGGCATCAGGAGAATCCTTAGTATCGGGGATATTGGCATTGGGGTTTTCAGAGTCAGGAGCATCAGGGGTCTCGCTAACATTAATTTCAGGAGGGAAAAAGGTGAGGTGTACAGCAGTGGAAAAGCAACATCTTGTTAAAATAGCAAAGGAAATTACTATAAGGAAAACAATTACAATAAATCAAACAGTGGATTTAACAATGGAAGACAGCCACCCAGTCAACCCCCACCCTGAGAAGATGTTCCCCAGACAGTCCTCTGATTCTTTTTTGATGTCAGTTATTAGTTCTTGCATTTTTCGCAGGGATGTGTGGACATCCAGTGCTTTTGATGTTAGGTTGAGGCAGCAGAGACCTTCGAACTCTTGACATTCATGTCTGTGCAGCAGCAGCAGGAAGTCAATAGCTGCCCGATTTTGTACAGTAGCTTTCCTAGTGATTTCTTCATCTGCTAGGAGGTCACTGATTGCGGTTGTTGTTAAATTGGTTTGTTTCACTACCCAACACTCAAGGTGGCCCAATTCACCTAGTGCTTTAGCAGCTGCAACCCATGGTAAAAATAGAGAGACTGCAGCTCTTTTTAGCTTAGACCAATGAATAATTTCCGATTCACAGTGTTCATCTAAATTATCAATGCTTCCCTTTTAGATTCTCAAATTGTTTTTCTGTTGCCAATCCATAATTTGGGTTTGGTTGAGTGTGAACAGTGACAACCGTCCAAATGTGCACAGATCTCCGAGCAGACGAGAGGGGATACCTGCCCAAGCTCTATCCCCACAAATGAGGAAAGTACCTTTTTCTAGTCTCTTTGGTCAGTGGTCCTCTGTGGATGCCATCTTAACATGCTCAATCTTATGGCACTACCTGTTGGCCTGGTAATCTTTTTTATACTGGAGGACATTGGTGTACTTTTCCATGTGGTGCCTTGGTTCGTAGACAAACTGAATGTAATTGGCTGCACTCAAAGACCCTAAAATTTCAAGTTCTTTTGGTTCACTGTTCATGTTGAGCAGCTTGCCTACCCATTCTCGCCACAGCACAAGGGGGTTGTAAATGGGAAATTTGTGTTCATAGGTCATGCTTGGTGTTTGGTAAACTATGTGGGTGCTTTGTTTGCTATTTATGTGGGGTTTTTTTGTTTTTTCAGGATTTCAGTGTACTCCTCGGGTTTAAACGGGACCCCCACTAGGCAGGTTGACATAGGATTTTCTGCTGTTGCTGTAGATAAACAGATATGGTCTTGCTTAAGTGCCTCTGCCAGGGTAACCCAGACGTTTTTCCTGGGTTGTGAGACGATCCATGCATAAGACTGGTTTAGAGAGAACAGGATGAAACAAATTCCAATGAGGGCTGGCCTGGGGAACATGGCTTCCTCCTAAAATAATAAAAAGTTTAACAAAGGTTATTTAGCACTTCATAATCATCAATGAACATATTAAGTAATGGAAATTTGGGGTAGAAGGGGGAATTTGGGTGTCCTTTTCCACCCAACAGACTTTCCCTCTTTTTAGCTGCTATGGCAACATCTTTTTTAGCATCAGGAGGCCTGTTAGGGTGTTTAGTGACATAGGGTTTCACCCATTTTTGTGGGATCCACTGCAGGCCTAGAGGCCTAGACACGCAGGTATACCCACATCCCGATGTTACCAGTTTATAGGGTCCTTCGATTTTGGATGTTTGTGGGTCCTGGATGAGGACAGGCGTATGTTCTTTGTATCTGTGACCTCCATGTGGCGCAAAGTGTCTTACCACTAGGGGATTTGGGTTCTCAAAAGAACAGTTTAAGAAGTTAATAGTGAAGAGAGCTTTGCAAAGTTTCTCCTGAGGTGTTTGCTTCTTGGTGCCCTCCTGTTGATGTTCTAGAACTTCTTTGAGCAACGGGTGTGCTCACTCAACCACACCTTGACCCTTGGGGGAGTGAGGGGTGCCTGTCTTATGTTCAGCTCCCCATACCTGCAGGAATTCGTTGAATCCCTTGGAAGTGTAGGCCAGGACATTGTCTGTCTTAATTGCTTTAGGGACCCCCAACACTGAGAAAGCCTGCAGCAGGTGTTTCTTTGCATGCTCAGCTTTCTCTCCTGCGTGGGCGGTGGTGTAGGTCGCCCCAGAGAAAGTGTCAATAGAGACATGCACATATTTCAGCCTGCCAAATTCAGATATATGGGTGACATCAGTCTGCCACAATTCACAAGTGCCCAGACACCTGGCATTAACCCCCTCTCCTAATGATGGAATGGTGGTTGACTGGCAGTTGGGACAGGTTGCCACAATGGCCCTGGCCTGATCTCGCTTCAGGTGGAATTGGCGGACCAGTCCTGGCACATTCTGATGGAATATCTGATGGCTCATCTTTGCTGGCTGGAAAATGTCAGGAAGCCTCGCTAGATCTACAAGGGCTGCAGCCAGGGAATCTGCTCTTTGATTTCCCTCAGCCACTGGTCCTGGAAGGGTGGTATGCGATCTCACATGCATGACATAAAATGGATGCTCTCGGTGGGAAACAGCATAAATTAATTTTGAGAGCATCTCAAAGAGAGTCTGGTTTGAGACCTCTTTCAGAATCGCATTCTCTGCTCTAGCTACTATTCCTGCTACATAAGCTGAGTTAGTAACTAAATAGAATGGCACAGAAAACCTCTCAAAAGCTCTAAGGACAGCAGCCAACTCAGCTATCTGCGGAGACCTGTAGCAGTGTGATGTCATAGTTTGTCTCCGGTATCCTGTCCTTTCCCAGGTGTCAATCACTTCCTCCTTTCCCCACTCTGACCCCTGCTGGGTGCTGTCTGTCAATCCTGGCATTCCAGATGGGCATCGAGTGATTGGCAGAGTTCAAAAGATGCCCTGCATCCCTGGGGGTCCATTGGCCCACCCAGGTGTCCCTTGCACCTGAGACCTGCCCACCCTGTACCTGGTTGGTGGGTTCCCTTCCCCTTCCCTCCCCTTCTCCCGGGGGTTATAAGAGCCAACAACCATGCGATTTGGTATTCTGTTAGTAGTTCTTATGGGATTCAGAAGCCTGCTGTCTGAATAAACTCTGGATGGAAACTCTGGCAGAATCCACTCCTTCCTTCACCTTGCCTTAAAGCATCTGCACAGAGGTAAACCAGGGCTTTTGCATGTCTGAACTTGTCTCCAGTTCCAGCTGCAACTACCAGTCAGCCAGAGGTGTCTCTGAGGTGAAACCACCACAGTGCCACCTTTCGGTCAAGCAGCAGAGGCTAGACAAGCCCCATCCGGACATATATTGGAATTTATTTCCATAGAGACCCCTCCACATATTCTACATCTGTTTCCCACCGCTGGGTTTGAGGATCCTTCCAGGTTATTAATGACCTATGGGATGCTCCAGACACATCAATGAAAACTGTCAGAGCCTTTAGAGCCCTCTGGCTCCTTTTCTCTCTAGGGATCAAATTAAACTTTTCATGAAACAATTTGTGGGCAGGAGCTTGGACAGAAATCTGTCCTACATAGTTATCCAATGCAATTTGAAGGGTTTCATTTTCTCTTAATAGTTGTTCGAATATCTACTGTCAACCTCCCCGGAGATGCTGTATCCATTAAGAGGTCAATCGGCAGATGAATGCATGCAAAATCGCACCCAGCCAGTTCCAGGATCCTTATTCGTGCTTTCTTGACCAGCTGAGCCATCAGCATTTGTGGCCTTCTTATACTCTTGGACTGATGGTGACTGAAGAAAACCCACTCTGTGATCAAGAGAGGGTCCCTCTCATCCTGGTCCCATTGGAATATTAAACTGTGTAGGTGTGGCAATTTTCCTAAAATGATAAATTTGAATGGCAGCTCTGTTTTACAACAGTGGGACTGTCTCTCTGTCAGAGCTTTCTCCACTTTCTCTAAGGCAAGCCTCACCTCTGGAGTCAGGATCCTGGACGAACTTAGTTCCTCTCCCCCTTTTAATAAATTAAAGAGGGGTGCTAGGTCTTCTGTTGTTATACGCAGCCAAGGCCTGATCCAATTTAAGGACCCGCACAGGAAGTGGAGGTCTGCTAAAGTTTTGGGATCGCTTTCAATAGCCAATTTTTGAGGAACAATGGTCCTTGCAGCAATCTGAAGCCCCAGCTACTTCCAAGGGGGCACCCTTTGAACTTTTTCCTCCTGTAATTCAAAACCTACATTTATCAAAACATTGACCACTCGGTCAAGTGCGTGTTGGAGCATATTGTCACTGGGAGCACACACAAGCACATCATCCATATAGTGTAGGATGATGGCTTCCCCTACCTTGGCATGTACAGGAGACAGTAACGAGGCGATGTACCATTGGCAGATGGTGGGAGAAGCTTTCATTCCT
This sequence comes from Serinus canaria, assembly GCF_022539315.1. Lineage (NCBI taxonomy): Eukaryota > Metazoa > Chordata > Aves > Passeriformes > Fringillidae > Serinus > Serinus canaria. Next base: position 17,812,241 of record NC_066342.1, read on the forward strand.
TGTGGCAACACTTTCCAATGGAATCGCTTTATAGGAGCGTCTCAGTTTTTGGTTGGGACCAAGAATGCAAAACGTGGGGCGCCACCTGGGTCATGAGGAATTCTGAAAAAACAATCTTTGATATCAATAACTGTTAGATTCCAATTTTGGGGAAGCATCACTGGGGAGGGCATCCCTGGTGGAAGGGGTCCAATATCGACAATGACTTCATTTATTTTTCTGAGATTGTGGAGGAGCTGCCACTTGTTTTTCCCAGCTTTCTAATAACGAAAACTGGGGAGTTCCAGGGGCTGAATGTTGGCTCAATGTTACCTTGAGCCAACTGCTCCTCCACAAGTTCATTGAGTGCCTGCAATTTTTCATTGCTGAGCAGCCACTGAGCTACCGATACTGGCTCATTAGTGGTCCAATTCAGCTTCTGGGTAAGACGCTCCACAGTAGCCACTCTTAAAAATACTGAGGGGTTTTCGGGATTTCAGTGCATACTCCCCTGTTGTGGTGTAAAGCTAAATCCTGTCCCTCAGCTGTGACTACTTCCTCCTTACCTGCCCCCTGCCCTATTCCTAATTACTGTCTGTCTGTCAAGTTCCACATTCCAGCAAGGGCATCGTGTGATTGGCAGAAGTTCAAAAGATGCTTTTCAGACCTGGAGTCATTGGCCTGTCCAGGTGTCATTGTCCCCTGAGACCCTCCCCCTCCCACCTGGTTGGTGGCTCACCTATCCTCCCTCCCACCTTCCTGTGAGCTCAAAAGGCGTTGAAGCCATGCGGTCGGGGTCTGTCGGAGCTGTACTGAGATTCGGAACTGTAATACCTTGGAATAAACTCTGGATTTAACCCTCCAGCAGAACCCGCTCTCTTTCTCTTCACCATCGCCTGGACTTTTTCCACTAGAGGTAAACTGAGTTCTGCTTTGCATGGGCCTATTCCGAGTGCCTAATAGCAACTGCCTGCGAGCCAAAGGTGTCTCTGAGGAGAAATATCCCCAGTAGTCACCTCTAGCTCAGCGCAATCAATACTCCCCATTGCGACATGAGGTCCCTTCCCCACAAGGGAACCCTGTAATCTGCAACAAATGGGCATATAGTAGCCAATTGCCAGTCTGACCCATCAAATTGTAAGACACTTTTGGATATTCTTGCCAATTGGGCACCCCCTATGCCCTGTATTTTGCCGGCTACATTTTGCATTTCCCAATGCGACGGCCATGCCCTTTTGGGGATGATCGTCACATCTGCTCCCCTGTCTAACAAGCCTTTCATCCCTATCCCATCCTGGCCTTGCCAAATATGGCGGGGAATCATAGGCTTGTCCTCACCCACCACTTCTGCCCAGTAGACTTCTGGTGCTTGATTGTCTACTGGGATCTTTGCTGGAATAGGAATAGCCTGGGCAATGACCTGGTCCCTGGCTAGGTAAAATGGTGGGTGGATACAATGTGCCAAGAGAACAAGACCACTCAGATTTGCTAAAAGCATCACCGGAACAATGTCGATCTTAGGTGGTGTGGGGTTGGTATCACCCATGACAATATACTTACCACCAGGTTCTAGAGGTATTGATGTTTCCCCCAGTGGTTTGACATCTATCAGCGTCCAGCTTCAGGACCTGAAAATCTTTTTGTCAGATGTTAGAAGTAGCAGCGGTGGCTGAGGCAGCCACACTTTACTACAACTGTTAATATCAGCTGAGTGTGTGTCACGTCCAGTGTGGGTGTCATGTCCAGTAATGTTATGTACGTTGGTTTTTATTAATCCCACTCCCCCTTGCCCCTGGGACCCTGCTCTATTTATTTTTCCATGCAAAGCAGGATTGTGCTTATCCCACTAGCTTATTGTAGTGGGTGCCCCTCCCCCATGGTTCTCTTCTGGTTCTGTCCGAGTGCGGTAGGGTGCTGGACAGGATTTGGCCATGTGCTTAATTTGCCCTCAGCGATAACAGGTTAGTGGTCCCTGTCGAAAGGGTGGTGTATCAACAGTGGCAGTGGTGGTTGCTGCAACAGTCCTGCCCAACGATTGCGCTCTACTCCAGTCAGTTGCTATGAAGTTCTTGGTGCAGACCTCAATAATCGATGTTAATGAGGATGGAGGGTCTAGCGGCATCCCTCTGATGATTTGCTGGCAGGCCTCGTTGGCGTTGGCCTTTGCCATTTCCAGGAGGATCACCAGGTGTGAGTCTGGGTCCTCCACCTGTCTTTCAACTCGTACTTTCAATCTATTAATAAAATCTATAAAAGGTTGGTTGAGCTGCTGCCTGACAGTAGCAAAGCTGACATGGGACCTATGGGAGGGAATTTGATGAAATGCCCTCTCAGCAGCTCCCTGGATTAAATCCAAAGTCGGCACAGCCAGCACATTGGCTTGTAGCCTAGGCTCAGCACATTCCCCCTCGCTGCACAGGTGGTTCATAGTAATAACATTTCCAGTTGCATCATGGGAATGATTTGGAATCTGCAAAAGATCAAAAAGAATTCCCCACAACAATCTCTTACATGCTCCCTCCCGCAGCAAGTGTTCTGCTGGAGAGACAAGGCATTCAATCAAATCCTTGAGATTGTATGACACTAAGATATCAGAGGAAAAGGTAGCTCTAAGCAAGCCTTCAAAATACTCACTCCCCCTCCCAAAATCTTTTTGTGCTTTGCAGATTTCTTTTTTACTTTCGAAGGAGAAAGGTGCCCGTTCTCTGAGGAAACTTCCCCTGTCATTACTAAAGGTCACTGGTGCAAGGAGAGGAAGAGCCTCTTGTTTTATGTTTAGGGATTTTGGATTGTAGCTTTCAGTTTTCACATTGCGGAAACCGGAAGCAGGAGCCTGGTATCTGGGGGAAGGGGCGTGGGAAAAGAAAGTAGGAAGGGGGTGGTTACCGTGGAAGATGCTGGGGGAGGAGAAGGGGGGATTAGGGGCAGGGCTAGGGGCAAAGCAGCAACATGAAGGGGTGGGGCCTTTAGGAGGATGGGCCGAGGTGGGGAAGGAGGAACCCGAGAGAGGAGAAAGGGGAGGGGTTGGGGAGGGGACGATATTGGGAAAGGCTGGAAGAAAGGGGTTCCGAGGAAGGGACACACATGCCGGAGACTTGACCACGTGGTCGCCACCATTTTGAGGCCTGACCACGTGGCCATCGCCATTTTGTGACACTAACATGTGGTCACCGCCATTTTGTTACCTGACCATGTGGTCGCCACCATTTTGAATAGGGGAAGGGAGGGGACTGGGAAAGGAGGGAAGAAAAGGATTGTGGGAAAGAGGAGCACATGTCTGGAGAGTGACCATGTGATCCTCACAATTTTGTGCTCTCCGGGGACCATTTTGAGGAGCAGAGAAAGTGTGAAACACGCCAATCACTTGTGTTAAAATTTTAGAAGTTCAATAGTAATAAAATAGTAATAAAAATTATGACAATTGGAATTTGGACAATCAAAGTTAGGACAATAAAAGAATAAAAAGCAAAGAATTATGGCTATGTGCTTTTGCATTTCTGCCACAGAGCACACCTTGCTAACAAAGAATTAACCCTTAAAAGCAATAGCCTGTTGCATATTCATATATCTCATACATGATTCAAACATTCTTTTCAAACAAAGGGTGCCCTCTGCTTAATTTCTGCTCCCCCCCTCATCTTGTAAAGCAATTTCTTGGCCCCTAGAAGTCTGGATTGTCCAGATAAGCAGGCAATAATACTTCTCTTAGAATTTTGGTGTCTTGTTGCTGTTATCTTTATGCGAAGATTTCTTGGTTATCTTATCCATTCCTTGAGCTAGTTACAAAAAGTATCTTAGATCACATAGTTTGTATTTTAATATAATGTTATAGCCTAAAACTACATTTACCACAATACTTAAAAACATTAATACAGCACTACAGCATATCTTTCCAAAACTACATATATAGTATTCATTTTAATCATTGTGAAGAGCCAATCATATAATATGCATTTTTCACAATCCTCCATCTTTCTTTTTATAGATCATTTGGCTTGAGCAATATTTCCTTGTTTTCTAGCCTTCATTATTCGCTCATTATTTTTCACAAATCAATCTTGCTTCTTTGAAGGGGTCTTCTATATTATTTTATTTCTTTAACACCATAATCCTTTGCACAGTTCTAGATGTAGTCAACTTTTGCTCCATGGGCATGGTCACTACTTGCATGCCTTGGGCTAAACTGGTGATGAGCCGAATGAAACGGGATCAAACAAGGAAGAAATATTAGACCAGCCGGAGCACATAAAAAGAAGAAGACTAACTTCTTCCACCATTTTATTCCAAATATGTTACCCCACCAGCTAGTATTTAGCATTGATTCCCACTTTTCAACCAGCACATGGGCAATTTTTCTGATATCATTGACTATATCGAGGATAGCATCCCCATTGTCATCAACAACAATGTGATATATTGAATTTTCCACAAAAACCTCCTTTGTCAGCTAATACATAGTCTAAAACCAACTTATTCTGATACACGGCAGCTCTTATTTGGGCTTGTTGCCTTGATATCAATTCCATTGCCCAACCAGTTCTGTTTGTTATTATCTCTACAGCAGCTTGGGGCCTTATAATACAATTTAGCATATAAATTGGGGTTCCATATCCCCAACTTCCATCTTGTGCCCAGGTGGCTGGCCCATATGTTTCCAATATGCGTTCAAGGGGCCATTCCTCATCTCCCCATTTTTGGAATCCTCCAATCAAATCTCTTTTATTTCTCTTTAGGTCCTCATAAACTGATATCCCTAATTGATCTCCATCAGATCCTAGTAAAAGAAAAAAATCCTGGCTGTATGATTCCCAGAGTTCAGCTCCCTTTCAACCGAGAGGGGAGTTTTGGGTGTACTCTTTTTCCACATATACAGAATAAGCCATCTGGAGCTTTCCAATAATCATTTTTCTGTTGATCTATAGTCTCGCAAAATTTTGAGATTTCTGGGATGCCAAACTAAGGATTCTTGCCTGTATCATTACATTGAAAAAGTCTAATTGTAATATTATACTTACAATTTCCTTTTTTTGTTTTTCCCTGGATCCAGTACAGGGTTGGTTCCTCTGGGATCCACCATATAGAAGTCCCATTACTAACCTTTTATCTTTTACAGGCTGCTTTTCCTACTTCATGAATGAACTATTTCCCAGTGCACCAGAGACATTCTTCCCCCATCACTATTGAACTTAAAATCCACCCTTCTGGTCGGTTTTCTCCACTTGTACTTGTTTGGTTCCACTTAAGGAGCTCAATTGACCCTAAGCTGCTGCCTTTCCATAGCCATTCTTCTGACATCAAAGCCCCTCCACAGACCCAACAGTTGGTTATAAATTCCCTACTTATTCTTTCCCCCAATTCCACAAACTGATTTTTACCCATCCTTGAGATATCTATTTCTCTTTCTAATTGCTGTTCAGATTTCATATATAGATCGTCAAGTGAAATTGGCACAGGATTAGATTGTTGTGCTGGCTTAGCCATTTTGTTTATCAATTGCTCTTTTACCAAATCTTGTACTTTATTCCCAATAGCATATATGAAACAAATCCATCTCTCCCCTTTTGGGCATTGACTTCCCATCCTGTTACCATTTGTTCCTAAGTTCTCCACAATCCAGTACTTTTTCCCATTGTGCATGCAATTGCTTAATTTGGATGGGTTATAACAGTGACTGTTGACACGAGTGTGAGTAATTAAAAAAGGAACCTCAGTGTCTTTCCACATAGAGCTTTCGATAACACGTGTGACATGACTTTTGTCGGTATCCCAAAAGGGAAAAGACAACAAATGAGTGACAGAAAAAGGAATAGCGGAGGTCCAGTATGGCTTATACTCCCACCTCCAATGCCTATAGGGTTGCAACCCACAGCAGGGGTATAGGATCTTCTTGGTGGTGAATATAGAGGCCAATCTGTTCTTGCCCTCTATTTCCTTGTCACTTTCTCTTAGCTAATTTCCAGGCAAATAGTTTTTGACACCCCTTAACTGTGGTTTCCCATTGTTCCTCAGGTATCTCCCATTCAACAGGCACTAATAATTCCCATCCACAAAACAAAGTTATTACTTTAACACTTCTTGCAACAAGAGCATAAATTTTGTAAACTACAATATTAATTATTCCCACAATGCAAACATTTACTTATAACCCAGCTAGCATGTCCAGTATCAGGATGAATCTAATAAAGTTTACAGTATGGTACTAATGGAGATGGTAATTTCCCCTCTCCCCTGTACAATTCACAGGCTAAGGTCAGAATATTAAAAAAACTCTTTGACTAAAACAGTCCTGATCCTTCTGTCTGAAGAATTCCTCCCCAAGGAGATGTTGGAGGTGTCTCAGGGTTTATTCAGCCAGTGCTTGAAACCAATGATGTAATCTTTGCCTTGTTTCTTAATTAGGTGTTATTCTTTGTACATTCCTTGGATCATTTGGGTTTTCCCAAACTGTTACCACTCAGTCCCTGTTTGAAAGTCAATTTGGTATTACCTGATTTAAATGTGATAGTCCATTCTTCAGGTTCTTTCACAAGTCCTTTGATTTTGCTGGCATGAATTCAGCCTCTTTCAGTGGTTCGGATTGCTGTTTCCGTAGTACCTGGAAAGGACTTTTTAATAACATAGTGATAAAAGAAAGACAATACTGCATTAACTTTTACCATTCGCTTTCTTCAAAACTTTCTTGGTTTAGCTAAAAGCTTTCTCCACAGCAGCCTCTTCTTCTTGTATACAGCTGTGGTAATAGCTGTAGAGGCAAATTCTTCTTTCTGTGAGCTACAATTAATTAAACAAGAAAGGCCAGGCCAATTTTAACGTGAGATTAATCACATCTATGGCTTTTTACTTTTTGGGCAACATTTAACTATTTTAGCCTTACAGACCCATTCCTCAGAAAAAAAAACTCCTCTTAACAGCAAAAAACAGAGAAAACCCGTTACTTAAAAAAAAAAAATAAACCACTTTGTGAGGTTTGGAGAGTCAGCAATCTTTGCCTTGATCTTATCTTTTATTACTGGCCCCCTCCCCCTCTTTTTTCACAGCATTGCTTTCAGTGCTGTTCCTTGCCCTTCCCCCACTGCTGCCACTTTACTGCAGGGCCCCAGCCAGGGCAGATCCCGCCCTTTCAGGAGTGGGGGAGAACTTACAGACAGCCACAGGCATGCGGACCCTGGGGGCATGCCTTGGGTCCCTTTCGTCCCCTCCCTCTCTCTCTCTTCTCTCTCTCTCTCTCTCTCTCCCTCTCTCTCTCTCTCTTTCTCTCTCTCTCTCTTTCGACCTACTTGCCGGGGCCGACGCTGTGCATCCTGGTCTCGGGACCCCGACAGTCTGGGAGCCACCCCGGCAGTTCCACCACTGAGCCAGCCCGCTCCTGGCCAGCAAACATGTGTCATCTGCTCCCAGCACCGCTGCCGGGTCACCTCCATGAATCGGTCCCTGACGCAGCCCTTGAGATCCCACTGCTTCTATGGGAGCAGTCAAATGCCTCCCAACCTTGACAACCCTAAACTTGATGTTCCCAGGTGCTCCTGACATTCTTTTTTCTTTAGTCAACATATCCTCTTTTCCCTTCAAGGAGGGCCTGTTTGGCTAAACCTTTTCTGGACCCCAGCTGGGCATTGATTAACCTCCTAACAACCATGTGTTAAGACACTTCCCTGTCCTTTGTGCAGAAACCGTATTCACACTTCTGTTCTCTTCCAGCACCAAGACATCATCACTCTACATTCCAACATGCCAGTCTGCTAACCACCCCTCTCTCTTAAACTTATCTCTTTCTTCTCTTCTTACTTTCTTTTTCTTTTCCTTATCTTTTTCTCTTTTCTTTGATTCAACACACCTTGGACTGTACGGACTGTACAAGGTGTACACAGAACTAGTTTACTTCCAAAAGTAAGCTGACAACTTTCTTTTACTAGGATTGCAGTAGCTCCTATAGCTTAAATACAGACTGGCCAGCTGTGGCTTTCTGGGTCTAACATCTCTGATAAATAAGCTACTAGTTTCTTTACTCCCCCCTACTCATGAATTAAAATTTTATGAGCTACTCCATTTTCTACATTTATGTAAAAATGAAAAGGGTTTTTCTAACAAGGGTAAGCTTAAAGCTGGTACTTAGGCCAGTTTTAACTTCAACTCTTCTAATTTAACATCATTTTCCTTTGTTAATTTCCTATATAAAAATTGTATTGCTTGTGTGTACCCATCAAGCTATAATCTGCAATATTCCAATAATCTGAGTATTTTTCTGATTGCCCTCCTTGAAGAGGGAGGGGGAAGAGATAAAATTCCTGCAATTCTCTCATGGTTGAGTTTCCAGCTACCCTTATTTATTAAGTGTCTAAGATATTTTACCTCTGGCTCTACAAATTGCAGTTTCTCTTTTGATACCCTTAATCCTTTTCCCCCCAGAAAATTCAGAAGTTATATAGCAGCTTCTCTAACTTTAACTTCGGTTTCTCCAAAAAAATAGTTTTTATTGGGTTTCTTTACTGGGAGAATAGGGGTATTATGAGGAGACATACAAGGTTCTAATGTCCCATCCTTTTTAAGTTCTTCTATTACTGTCTTTAAACCTTCTTGTCCTTTTAAAGATATGGTGTACTGACGTACACGTATGGGACAATTTTTTTTCAATTTTGACACTTATGGGGTCAATATTTAATCCTCCCTATTTCCTTCCCAGCTCAAACTTTCTTTTTAATTCTTCTTTATTTTCTTGGCTAAGTTTTAAAACTCTAGTTGTCATTTTTCCTTCTTGTGGTATAACCTCTATTCTTTTTCTGTAAGCCTTTTCTTAATAACTTGTTATCTGCCCCAGGTGCTAATAAGACATCCTCCATCTAAATTTATTTTCTCCTTCAATTACCACATCTTTTAATGACAGGAACTGTGCAACTCTTTCCTTTTGTTCCTGTTACTTTTACAGTGACTTTGCTTACACAATAACTTTTTGGAATATTTAACAGGCATGTTCTTTCTGTCTCTGTCTACTACAAATTCTAATTTTCTTTCTTGGGGACTCTAAAATTATGACAGGCTCCAAATAGTGTTTGTCCCTAAAAAAATAGAGCTTATAACTTCTCTATTTCCCCTCTGTGCCCATCTCTCGGAAGATTTTTAGATCTTTTACCTGATTTGCAGAATTTCTTTTATAATGTCCTAAGTCTGTGTAACTATTCAGTTGGAGTTTATTCTTCCTCTCTTAAAAGCTGTCCCTTAAAAACATTTTTTTTTTTGCATTTCACCTTTGATATGCTGCCTCCTTTATTCCCTTGATTATTAAATTACGATAGTAATTCGTTTCCTCCCCTCCTCATTATTTTGACCCCACTCAGGAGGTGCAGTTGGCATTTTCTCTTCTCTGGGGGGCCCCTGTGAATTATCTTTTTCCCAAGCTTTTATTCCAGCTGCTCTGATTAATTGCCTTTCTTCCTGAGAAAATACCATTTTCATTATAGACAGCATCTCTTCCCAAGTATAAATGTTCAGACCTAAAAATTGGTCTAATTGTTCAGCTGTGCCTATGGGATCCTCCAAAATTCCTTTGATTTCCTTTTTAAAATTTCTGACTTCAGAAGAACTCAAAGGGGCATTTACAAACCCCGTTCCACCCCCTCCCATTGGGACCTCTCTTAGTGGAAATAGACCAATCTCTTTTTCCCATTATTTTTGGATTTTATCCTCTATAGCCTTTCTCCAGTGTTTTGAGGAAGAATCAGGAGAGGGCTGTCTTTTAACCTAACTTTTAGTGTTTCGGTAAGGTGCCTCCTCCAGAGAGTTCCTCCGAGCTGGAGCTGTAGTTACCAAGGGAACGGAGCTCAGGGCAGGACGGGGGTGAGGGGAGGATAACCCGTCGAGGCTCGGTCCTCCAAAGGCGGAGAGTGGGCGGGGTCTGCTGCCAGAATGGCCAGAGAGGGATCTTCCGGTGGAGACAGAACCGGAGCGTGGGTAGCCCCCCCCCCCCCCATGGCTAATGGCAGCTGATCCAGCTGCTTCTGGCAGAGACCAAGCAGGCGGGAGACCCAGCAGCAGCGGCGGTGCCCAGCGCAGCCGGCACTGGCAGGGCAGCTGGGGATGGGACAGCCGGGATTCCCCCCCCCCCCCCGCTCGGTGCGGTCGGCACGGTGACCACGGACCACGCGGCAGGACAGAACCCCCCCTCCCCCGGCACAGCTGGCAGAGCGGCCACGGGCCAGGCAGCCGGGACCGGGGAAGACAAATTCACCAACGGGGTTGGCGCTGGGGTGTGGGCAGGGGCAGGCGGGGCTGCCGAGGGCAGCGAGCCCGCACTTGAGACGGAAACCGGGGCAGGTGGAACTGAAGCAGGCAGCGAGCTGGGACCTGGGACCGGGACAGGCACAGCTGAGGCGGGCGGCAAGCCGGGACCCGGGACGGGCGCCTCAGCCATGAACAGAGGGGGAAGACCTGCAAAGGATATCACTTTTTTCTGTTTTTTCCTCTTGTCCCCCTCCCTTTTCTTCTTCCCTTTTTCTTTTCTTGTTTTGTCTTGGGGGTTTCTGATACTTTAAAGATTTTTATTCTCCTAAAATCTCCTGTCCAACATATGGCATATTCTCTGTCTTCTGGCTTAAACAGGTTTTTTTTTACAAATAAATCCAGAGCCTAACAAATCTAAACTTCTGCTTGGATGCTTTGAAATGGTCGACGAGCTAACTCATGACCTCCTAATGTTGTTTTTTTCATCACCTTGTTATTTATCCTTTGGCAAATTATACATCTTTCAGTTACTTGCTTTGCTACTCCAAAAATCCCAATGCACCCACAGTTCTTTAAAAAAAATGATCAAACAAAGCCTGAGTACCCCAGTGGGTTTTCTGATGCATGTCTTCTAATATTTCCCTAGTAAGAATTTTATTTAGTAATTGTCTTCCATCAGGAAGTTTTCATTTCCCTGATATATCTTCTTCACCTCCTATCTTGTTCAATTCTTTTTTCTCTGCTTCACTAAACTTTGGAATTTGCAAGTTTTCCTCAGCGGGATTTAATATTAACATAACTCTTTCAGCTCCATTTTCTGCTGCATCCTTGCCTTCCTGATCTGCCAAATTGTTTCCTCTTATATCTGGGGTCTTTATTGAATCAAACAGGGCAGGAGATCTTATTCCTTTTTTAATGCCTTTATTAAGAGCGATCAGCTCAGGATGGGGGGGGGGGGGGGTTTGACAGGTCTGCGTTTCCCTGCCCCTGCCCCCAGAAGTGACTCGGAGGAGGAGGTAAGTGCATCTCTGTCCCCTAGGGAGCAGAGCTGGGAGTTCCGTCCTAGCGAGTGCAATGGGGGTATATCCCGGGTTCAGCTTGGTTTGCCGGTCCAGGGGGTCCTGAGTCCAACTGACGTCTTTTATAACTGGGGCGAGGGGCAACCGAGGTTTTCAGTGTCTGCCGGCTTCGGACCTCGCCCCTGATGTCTAAACACTACTTTGATCTCTTAATTCTGTCTTGGCTCGTTGCTTTTGGGGTATTTTCCGGGATTTGGTGGGGATCCCGTCCCGTTGCACTCTGGGTTTTTGAGACTATATTTGCATGTCTCCTGAGATCTCCTCCCTTCCCACCATCGGAGGAGGGGGGGGGGGGTAGTTGTCATCCTCTTGGCAGCAGGCAAGGGTGGTACTGAAAGAAGAATTCTCCACAATAGAGGATAATGACTTGATACTTAACAGGTGGTTACAGCATTCAGCTAACAAAGAATTCTCCTGGCCAGCAATCAGTTCCCAATTTAACTTTAAACTCTGCAATCCTTTTTAAAAAAAAATGGGTAACTCTTTTTTACTCATAACATTTACCTTTTTGTGTCCCTTAATATGTACTATAGCTATCTCTCTTAGGAAATTTTAATGCCTCTAAAACGTCTAAAATAAGTTCCTCATGTAGTAATCCCCTTTCCTTTTGAATTACATAATCTTCTCCCTTTCTAAAATTTTTAAAGGTATGTACTACTCTAAAGGCATACCTTGAATCAGTATATATAGTTCCTTTCTTTTGTGTTAAATATTTTAGTGCTCTTTTAAAAGTATATCATTCACAAATTTGAGCTTACTAGTTTAAGGTTAATTTCCCTTTTTCCATAGTTTGCATGTTTTTGCCATCAACTACTGCATACCCTGTATTTTTTTTCTTTTGCAAGGAGTTGTATCTCTGTCAGCTATCTTAACTCCCAAAGGGCTATTTTTGGGGTATTTCTGCTAGTATGCTTTTATTTCCCCCTCTTTTTTTCCTGTACCAAACTTACTGGTTTTCTGTCCCATTTTTCAAGATCTTATCTATTCGTCCCTGCCTCTGTTTTTCATTTTTCTAACAATCTAAATACCACTTTTCTTTCAACTACACACACAAAAATAAAAAACCTTTTTTTCACACTACTTTTCAATACACCTCCCTCCAAGGAGATATGGTGAAGCTTAAAATACACAATTTACATTACATATATTTTCATTCGTCTACATTCACTCACTTTTCTTTCTCATTCACTTTTACACATTCTTTCACACCCACAGGACATAAAGTGGATCCCTGTTGCCAGAGAATTGCGGGTCCCTGTGCCCCTCCCCCACCCTCCGCCTCGCCTTGGGGTTGGCCTCCGGGTTTCAGTATCACCGGGCTTCCTGGAAGGGCCCTGATTTTGGTCGCCCCTGGTGCCAGTTCACCTGTGAGGCTGTCTGCCTGTCACTCACACGCTTTAGCCAGGGTCCTCTCCACATGCCTGGGAGAACAATGGCCTGTTTGCAGATCACCTACACGTTCTGCCACAGCCCCCACCTGCCCCGGGGAACAATGGCCTGTTTGCAGGTCACACACACCTCTTTCCACAGCCCCCCCCCCCCCTTCCCACACACCCGGGAAGCTGAGGCTGATTTTGTGTTTGACTCGCTCTCACACACACAACAAGGCAACAATAAGGTACCTTTTACTTTCAAATCACCTGTTTCAATTTTAGGTGTTACTGGCCAGTCCTGGTGCTCTTGGATCTCCCTCAACCCAGCTGTGTTGTCCAACCCCAGATGCTCTTGGGCATCTTTTTATCCCTCAATGCAGCTGTGTTGTCCAACCCTGGATGCTCTTGGGCATATCCTCAATCCGGCAGAATTTTGCTCAACCCTGGACGCTCTTGAAATGTTAATCCCTCAACCCAGCAGGTTTTAATTTTGGATGCTCTTGGGCACTCTCATCCCTCAATCCAGCAGAATTTTTACAGGCCCCTCTTGTCCCGTTTCCTTGTGGATTGGGCTAGGAAACTCCTCTGCTCCCTTCCTCTGAGGGGTCCAAACCTTCCCTGAGACCCAGTCCCAGTTACTCCAGGGGATTCTCTCACTCCTTTTATCTCTCATTTCATCTCTTTGCTGGCCGCTTTTCTCGCAAAAAGACAAAAACGCAGCATGGGAAACTCCTCACTCACATAGCAGGTCTGGGATAACCAGCCCGCCTCTCATCCACACACACATTCATCCCCCTGTACCTGCCCCCCTGAAAAGTACTTACCAATCCTTTTTCTTTTCCGGGTTTTTTTTTTGTGTGCTACTAGTCTTAGGGGGCCAATTACTGCGGTTTTAGGGAGCCTTTTTCCCTTTTCTTTGTTTTTTTGTCTCCTTTTGCCCACCGATCATAACCTGTGTCTGTCAGCCACACCAGGGGAAACAGAGCAAGGCTGACAAATTGGGCAGGGCACAGCTTCCTCACTCTGACTCTCCTAAAGCACTGGCAGTGAGGTGTTAGTAACCATCCTCTGCTACCATAATTGTGAAAAACGCCAATCAAGTAATAAAATGGTTATAAAAATAGTAATATAATTAAAGTCATAAAAATTTTAACAATTGAGATTAGGACAATATGAGAAAATAAGAACAAAGAGTTACGGACAGTCTGGGTGTAGTATTCACATGCCCTCTGAACAGAGAGAAGCTGTGAGACAAGCAGAGAAGAAGGAAAACACAATTCTCATCTCACTTGCTGTGCCTGTCTTGTGCTAAAGTAGAATGCAATATGGAGATTGTTTACCCAAAGTGAGGATGATTTGTTCCCTTGGCCTGTCAGGGCCAATGAGTGTGTCTGTGTTGGACTGTCATGGGACAGTCACAAGAGAATCGAAAATGAGTGCAGTTCTGTGCAGTTGTGAGCAAGAGTGAGTGCATGGCAGATTCAGTTTAGATTAAATGTACATAGTGTTGTATAATAAAGTAATTAATTAGCCTTCTGATGATGGAGTCAGATGCATCATTCTCTCTCCCCTTCATCGGAGTTGTCTTTGATTTACAATATCTGGGTACCCTTTTCTGAGCAAAATAAGCCCGAAAAAGGACACACATTAACAGAGGATTAACCCTTAAAAACAATAGCGTGTTGCATATTCATACATCTCAAACATTATGCATAAACTCCATTCAAACAAAGGATTCTGTCTGGTCAGTGTTAACTTCTTCCTCTGAATCCTGACAGCATCTTCAGGGCTGAGCAAGGCGGGAAGAAGTCAGTTTCTTCTGAGAATGGAGCACTAAATTCTTTTTCTCTGGAAGATTTAGGTGTCCTGTGGCTGCTATCTGGTGCGAGTACTTCATTCCTTTCTTTAAAAAAATATCCCACATACATAGTTTCGATTTTAACATTATGTTATACCCTAAAACTAACACACTACTTAAGAAAATTAATACAGCATTGTAAAAAAAGCCATGGGGCTGCTTCAAGTGGGATAGCTGGATCCCTGCAGGATCAGGGTGCCCCAGGCGAGCAGTCTTGGGCTGGATAGCTCAGCCTTCTGGAGGCTGGCTGTCTGAACCCGAACCACTGTACAGCCGTGGCTACCTTAGCAAGCTCAGTGATTATCAGTTTTAGTGGTCTCAGCCATTTTATAGTTTCAGCTCTTTAGCTTGCTAAGGCGCTCTGGCTAATAGTGGCTTTCAGAAGAGCAGACGGTGAGAGAGAGATGAGAAGGCAGCCCCGGTGGTTCCACGGTGGTTTATTGGAGGGGTCCGTGAAGGGTTCCGACGACAGCTCTTCTAACAGAATGGGCCAAGGTAGCCCCTTTTATATGGTTAGGGGGGCTTGGGAACTGACCAATTGTAAGGGTTAGGGAAAATAGCCTATGGAGTCACAGAAAGATAAGCCTGGCCTGGAGGACCTGAGTGGAGACTTCTGGTTTAGTTCCTATGACTTGGCATTTCCTTATCTCTAAGCCTCCAACCACCATGGGGCTTTAGCTAGCCCCATGTCTGCTACATAGCATAACTTTCTAACATAACACATATAATATTCATTTTAATATTTGCTAAAAGCCAATCATAAAAATATGCCTTTTTCACACATAAGAATTAAAAATTAAAAGGGAGGGTTATACACTAGAGGGAAATCTCTGGTATCAGGCGTTTTGGGAAGTCTGTACCTCTCAAGTACCTCAGCCAATGGGAAAAGAGAGAAGGGAAATGTGGTTGGGAAATTAAGATAAAAAGGAGGCTGTGTCCTCCAAAAATTTGAGAGGCCCCAGGGAAATGCCCCATGGTCTCTCCCATTATTTGAATAAAGTAAAAGGACTCCTTTGTCTCCTTTTTGGACATAAACCTCTGATGTTTGTGGAATAATTTTCCTGACAGTAGTAGTTGTAGCTGATATTGTTGGAGTGAACTGTCTGGTCGGGATGACATCCAGTGAATATGTAATGTAGACCCTGCTATTGATATGCCAACTATCAGCATTTGCCATCTGAAGAAAGTATGGACCAAGGCCCAAACTGGAAGTGATAAAGAGAAGGAGCCAAAACCACAGCCAAGAAACACGCATGCTCTAAAAAGGCGGACCCAAGGAGGGGCCATGTAAAATAGTTCCTGGAATATGTGAACTAGTTTATGGAAAAAATAGGATATGCATAAGGGTCTATGAATATGCAACGGACTGATGTAATGGAAAAGATATTTAAGGGGTATCCCTGAAGGTGAGCTCTTGGCTGAGTGCCAAGATGCACCTGGCCATAATCTTTACTTTACAGTCTTTGTCTCCTATTGTCCTTTATTAAACTGTTTTAATTTTCACAGGAGAGTGAACATGTTTCTCACAAATCCCAAACTTCGCCTCTTCCTGCCCTGCTCGGAGCCAGGCCACGGATGTCTCACCCTTGCTGGTTTTTCGGTACTGCTCTGGGTTTCTCCATGCTGTAGCTCACACCCTCCTGCCTTGCTGGCACATCCTGCAGTTTCCAGCTACTGCTGCGGACCTTCTGATACATCTCATACATTACCGTGGGATTTTTTTGCTCATTCCTGCCAGCTGTGACAGTAACTGCACCAAAGGGGAAAGTGACAGTGACCAACAAGGCTGTTACTGGGTCCCTGGTTCTGTTTGTGGTTCATGCCATAGTTATTATTTTGTTTTCCTTGTTATACATACTAGTAAAGAACTGTTATTCCTATCCTCATATGTTTGCCTGAGAGCCCCTTAATTTCAAAATAATAATAATTCAGAGGGAGGGGGTTTACATTCTCCATTCCAAGGGAGGGTCCTGCCTTCCCTACCAGACACCTGTCTTTCAAACCAAGACAAAAGGCTACCATGGACCACTGAGTAACTGAGAGATGCAAGGGAGAAATGGGCCAGATATCAAAAGCCAAGCTTAAAGCCCAGATTTTAGGATCCTGGGACAGACCCTGAAATAAAACCACTAAAGGCAAAACCACAGAGGTGCAGAAGTTTGCTGCTTCAGGACATGATGAATATAGGAGACAATGTTATAGGTAAATAATTGTCAGGACTCATCCCCAGATGGGCAACCAATTGTTGGCGTTGGTACTTGGCACCAATCTGACTGCCACCGTCAGTTTGTCATCTTACTATAAAACTTTCATACCTTCTCTCTGTGAGTTCCCATGGGCAGCTTCCCGCAACACTGACTCCTTTTCTCTTCCTTCTGCATGGCTGGGTGACTCCTTCCCATCCCTTGCACAACTGCCTAACTCTTACTGCTCCTCACAGCACAGCAAACTAATTCCAGCTGTTCTCTTGATCAGCTAACCCACTCTTTTATATCGTCCATCCTTATTGGACATAGCTGTGGCCTATTAAGGGCAGGCCTGTTCCTACTCTTTAGTAATTAGTACAGCTGCAACTCCTCAGGGGCAAAATTGCCTTCAGCACTATTTCTATTCTCCTACAATCCATCCTCCCACAAACAATGAGATGATTGGCTCTCGCAATTAAGGGATTAATAGTGTGTGAATATGAAGAGAAGCTTTAGTAATGTATAGTTATGTTATTGTAGTTTGTTGTTTAGATGTCCTCTGTTGTCCCCATAGGCCCCTTCCCCCCCCCTCCCCACATTGTTGCCATCGGATAGCCTGGGTTGTCTAGGACAGGTAGAAAGAAGGAGTGTACTTATACCCCTTGCATGGGGCAGCTGGGAATGGAAAAGCTTGTTGCTAGGGGGGCACAGCATGACAACACCTGACCCTCCAATCAAGTTGCAAGAAAGTAGTCTCCACCCATAAACGGCAAAGAAGAGTTAACTGACAGACTTTGGGAGGGGCCAGGGTTTGCTGATGCAACTCCCAGGGATATAAAAGGCAGAACAGCCATTTTGTGAGCAGGCCATGTGTCAGGCAGCCACAGGGGTGGGGCAGCTTGGCTCGGCTCCCAGCACTGTTATTTTTTCTTATTTAGTCCCTTTGTTGTGTTTTTGTTAAAATTTAATAAACCTTTAAAATTTTTAAAAAGTGAGTGGTTGTTTCTCACAACAAGCAGGATTAGTCATGGCCCAGCTGACCTGCCTCTGCTGCAGGACAAATGCTACTTTGTGTCGTCTCCCTCCACCCAACCCTTTTCATTTCTGAGAGTGGGAACTGAATTCACTCTCAGATTTCCATCAAACTTGATTGACATTGTCACAAGGTTCAGGAGTTATTTGGTGCACAGCTGACAACCAGACGGGCATGTAAGCATTAGAGCCTCTTGACTTTCAGAAACAAGTGTTTTTAAAAAGCCAAGAGGATGGTCAGATTCATCACCAGTGTTGTGGTGTGTGTCCAGTTCCCAATTGAGTTATCTTCCCTGTTTTGTATTGTTTTGTGATGATTCCCCTGGTTACAACCCTATACCCAGTTCGATGGTTCAGTCCTGGTTCCCCCTTTCCCTCGAATGGTGTCCTCCCTGTCTGGGCTCGCTGCCAAGCCCTTGTCTCCACCCCCGTTCCCCTAGCAACTGCCCCTTTCCCCTCCTCCAGAGCCCCGTTCATCTCCTGAAACCCCCCCATCCTTCCAGAAACTTCTCCCTTCCACAGGGGGTGATTGGGCAGGTGCCCTGAGCCCCTCCTTCGTTCGTGTACCACTTGTTGCCACCCCTGTCAGTCATGTTGAATTCCCCTCCTCAGTTTCCCCCGATTGGTTATTGTACACCCCTTTATATACTGCTTCTCCCCCTTTTGTCTTGTCTTTTCCCGCCCCGACGCAGTGGCGTCTTTTCCCGCCTGGACGCGGTGGAGAAATGATACATTAAAACCACTGGGCTACACCGGGCGTGTCAAGACCCTCTTTTCTCTCGGCTTCTCCGCCTTGCCGCTTCTTTTCGATACTGTTGCTGCTGTCCTGCCGAGGAAGGCGCAGCCCGGACGTCCCTGACGGATCTGGGTAGTGCCCCCTTAGCTGCTAGCTGCTGCTGTGCTCCGAGCTAGCCCCGGCCGCCTTCCCCCCCTGCTCGGACGGGAGGGAAGTGCTTTCGACACAGCAGCCGCGGCACACCAGGAGTAATTTGGCAGTTTATGATGCTGGTCCAGCAGCATGACAAAGAGGAAATGTCCTGGGCTTTTCCTCTAGAGGTGATGACAGGGACCTTGTCTGGTTATTGTGACACAGCAGTGACTTCTCTGTTAACCACAAGAGCTACAGAAGCCTCTCAAGTGTTTCAGTTTTTGTTTCATTTAATCTTTAAGCCACACAAAAATGTGTACAATGACTCACTGCAGTGTTCAGGGGTGTTCCTCTGGCTCTGTTGTGCAAGGCTGGGCAGGGACATCCTCCTGTCAAAGCCTGGTGACACAGTGGGGTCACAGGGGGTGGACTGCTCCAACCATGGGCTGGGAGTTCAGGTTGAATCCTGGCCTTGCTGTCTTCCCCAGCTCAACACCTCTTATTGCCACTTGTGCATAGGCTGCTTGGGGCAAGGTCTTTCTCTTTATAATGCCTGGCCCAAAAAGGTTCAGGACCCCATATGAGTCCATGCTACTGTACAAATAAATGGCACAGGAGAAGCTCCATCCATTTCTTCTTGCTGTGAACACTTCTCCCAGTCAGTTGTCCCAGCCCACATTCATTTCCTCCCTTAAGGCACCAGTGATCTGTTCCCACCTTGACATCTTGTCTCCAAACTGTGTGCCCAGTAAACCAGGTTTTATTTTTAAACACATGTAGACAACACAAAGCAAATGCTGTTTCCATGTATGGGTGATTTTTATTAATATATCTTAAGCCAGTTCTTCACCACTTTGCCTCCAGAAGCCCTTGCAGACCAGGACATACATCTATATATGTAGACCCAACTGAGTTACCATTTGCTACCTGAGTTAAGCTCCACTGGAACAACTTTACACCAGTAAACAGTGAGAGCAAAGTACAACCAGCATAAAGTAAATACTGTTCCAAGGACTCCCTCTTTGAATTGTCTAGAGCTGCTAACCCATAACCACTATATTTGTCCTCAGGGCTGCATGGGGAGAAGGTTTCATTTACCTCATGGGCTTGCAGACAACCTTCAAGACAAGTGCCCACAGATGCCTTGGGGACAATGGAGAACGAATCAGATGCTGAGCATCACCTGAGTGACGCTCACATCATGGCTCTGCACCATGATCCCAGTGGAAATATACTTGCAAATTATTTTCCTGTGTGGAAAACCATGATCTCAGGATGGCAGTTTTACCTCTTTCCCTTGCAGGGAACTTTTATCAGCAGTTGACACTTTGAGCATGTTTCACATATGATTTAGCAGCAAAAATGACATAGTTTGACCCTTCTTTATTGCATTCTTCTATTACCACTTGGCAACATTGGGAAAAAAAGGCCCAACTGTGCTGTAATTTACTGAGTTGCAGTATATCATTAGAAGATTTAGCACTGATGATGCTGGAGCCATGGTTCAATGCAAGAGTACAGTTAATTAGAACATACTGATTTCAGATATCCCTAATTTCCAAAGAAAACCTTTTCTAAGGAAGAGAGGAAGGAAACATGTCCCACTGTTCACTGGGAAATTTGTATTTGAGTGTCTGAACCAGCTAATGTCTGAGCCTCTTAAATTAATGAGATTTCTCTAAAGTGATTTCCAAGGAGGAAAGAGTGGAAACCACAGCTAAGCTGTACAGAGCATGATGATATGTGAGGTCCCAGGGCCACCACTGCTCTGTTAGAAAATGTCCATGAAAGCCCATGGAAATAGAGAGTGCTCATACCTGGGGAGGTGCTAGAATTTAGGTCCTGGGGGCATGGAGCAGAAAGGACATTATATTACTGGCCAGGAGTAACCTGGAAGATGGATATCTGTGTTTTCATTTGGGAAGGAGACAGCTCTGCCCTTGCCCATAGCTCTTCCATCCAAAGGTGGGTCAGGGCTATGGTTCCGCCCTTTAATCCAGGTATTACTGGATGATCCAAGTTTGACCAGATCAAGAGTGGCCATATAACTGCATTTCTGACAAATTACTTCCAGCTCTCTGGGTTTATGTGAGCAGGAGAGGGACTCACGAAAGGTGAGAATGGTACAACAAGACCAAGTCTCCAGCCGGACACCACAAAGCCAGAAGGACCACATCAGACCACGTTTATACCAGGTCAGCGCATTGCTTTATGTGTCTGCAACTTTTCTGAGCCCTAAAGATGGATTTACAGCATCAGCAAACCCTAGCCAAGAGGAAATTCTTCATTGCTTAACCTCCAATCTCTATTTTCCCGTTCAGACTGCTTCCCACCCTGTATCTACCAGCCCTAGATCTGAACAAGCTCTGGGTGGATGGGGACACATATGAGTTGGTGCCCAGCATCCTTCTATCATGTTCTTTTTTTTTTTTTTTTCATTGAATGAGGGCTAAAATTAGTTCAGCGGGAGGTGAAGGCTGGAACATTTTAGCTAAAGCTGCTGTAGTACTGGAAAGCCATAGTTTTGCTGTCTATTTTTCAGCTTTCTTACTGTGAACAGCATTGCCTGATCTTTTATTTTGACAGATGAATGCAAGCAAGATCCCATAAAATAAAGTTTTTCAGCTCATCATCCAGACTATCACTGTAACATTTGACCTGGAAAGCCATGTCCAGCTGAAGGTCCAGCCAGATCAGTGTGTCTCTAGTGATGGCTACAGATAGTCATGTGGGACAAAGTGTAAAATGGTATGTGTGGAGGATATCCTAGACCCTTGCTACACCCTGCAAGTGATGCAATACACCACTAGCACTGTGCCCATCATGGGGACACTTCAACAGCTAGCCTCTTGGCTTTCCTGGATCATTTTTTTCTCTTTGCATTATCATAGAACCATAGAATGGTTTGGGTTGGAAAGGACTTTTAAAGGCCATCTAGTCCAACCCCCCTGCCATGGGCAGGGACATCTTTAACTAGATCAGGTTGCTCAGAACACTGTCAAACCTGACCTTGAATATTTCTAGGGACAGAGCATCTACCACCTCTCTGGGCAACCTGTGCCAGTGCTTCACTTCCCTCATCATAAAAAATCTCCGTAAATCTAGTCTGAATCTCCCCTCTCTAAGTTATAAACCATTACCCCTTGTCCTGTCACTGCAGGCCCTGCTAAAAACTCTGTCCCCATCTTTCTCCTAAGCTCTAAGTATTGAAAGGCTTCATTGTTTTAAGCCCAGATAGAGATGAAATACCATGCAGGCACTCCTTAACACCACCCCCCCTCCCCCCCCCAAATGAGGTCCTCCTGGAACCTCCTTGTCTTCGTTTGAAAAGACAGGTGTCTGCTAAGGAAGGCAGAAGCTTCCCCTGAAATGGAAAATATAAATCCCCTCCCTCCGAATTGTTATAATTTTGCAATTAAGGGGCTCTCAGGCAAAGATATGGGAGCAGCAATAACAGTTCCTTATCAGGGAAGAAAATAAAAAAACCCCAAAAAACAATGCAGTAATACAAAATAACACTGACAGAGTCAGAATATGACCTGACACCCTGTAGGTCGGGGTGTTGGTAGCAGTCCAATTGAAATGGTGGCTGCAGTCCTTCTGGAGTGATGGGTGTGATTGTGTTGAAACAATGATCCTGTAGAAGGGTGTAGTCTTCCTGTCCTGGTTTAGGGCAAATTTGGAGAGAATCCCCAAAAAGGGCTTCTCCAAAAGCAAACCCACAGGCCCCTTCCCCAATTGGTTCAGGAAGAATTCCTCGGAGAGAGGTGGAAAGAACCTGTTTATTTGACAAGCACAGCACCCCCCAGCACACACAATGAACAATACCGGATGACACCACTCTTCCACTGCTCTGAGAAAGATGACAAATTCAGAAAAGTCTCTCCTGGGGGTTTGCTGTTGTCAGTCCCTCCGGTGCTGAGGCAGCTGCTGCAGCCACAAGGTGTAACCTCTCTCTCTCGGTGTTCTGAATCCCAGTCTGGAGCAGTCAGCAGGTCCAACGGGGGGGGGGGGTGGGGGGAGAACAGTCCAGAAAGGAATTTGGACTGTTTAGCTAAGGTAACTAATGAGAAGGGGGGAAAGAAGCAAGAGCAAGCAAAGCAGAAGCAGACCACGTTTATACCAGGTCAGCGCATTGCTTTATGTGTCTGCAACTTTTCTGAGCCCTAAAGATGGATTTACAGCATCAGCAAACCCTAGCCAAGAGGAAATTCTTCATTGCTTAACCTCCAATCTCTATTTTCCCGTTCAGACTGCTTCCCACCCTGTATCTACCAGCCCTAGATCTGAACAAGCTCTGGGTGGATGGGGACACATATGAGTTGGTGCCCAGCATCCTTCTATCATGTTCTTTTTTTTTTTTTTTTTCATTGAATGAGGGCTAAAATTAGTTCAGCGGGAGGTGAAGGCTGGAACATTTTAGCTAAAGCTGCTGTAGTACTGGAAAGCCATAGTTTTGCTGTCTATTTTTCAGCTTTCTTACTGTGAACAGCATTGCCTGATCTTTTATTTTGACAGATGAATGCAAGCAAAGATCCCATAAAATAAAGTTTTTCAGCTCATCATCCAGACTATCACTGTAACATTTGACCTGGAAAGCCATGTCCAGCTGAAGGTCCAGCCAGATCAGTGTGTCTCTAGTGATGGCTACAGATAGTCATGTGGGACAAAGTGTAAAATGGTATGTGTGGAGGATATCCTAGAACCCTTGCTCAACACCCTGTGCAAGTTGATGCAATACACCACTAGCACTGTGCCCATCATGGGGGACACTTCAAACAGCTAGCCTCTTGGCTTTTTCCTGGATCATTTTTTTCTCTTTGCATTATCATAGAACCCTAGAATGGTTTGGGTTGGAAAGGACTTTTAAAGGCCATCTAGTCCAACCCCCCTGCCATGGGCAGGGACAAATCTTTAACTAGAGATCAGGTTGCTCAGAACACTGGCAAACCTGAACCTTGA
This sequence comes from Serinus canaria, assembly GCF_022539315.1. Classification (NCBI taxonomy): domain Eukaryota; kingdom Metazoa; phylum Chordata; class Aves; order Passeriformes; family Fringillidae; genus Serinus; species Serinus canaria. The sequence continues at coordinate 17,835,793 of NC_066342.1, forward strand.
ATATTGCTAGGGACAGGAGCATCTACCTGACCTCTCTGGGCAACCTGTGCCAGTGCTTCACTCTTTTCCCTCATCATAAAAAATCTCCGGTAAATCTAGTCTGAATCGCCCCTCTCTAAGTTTATAAACCATTACCCCTTGTCCTGTCACTGCAGGCCCTGCTAAAAACTCTGTCCCCATCTTTCTCCTAAGCTCTAAGTATTGAAAGGGCTTCATTGTTTTAAGCCCAGATAGAGATGAAATACCATGACAGGCACATCCTGTAACACCACCCCCCCCTCCCCCCCCCCAAATGAGGTCCCTCCTGGTACCTCCTTGTCTTCGTTTTGAAAAGACAGGTGTCTGCTAAGGAAGGCAGACGCTTCCCCTGACATGGAACATATAAATCCCCTCCCTCCGAGTTGTTATAATTTTGCAATTAAGGGGCTCTCAGGCAAAGATATGGGAGGCAGTCAATAACAGTTCCTTATCAGGGAAGAAAATAAAAAAACCCCAAAAAACAATGCAGTAATACAAAATAACACTGACAGAGTCAGAATATGACCTGACACCCTGTAGGTCGGGGTGTTGGTAGCAGTCCAATTGAAATGGTGGCTGCAGTCCTTCTGGAGTGATGGGTGTGATTGTGTTGAAACAATGATCCTGTAGAAGGGTGTAGTCTTCCTGTCCCTGGTTTAAGGGCCAATTTGGAGAGAATGCCCCAAAAAGGGCTTCTCCAAAAGCAAACCCACAGGCCCCTTCCCCAAGGTGGTTCAAGGAAGAATTCCTCGGAGAGAGGTGGAAAGAACCTGTTTATTTGACAAGCACAGCACCCCCCAGCACACACAATGAACAATACCGGATGACACCACTCTTCCACTGCTCTGAGAAAGATGACAAATTCAGAAAAGTCTCTCCTGGGGGTTTGCTGTTGTCAGTCCCTCCGGTGCTGAGGCAGCTGCTGCAGCCACAAGGTGTAACCTCTCTCTCTCGGTGTTCTGAATCCCAGTCCGGAGCAGTCAGCAGGTCCAACGGGGGTGGGGGGGGGAACAGTCCAGAAAGGAATTTGGACTGTTTAGCTAAGGTAACTAATGAGAAGGGGGGAAAGAAGCAAGAGCAAGCAAAGCAGAAGCGAAGCAGAAGCAAGAGCGAGAGCAAAAAGCAGGGCAAAAAGCAGAGAAGCCGCAACATGCACTGGTGCTATCTGTATGTCCCGCCGAGTAGCTGATAGGAGGCCCAAAACAAAACTCTCACTCTGCCAGTCTTAAAGGCACAGAACATAATATCCAGCATAAATTACATACACACGAATGGGGATAACAGTCACCCTAGGACACTTCCTTTGAAGATCTAGTGGTGGTGTAGATGGGCCTGGTCTTCCTCTGGGAATCCAGTGGGAAAAGGCTGCTTGTGGTCTTCTAAATCTCTGATTATATCCAGGTAGGAATGCTTGGCCTCTCCTTCTGGGCAGAGCTTCTCACAATGGGATGATGTTATTTTTATCAGTCATGCAGTGAGACTCAATGGCCCATTAACAGAAGATATCTCCCCAGAGGGAAGATTGGTTGTGGAAGAGATAAAGAAAACTGCCCAATTAACAGAAGATAACTGTCCCACCTCTAATAGATAGGAATAGAATACCCCTATTTCCCACCTAAGACACTCCTCCAGGCTGAACAAACCCAACTCTTTCAGCCTGTCTTCATAGGAGAGGTGCTCCAGCCCTCTGACCATTTTTTGTGGCCCTATGTATATTGAAAAGCTGCTGTGAGAAGGGTTCATTCAGGTGTACAGTATTCCCATATTCTGCTTTCACCTCTCAGGAGGAGCAACAATTTGTAACCTCTGTATCTCACAAGTGGAAATCCTGAGAAATAGCAAGGTTAAATGATTTGGACACATCTCATGGAACAATAAGCAGGGACAAGAACACAGATCTCAATTCAAAGAACAGTCATCTATGCTACAATTTGGTTTCCGGGCTTTAACCACCAGGACATGGTACACACCTCATGGAACAAGTGGAAAACATCTGCAAAATATCTCTGAAACACAGAGTCCTCTGGTGTGTTCACATGGCCTGTTACTACTTTGGTATCATGATAGGTTTCTCCTCGAGCCAGGTCTTATGAGCTCTCAGAGAACTTATCACACCCAAGATAGCCCAGCTACTCTGTATGGCATAAAATTAGCAGGATGGCTTCTGAGGTTGTGTTGGAAACAGAAAAAGTTTTATTAAAAGGCAAAATAACAAAGCTCTTACAGACAAAAACCGAGCCAGGGGCAAGAGGTTCTTCCTCCTGCTAAAACACTCAACAAAAGCAATTATTTCCTTTGTTCTCTTCTTTTTCTAGTGAATTACCTAGGTGGGACCTTTTGGCCTCTGTCCAATTGGCAGCCTCAGGTTTGAGGTGAAGTCCCAAAGGTACTATGAGGTGTCTTTTTACCAAATTGAGGAGAGAAACTTCTGGGCTTTTTGCCTTTTTAAGCAGACAAAGAATAATTTGGTCACTCCATCAACAGGGGGAACATTCCTACAGTGTCATACATCAGGGACAAAACTATCATCTCATCTCTTTGGGGTTAAGACCCATGTCTAGTTGCCAGCACAACAGTTTGGAGGTGGGAGAAGTACGAGTGAGCCAAATATTCCCTATCTTTTGGTTACTCCAGAGTAAAAGACATCCAGTTGTGGATGCCCTATCCCTGGAAGTGTTCAAGGCCAGATTGGATAGGGCTTTGAAAAGAACAACCTGGTCTAGTGAAAGGTGTCCCTGCCCATGGCAGGGTGTTTGGAACTAGACAGTCTTTAATGTCCCTTCTAACCCAAACCATTCTGTCATTTCTATGATTCTCAGCCAGATGACTGTAACCCTAGTGTGGTCATTGACTTGGTGGCTCCTAGACTTGGAGTGATCTTTCTAATCCCAGGTCCCTACTGCCTGCACAGCCCTGGTCCTGCAGATAAGCAGTACAACTCAGGAGTTGACAAGTCAGTTTTGCAATTAAGTTGTCTGCTTCATCCTTCATCTGTAGAGCCTTTGATGGTGTGTTGCCTGGGTGGGTGTGGAGGACATGGGTAGGCTTGAGCCCCTGATGCAAGCCATCAATGCTAGCTTGACTGCTGGACCATACAAGTATGATGTTATTATTGGATATTTTGAGTCTGCTGGAGCAGAATGGAAAATAAATGAGCCACATTGTAATGTAGATTAAATTGTCCCAACATCTGCCCTTCCAGGTGTCTTAGTGCATATTGATATTGCAAGACAGGGCGGGCACATCCATCATGCCCTCAGTCTTTGATGCTGACTCCCACCTGAAGGACAGGGAAAGCCTAGTAATTGAAACTCCCTTGCAAACCTCGCACATAATAAAAAAACATTTTGAAGCTCCTTCATGGGCTCAGTGACCTGAACCCAGCTGAAGGTATAGTCCATTCAAAGCAAACCAAACACTGCATCTTGGTAAAATCCTCTGGGTCAAGCACATCTCTGTTGAACAGCAAGTCACAGCATTGAGCAAACCTGGTCCAGATGCTTACAAAGCCTGATCTACTGCTATGTCCATCCACTGCATGAAGGACAGCATAGGCTGAAGTCTCATTCCTGCCGTCCAGGTGCTTTGGCAGGGAGGGAGTTTAAAAGCCCATCTGGACCTTCTACTTCTCAAAATCTATCAGTCTCCAGGACTGGTGGTTTCCATTTAAGATCTGTCTCCAGAACAGCTGTGAGGACTTTCTCCCTTGTGGAAACCCAGGGCACTGGGAATATTTCTCTGTCTGCTCTGGGGTGCCTTGACCCCCCAGGGGAGCACTGACTTTGACCTTCATTCATGGAGAAAGTTTCCTAGACTTCAAGATAGACTAGAATTCACAAAAGTGTGAATCAGACAGATGATTTGTTGGATTCACACTTTTTGTGAATTCTAGTCTATCTTGAAGTCTAGGAAACTTTCTCCATGAATGAGGGGATGAAGAGGCATGCCTGGGATGCATGCACACTTTAGGCCAGAAGAAGGTACATCCAGGCAAACTAGAAATCCACCGAATACAGGTATGGATTTGGTTTTAATTCCCAAAAAATATTCTGCAAGATGTCATGTTAACGAATTGGGCAAATGTCAGAAGGACAGCACTGAAAGAAGACACTTTGATATATCAGACACAGATAGTATTGCATTGCCAGTGAGATACAGAAGACAAAATGAAAATCCTACGTGGGAACCTCTGGACGAGCCAGGTCTTATGAGCTCTCAGAGAACTTATCACACCCAAGATAGCCCAGCTACTCTGTATGGCATAAAATTAGCAGGATGGCTTCTGAGGTTGTGTTGGAAACAGAAAAAGTTTTATTAAAAGGCAAAATAACAAAGCTCTTACAGACAAAAACCGAGCCAGGGGCAAGAGGTTCTTCCTCCTGCTAAAACACTCAACAAAAGCAATTATTTCCTTTGTTCTCTTCTTTTTCTAGTGAATTACCTAGGTGGGACCTTTTGGCCTCTGTCCAATTGGCAGCCTCAGGTTTGAGGTGAAGTCCCAAAGGTACTATGAGGTGTCTTTTTACCAAATTGAGGAGAGAAACTTCTGGGCTTTTTGCCTTTTAAGCAGACAAAGAATAATTTGGTCACTCCATCAACAGGGGGAACATTCCTACAGTGTCATACATCAGGGACAAAACTATCATCTCATCTCTTTGGGGTTAAGACCCATGTCTAGTTGCCAGCACAACAGTTTGGAGGTGGGAGAAGTACGAGTGAGCCAAATATTCCCTATCTTTTGGTTACTCCAGAGTAAAAGACATCCAGTTGTGGATGCCCTATCCCTGGAAGTGTTCAAGGCCAGATTGGATAGGGCTTTGAAAAGAACAACCTGGTCTAGTGAAAGGTGTCCCTGCCCATGGCAGGGTGTTTGGAACTAGACAGTCTTTAATGTCCCTTCTAACCCAAACCATTCTGTCATTTCTATGATTCTCAGCCAGATGACTGTAACCCTAGTGTGGTCATTGACTTGGTGGCTCCTAGACTTGGAGTGATCTTTCTAATCCCAGGTCCCTACTGCCTGCACAGCCCTGGTCCTGCAGATAAGCAGTACAACTCAGGAGTTGACAAGTCAGTTTTGCAATTAAGTTGTCTGCTTCATCCTTCATCTGTAGAGCCTTTGATGGTGTGTTGCCTGGGTGGGTGTGGAGGACATGGGTAGGCTTGAGCCCCTGATGCAAGCCATCAATGCTAGCTTGACTGCTGGACCATACAAGTATGATGTTATTATTGGATATTTTGAGTCTGCTGGAGCAGAATGGAAAATAAATGAGCCACATTGTAATGTAGATTAAATTGTCCCAACATCTGCCCTTCCAGGTGTCTTAGTGCATATTGATATTGCAAGACAGGGCGGGCACATCCATCATGCCCTCAGTCTTTGATGCTGACTCCCACCTGAAGGACAGGGAAAGCCTAGTAATTGAAACTCCCTTGCAAACCTCGCACATAATAAAAAAACATTTTGAAGCTCCTTCATGGGCTCAGTGACCTGAACCCAGCTGAAGGTATAGTCCATTCAAAGCAAACCAAACACTGCATCTTGGTAAAATCCTCTGGGTCAAGCACATCTCTGTTGAACAGCAAGTCACAGCATTGAGCAAACCTGGTCCAGATGCTTACAAAGCCTGATCTACTGCTATGTCCATCCACTGCATGAAGGACAGCATAGGCTGAAGTCTCATTCCTGCCGTCCAGGTGCTTTGGCAGGGAGGGAGTTTAAAAGCCCATCTGGACCTTCTACTTCTCAAAATCTATCAGTCTCCAGGACTGGTGGTTTCCATTTAAGATCTGTCTCCAGAACAGCTGTGAGGACTTTCTCCCTTGTGGAAACCCAGGGCACTGGGAATATTTCTCTGTCTGCTCTGGGGTGCCTTGACCCCCCAGGGGAGCACTGACTTTGACCTTCATTCATGGAGAAAGTTTCCTAGACTTCAAGATAGACTAGAATTCACAAAAGTGTGAATCAGACAGATGATTTGTTGGATTCACACTTTTGTGAATTCTAGTCTATCTTGAAGTCTAGGAAACTTTCTCCATGAATGAGGGGATGAAGAGGCATGCCTGGGATGCATGCACACTTTAGGCCAGAAGAAGGTACATCCAGGCAAACTAGAAATCCACCGAATACAGGTATGGATTTGGTTTTAATTCCCAAAAAATATTCTGCAAGATGTCATGTTAACGAATTGGGCAAATGTCAGAAGGACAGCACTGAAAGAAAGACACTTTGATATATCAGACACAGATAGTATTGCATTGCCAGTGAGATACAGAAGACAAAATGAAAATCCTACGTGGGAACCTCTGGATCATCAGATCATCAAAGATTTATCAGAAGCTGTGAAAACCAATGGCCTTGGCTCACCATATTTCAAGCAGCTTCTGAGAGGCATTTTCAACAATTACGACTTAGTGCCTTTTGATTGTAGGTACATTGCCTCCACAATTTTTACAAATTCACAACTCCTGCTGTAGGATGCGAGATGGCAAAGGGCTCTCACTCAACTGAGAAACAAATATGCAAGAGAGCCACACTCAAGTCTCACATTGGCTCAATTAGCAGGAGATGAATTCCATTATAGACCTGAAGATCAGTCAACTGAGTTGCCTCGAGACATGACTGCAGACATCCAAGAGGCAGCACAAAGGGCAATTTTGTAAATTCAACTAACTGGAACTCCAAAAAGTATTTACACAGAAGTAAAACAAGGTCTCTCTCAGCCTTTCACTTCATTCATCGATTGTCTCACACAAACAGTAGACTGACAAGTGAGTGATGAAGCAGTAAAGCCACATTTGCTTCGAAGTCTCACTTTTGCAAACGCCAATGCAGAGTGCAAACGTATAATTAGCGCCATGCCTGGTCAACCAACCTGTAGCAGGCACAGGCCCTGCTAAAGCTCCGTGGAGGGCTGAGGCCTAGAGAGAGGAAATGCCAAGTCATGGTGAAAAAGCCAGAAGCCTCTTTCTTCTGCCTTTCGGACCCCAGCTTATCTCTCTGTAACCACATAGGTCACTTCTCCTTAACCCCTGCTTTTGGACAATTTCTGATCCCCTCTAGCCCTATATAATGGGCTGCTTTAGCCCATTCTGGTCAGAAGAGCCATCGCTGGAACCCTTCACAGACCCCCCCCAATAAAATCATCACTGTGGAACTCCAGGACAAGTCTTCTCCTCTCTCGCATCTGCTTCCCGGCTAGTCTGGGTGCCTTAGCAAGCAAAAGAGCTGAAATAATAAAAGAGCTGATAAATCACTAAAGAGCTGATATCCTTTAAGCTTGCTAAGGTTGCCTGCAGCTAAGAGCGGCTTGGGTACTCGGACAGTCTGTCCCCAAAAGATTAAGCTATCCAGCCCCGTGCTGCCTGCTCGAGGGCAAACTAGCCCAGCAGGAAGCTGGAATACCAACCAACCATGACTGAAATGATAGAAGCATACAACAAGGTAGGCACACCTCTGCACGTCGCAGCCATTCAAGCAGTTGTTTGGATGGAACAGGTTGGAAAAATTCTTCAAGAGCAGCACGAAGAATTCTCAAAAATTCTCAAAACACTTAGCCCAGCTCTTCAACAGTCCAGTTCCACAGAAGTGATGGCAACAGCATTTGCTGGAGGACCATGCTTCAGATGCAGAAGATATGGACATGTGAAAAAGAACTGTCCAGAATCAACGAAAAGTGCGAAAGCGCCAGGCCTTTGCCCAAGATGAAAAACAAGGGAACACTATGCAGATCAATGTTATTCCAAATATGATATAGATGGAAATCTTTTACTGTGAAAAATGCTTCCCAGGGAGGGAAACCACCATGTAAAGATAAAAATATTACTAATGATTCAATTACCCAAAATATCTCTGAAGACAGAGCATTTGAGAAACGTCAATCAGATCCTATCTGTGGAGTCATCAGCTGATTCCCCAACAGCTGAGAGTTCTAGGGATTGTTAGTATTGAGTTTGTAACTTTTGTTATTTTTGGTTTTTATAGGTAATACTGATAAATAGCGATTGTTGTTAATGTTATATGAATGCTTTAAAAAGGTTGTCTTAACCCCTTCCTGTTAATAAGTTGATTATATAATGTGAATTCTCAGATTTTTATAAGAATTATTATTAAGGTATTGTTGTATTTGCAGCTGGCTTTTATGTGTTTTAATATTTCTTTGTGTGATCACCTACAAGACATATGTCTCTTCAGGATCCTGCCTTTTTATTTCTTACCTACTCATATGTTTTTGGGTTTTTTTTAATCCAGAATGCCAGTCTTGTGGTTTTCTTCAGTTATTATTACAGAAGTACTCCAGCAGAGAGTTCAGTTGTAACATTTTTTTTTGAGTTTCAATTTTGTACTAAGTAATCAGCCTTTCATTCAGCTGCACTTCCTCCACTCTCAGTGTCCAAATCCAAGCTCACAAGCCTGACTGTGACCACTTTCAAATCTCTGAAGAAGAGATTTGCTGTGTTTGAAGAATCTCTATCCTGAAAAAAAACTTCTGAGGGATTCAATTACTTAATGGTTTGATTCGTTTTTAACCCTAAGGTTTCTTATTCCTAACTGTTATTTTTAAGAGTCTTGTTTAAAAATGTGTTAAGTGATACCCACCAATTAGAGTTCAGGCTCTGGCCAAACTCTAGCTTTACTTAAATGGAGTAATTGACAGTCAACCCAAAAGTATTCAAGTCCTTTTGACTTAGCAATTTGACCGTATATGACAGCTGAACCTATTTTCAGAGAGAGTTTGAAGAAACATGAATCTGGACATGATTTCTCCAATTTTCTGTTGTTTTAATGTTTATCAGCTGTTGCAGACTCTGAGATGACAGTTCAGTGTTGTAATGCTTAGTAACTGTATGATTTCACATGTGTTATTGATTATGTGTATTATCTAATTAATTCCTAATTGCTGTTAGTTTCTTCTTTACTACACGCATTGTTTTGCTCTTGATGCTTTCTCCTGTTCATAACCAAAGAATGTTAGTAATAGCAACTTATGTTGATATCTTATATTTCTCTATGCAATTTTGCAAAACAGAACTGATCAACATTTTATTTTCACATCAAAACCCATTCTTCACCTCCAGGAAGTTAAGAAAATCCTCCAGTCCCTGCGGGGACATAGATTTGTTTGTGTTTTAACAAGTACGAAGTCCAGGTAGATTTCAGTGAAGAATGTGAAATTCTATCAAGTGCAAAAAAACCACTAACCACTCCACAAGCAGAGAAGAAGACACACAGATGTGGACTGCACAGATTCCAACCCTTGTGCTTCACCCACAGAAGTTTGTGGACTTTAGGTTTCTTCATAAGGGTGTAAATCAGTAATGTTGTAAAATTTTTGTTAAATAGCTTAAGAGAAATGTGAGGTGAAGTCAAATGTGTGTCTAACAAATAGTTAACAAAGTTATCAATGCAGTATTTATAGTTCAAACAAGAAGAGGAGTTTGAACCAAATTTCTCCCTGAGGCTCTTTATGAACCTCAAGAACTGGAAATTCTTGGCTCAGTGAAGATGGATTTCTGTAGAGTATTTAGTCTTCCTGGGTCAAAACAAAATAAGGACAAAATAACAGATGTAACCCCAAATCACATTATATATAGAAATGTGACATTTTGGTGCAATTTCACAGCAAAGATGATCACACTGTCCAACAAGGTTCCATTGCAGTTACCTCAAGGAATCTTTTTCATTTGTGGGGACAGAATTTGGCCTGCCATCCCGTCCAATGTCAAAGGTGGTCCGTGCAGCATTAGGAGACTTTCTTTACTGACACCCAACATGACAATGATAAGAGAACAAAGATGTAGAGGGAAAAGATGTCAGTTGATTCAACCCCAATTGTGATGACAATGTTAATTCATGGAAAAAAAGGCCAGAAATTTATAACAGCTCTGCTTCTGCCGCAGGCATCTGCAGGAGCAGCCTTGAAGCAATTGGATCAAATGGGGTGTTGGTTGAGTAAGCACTCTCATGCTACCTTTCTCGCACTGAGCAATTTATTAGCTGATGTTCAAGGTGTGAGGCAGGTGACTCTGCAAAACAAAGCGGCAATTGATTATCTTTTGTTAGTGCACGGACATAGATGTCAGGAATTTGAAAGAATGTGTTGCATGAATTTGTCTGATCATTCAAAATCTATTCATGAAAGCATACAGCAATTAGAAGATGGAGTGGCCAAACTCAGGAAAGAGGATGAGTCATGGCTAAATGGTGTGTTCAGTTGATTTAATCTTGCATCAGCATGAAGAGAATTTTTGAAGATAGGTGTGTACGTACTGATTAGTGTCGCAGTCGTTTTAATATTTGTGCCATGTCTACTTTAGTGTATCTGACAGATGATGGATGAGGCTGTCAAAGGAGTGTTTTTGGTTCAAAGATAAGGGGGAGATGTGGAAACCCAGGGCACCGGGAATATTTGTCTGCTCTGGGGTGCCCTGACCCCCAGGGGAACACTGACTTTGACCCTCATTCATGGAGAAAGTTTCCTAGACTTCAAGATAGACTAGAATCCACAAAAGTGTGAAATCGATTACAGAGAGTAGTGTAGGTGTATCACTTGGTGAGAAATTTAGGTTTTGGTATTTTTAGTATGTTGTGGATGGAAGCAAGATGGAGGGCACAGGGTGTCATCCTGGGTTTCTTCTTCATGCTTCTTCTTTCTTCTTCATGGGTTTGGGTGGCATTTTGTAATTGGGCAGAAAAGTCTGCATTGTGGGCTCTTTGGGATCAGTTATTGGGTTAAAAGGGAAAATAATCTAGGTGTCAGTTCTTAATAGGATAGTTTAGTCTTAAAAGCCCTTGTAACAAGAGATTGTTAGCCATTTTCTGCCTTCTAATGAAAAGCTGCCGAACTCACAGTAGTGAGACTGTTTTACTGCTAAGAAATAATAAACACTTGAGTCTGAACATAAACTGCCATCTCAAGTGCCTTCAATCCAGACACAGAGAAACCAACAACTAGTACCCCCACACTCCCTGACAGAGGCCATGCGCAAGTGGGATGTGGAGCAGTAAAAATCTGAAGGCAGGCCAAGGGGGCAAAAGGAAAAACAACCTTTATTTCCAGTGGCATGGGAGATGAAGGGGGCAAGAAATAGTTGAGGAAAACCTGGAGGACTGGCTTTCTACTCTTCTCAGATTTTCCTCTTTGCCTGGTGGCATGGACCACTCATGTTCCAGCACAGAGCAAAAGTTTGGCCTCCTCCAGTACTTCAGGGACTGGGACAGGGCCAAATGGGAGCTGGGTCCATAGCATGGCTGTTCTTTTAAGTTGAAATTATGAGAAACAGGAGTAATAACAAAAATAACCCCAGCAGATTTTGGGCAGCCAGACCCTCCAGACTTGAGCTGATGGGATGCAACCATTCCAAGGACCCCAAAGCCACATGCACCACACCAGCTCAAAGGAGACCAAAGCTCAGGATGACCCTATGTGGGTGCTAACCACACCAGAACTGCTGACTGGGGTGGGTGCCCCCACCATCAACCCCATGTGGTACCCACTTTGAGCAGCATCTCTTCTGCCTGCCTCATCCCTGCCACTAAAAAAGACACTTGGCACAGCCTGGGATCAAGTGTACATTTTTATTTTTTAATGGAACATAAGCTCCTTTAGAAAAAACATTCATCTGGATGATAACACCCATAGAAAAACCCAGCAATTTCATGCTCTTTTGTTTTTTTTAAATTTAGCATTTGTTATTTGCATTTATATTAAAGCAAAGTGTGCATTTCTTTTTTTCTCCCATTTATACACATTGCACAATACATAAATAATGGTGCTTATAAAACATCTTTATATTTACAAGTAATAATATATTTATATATAACATAAAATGCATTTTTTCTTTAATAAATCTCAGGGGGTCTTAAGGAGTCCTTTTTTTGTGTGTATTTCCAAAGCACTACAGTGCTAAAGTTCCATTGAGAATGCTCTCTTGTTCATTTAAACCTTTATATATAGAAAAATAGCTTATGTTAAGGTCTAAACATGCTCATTGAGCTAAGAAGAGTGTAAAAGTATCATACTAGTGTATGATTTCAAGAAGAAATGAAAGCACAACTGCATTTTCAAATTGAATGTTACTGGGATAGCCTGATCTAAGAAGTTACAATGGACCAACTATTGTGAACACTTTTTCTTTTTTTCTTCCCATTTGTTTTTTATTTGTTTAGTTGGTTTTGCTTTGTTTTGGTTTTTTTTAGGCTTAGGCTTCTGTTGCTTTACATCTTAGCTCAAATTATAAAGCACGGTCCATGCAAGAGGATTCTTTGCTGTTATTTTCTCCCCTTGCATCAATTCATGACCATACAAAATAAAAAAAAAGCAGTGGAAGAATGAACACAGTGACAAGGTGTCAACTCAGCAACAAGAAAAAATAAAAACTAAAAAGGATGGGTAAAGACCTGGTCTGGAAGATTTTGCACCATTCTTTGGCAAAAATGTGGGGTTAGCACTGCTGGGGAAGAGGTCTTTGTGTCACCATCACCAGGGATGGGAAGGAGGTGCATAAAAAACACAAGTATCTTGTTCTTTTATCCAAGAGAAGGAACTGTAACATATAGCAAGTGGCTTCTGAATCCATTGATCACATAGGATAATCCTTTCAGAGGCATGAAATAATTATCATATGTGAGCCACACCCTTTTCTCACCCTTCTGAGTTATTGGTCATTTATACTTAAAAAAACTTGGTTTATCAAACTACCCCAAAGCACAAAAAAAGTATTTCCAAAGATTTTTGTCAAAACAAAGGGGGGGACATACAAACTAAACAAAACAAAACCAGAAAGTCTGCATGAATTGCAAGCACTCAGAAGGAAATATTAGCAGCAAAGTAATATAAATGCCTTGAGTCCACTCTGTCTTGAGTTATCGGTTATTAAAAATAACCTCCAACCAGCATGGGCAACTGCTGATGAACTGTCTACTGTAGCATTGGCCCCAGCCTTTCACAAAGCTGATCTGAACCGTAAATCCTGTCCATGGCTGCTGCATAAACTCATGGTCATTTGGTCTCTGCAAGCTGTACACCTTCTCATAGTCAAAAGCCTTGATGGAAAAACCTGGAAACACTTTGTGAACCAGCAACATCCTGGAGTCGGAGTTGTCCAGTGTGGCTGACTTGATGAAGATGGGGTAACTGCTGCGGTTGTACACCCACACTCCATCCACTTCCCTGGTGAGCTGGATACCATAGCCGATCTTGCCACGGACCTTCTGCACCAGTTGGCTTTTGTTTTCTGAGTTGAGCTGTCTGAGGCAGAAACCATTCCCCTGAGGTAGATCATAGAAGATATCCAGGGAGGGCTCTTGGACAGAGTACAGCCGACCCACGCGTGTCTTCTCTTCCCAGTATGCCACCACACACCAGTGTGACCGATTCCCTGGCTCCTGAAGAACTTGGGAATCTACAGAACAGGAGAAAAAAAGGAAGAAAAAGAGAAATTTAGCACCAAAAGGGGTAATACAACCCAAAAGTGAAACAATGCTGGCAGGTCATTGACTGCCAATGTGTTCATGACGCTCTCCATGCACACACCAACACCCATGGCACATCCACCATTTCCAGAACAGTGTTATTAGGACCATTTGAGTTGACCCAGATTTGGGGAATTCCTGTGCCATTTCAGCACATAATTCTAGTTAGAATTATGAGTCTTAAATCACCATGTCTACCTTCAAAAGTGGCTTGAGACCTACCAGCAGCATCCATGGTGCAGTCACCCTCACTCAAACCATCACCAGGACTACCTTCAGTGGCACTAGGAGAAATGAGATGCTCTAGCCAGCTGCATTTACCAAGACCAAACACCCTAAATGTCCTTATTTTCACTCACCAGATGGTGGATCCACTGTCGCCCTGATTTTTTAAGATTTTCTAAGCCTTCTGATGTTGACATTCTTGTAGTGAACTTTCTCACACACTTTCTGTAAATAACTCATTGTTTTGCATTCTTTTATGGAGGAGGAGAAATTTGATGGACTGTTGGTTTGTCCAGTGTCATTGGAGAGGTGGCACTGTCACCCTCCAATCCACTGTCACTTTTGGAAAACTGTAAATGTTGGAGTCAGAAAATAAACTTCACCTTGAGAACAGCGGTGTGCGCTTGTGTTCTTTTGTGTCCTATAGTGACAGATTCACTTCCATAAATAACTATCTACTCCACACAGATGCTGAGAAAAAATGAGGTGCTGCTAAGAAAACCACATTGAAGGTCACCCCATGGGACCAGAGGGGGCAAGGACTCACCTACTCTAGTTCACAGGGCTTTTCTCTGCCTATAGGTAGAGCCTAGGTGGTGGAGAGGATGGAGACATTGGATGACACCCCAACTTGTGGGAAGCACTGAGAGATGGTGGGGACCAAAAATCTCCTACTTCTTAACAAAAATGGCCTAAACCCTCCCGAAATTCATTCATGTAGCTTTTTTTTTTTTTTACTTCCTTGTACATAGCTATCTTATGCAAGAAGCAGGGATACAATGTAGCAGGAAAAAGCCAAGTGGGGGGGAAAATGTGAAAGGCCCCTTTTTTTCTCATCAAGGATCCCTAGCAGCCTGGCACTGCTCAGACAGTAATTTGTTCCAGCCTTGGTAGTCATGTTGAGACCTGGGAACTATTCATCTCTGTAATTGCATTAAAAAAAAAAAAAAATCAAGCTTGGTATGCTAGTGAGTGCTACCAAAATAATCCCCTGCAGCATGGGAGCAGATATGGTAATGGGAATAGTGGGTAACCCAGCACCCCAAAGCTCTTTCTGTGGACCCCCAAACCCCTCTGCCCAACATAAGCAATGGCAGCAACATGTTGGCTGCCCCATTTTCTTTATTTTTTGGTATTAAAAAGCCCATTTCCTCAGTGCAGGCATTTTTCTTCTGTCTCTGAGCTGTGTTTCAAGCCCTGCACTGTGGTTTTAAGAGAACAAAACCGAAACCCAGCCACACACTTTTAGTTTCCTCATTTCTATCCCAGTGAGGGAAATATTTCTCCAGTTGCTGAAGGCAGCTACGAAAAGCGGACTTTGCTGTGTATGCCCCAAAATAGGGACCCTCCCTCCTGGGTGAAAGTGGGGATGGGAGTTCTGGCAGTGGGGAGGTGGTCCCTGGGACAGCATTCATCAAAGTGCACCCCAGTTTGTCCTTCCATCTCTCCTTTTCAGTGCCTCCCAAGACTTTGTTGCCAATAATTTTATATCCTGCTGAAATCTGGCACCACTCAAGGGAATGAAGGGGGATAAGGTTTGAGTTACTTCTCTCCTAACCCGAATGGGGTGCCCCCAGTTGGTCAAGAAACATGCCCAGCACAGTGTTTCCTCCACCCATTAAGGAGGGTAATGCTCAGGAGATAGAGGAATTTGGGGGAATGCCCCTCAGTCCATAGGGGGGATACTACTGAACACAAGGGGGGAATGCTCCTTTATCCATCCTCATCTCGACCAGCCATCCCTTCCCTCCCTCCAACTGCCTGCTACACATTGAACATACTGAAATTCTTATAGGTTTTTATTTATTTGAACATAAAAGCATCCCTTTCAGGCGGCAGCGGGGGGGGAAGTCTTTTTCACTTGATATTTGTGCTTGTATTAGTGAAGACCACTTAACAAGTAGCTCATTGCTGCTTACAAAGAGTTATTTAATTGTCAGAACATTAAAAAAAAACAAACAAAACCCCAAACCACAAAAAAAACCAACTGCCTTGGCAATGAATGAACAGACCTTTATGCAGGGCTGAATGAATTCCACTAGGTTTTTCAATTATATGGGGTGACCAGACTTCAAGGACCAATCTTAGGTAATCCAGGATATTTTTTTTTAGGAGAAGATACCAGCACACAGTATAAATATGCCAGAGCCTCTTTCATTTGTGGACTTCAGCTGTTGACTGGATGTCTAGTCAAAAAGACATGAGAATATAAGGGTTGAGTTTGGATAAGTAGGCTCAGGCCTCCCTGCCACCAAAGATGCTTTTCATGGTTGTTTGGACCCCAGCAGAGCTTCCCTGCTCCCACCTGCCTCCATGATTCTGGCATCCACTGGGAAAAGAGGTGGGAAAAGCCAGTAGCATCATTTGGGCAGCAGAGGCAGGAGAGAAGGAAAAAAATTATGCAGAGATGCTTCCTACAGTGATGGACATTTTTTTCCCCAAAAGGCTTTTTTAGTGGCAATGAGCATGGATCTAGGCAAATGAAGCAGATAGATGGATTTTGCCCCAAAACATCCCATTGTGTTCCTCCTGTGCAACCTGGAGTCATGGCAGTGACCCACTGTCCAACTCCCATCTCTGTCTGCTGCCAACTCTTACAAAAAACCAAGATCCCAGGAAATTCGCAGCCACATCACTCAATGCTTTGGGATTCTTGTTTGAGTTAAAAGCATTGTGTTTTACAAGCTCCGTGGAGCAAACACATCCCTTTCTAAATTCCTGGAAAACTCACAGCAAACAGGGAGTGTTCCCATATACCAGCAAACTGATAATGCTTAATGCTATAAACATCTGCACTATTATTTCATTATTAAGCATCCCTTCATTTGCTGCTGTCACTAGGTTATTAGGAGTTTCCATGGTTTCACAGAATTAATTAGGTTGGAAAAGACCTCTGAGATCATCGAGTCCACCCTATAACCGAACACCACCATGTCAACTAGACCATGGCACTAAGTGCCATATCCAGTCTTCCCTTAAACACTTCCAAGGATGCTGACTCCATCACCTCCCTGGACAGCCCATTCCAATACCTATCACACTTACTGTGAATAATTTCATTATAATATCCAACCTAAACATCCCCTGGCACAGCTTGAGGCTATGTCCTCTCTTCTGGTTGCTAGTTGCCTGGGAGAAGAGGCTGATGCCCATCTGGCTACAAGCTCCTTCCAGGGAGTTGTAGAGAATGATAAGGTTCCCTCTGAGCCTCCTTTTCTCCAGATCAAACACCCCCAGTTTCCTCAGCTGCTCCTCATAGGACTTGTGCTCCAGACCCTTCACCAGCCTTGCTGCACTTCTCCAGACCCACTCTAGCACCTCAATGCCTTTTTTGTAGTGAGGGGCCCAAAACTGGACACAGCACTCAAAGCGTGGCATCACCAATGCCGAGTACAGGGGGACAATTACTTCCCTGGTTCTGCTGACCACACTATCTCTGATACAAGCCAGAAGGCCATTGGCCTTCTTAACCACATGAACACACGCTGGCTCATGTTCAGCCAGCTGTCAACCAGCACCCCCAGGTCCTTTTCTGCTGGGCCACTTCCCAGCCATTCTGCCCCCAGCCTGTAGTCCTGCATGGAACTATTGTGGCTAAAGTGTAGGACATGGCACTTGGGCTTCTTAAGCCTCATGCTCTTGGTCTCAGCCCATCTACCCAGGTCCCTCTGCAGGGCCTTCCTACCCTCCAGCAGATTGACACCCTCTTCCAACTTGGTGTCATCCACAAATTTGCTAATGGTAGATTCGATCCCCTCATCCAGATCATCAATAAAGATATTAAACTGTACTGGACCCAACACTGATCCCTTAGGGGGCACTGCTAGTGACTGGCCACCAATTGGATGTGACACCATCCACTGTCACTTTCTGGGCCTGGCTGTCCAGCCAGTTCTTAATCCAGCGAAGAGTACACCTGTCCAAGTTGAGGGCTGCCAGCTTTTCCAGGAGTATGATATGGGAAACGGCTTTGCTGAAGTCCAGGTAGACAACATCCACAGCCTTCCCTTCATCCACCTGGTCATAAAAGGAGATCAGGTTGGTGAAGCAGGACCTGCCCCTCCTAAATCCACGCTGGCTGGGCCTGTTCCCTTGGTTGTCCTGTAGGTGCTATGTGATCACACTCAGAATGATCTGCTCCATAACCTTGCCCGGCACTGAGGTCAGGCTGACAGGCCTGTAGTTTCCTGGATCCTCCTTCTGGCCCTTCTTATGGATGGACATCACATTGGCCAGCTTCCAGTCATCTGGGACCTCCCTGGTCAGCCAGGACTGATGATAAATTATGAAGACTGGCTTGGTGAGCTCTTCCGCCAGCTCCCTCATCACCCTAGGATGGATCCCATCTTGTCCCATAGACTTGTGAGCATCTAAGTGGCCCAGCAGGTCTCTAACTGCTTCCTCCTGGATTGCAAAGGGTTTATTCTGATCCCCATCCCTCTCTACCAGTTCAGTGGGCTGATTGTTCTGAGGATAACCGGTCTTACTGTTGAAGAATGAGACAAAGAAGGCGTTAATTACCTCAGCCTTTTCCTCATCTTTGGTAACTATATTTCCCCCTGTGTCCAATAAAGAGTGGAGGTTTACCTTGGCCCTCCTTTTGTTATTAATGTATTTATAAAAACACTTTTTATTATCCTTTACAGAAGAGGCCAGATAAAGTTTTAATTGAGCTTTTGTGTCTCTAATTTTCCTTCTGCATGAACTAATGACATCCTTAAACACTAACACTTCCTGAGTTATCTACCCCTTTTTCCAAAGGTGATACACCCTCTTTTTTCCCCCAAGTTCCTGCAAAAGCTCCCTCAGGGCTCCAGCAGGCTCCCCTCAGCATATTGTGCAAGCTTATTTTGAGATGACAAAAAAAAAAAAAAAAAAAAAAAAAAAAAAAAAGAAAAAAAAAGAAAGAAAAAGGAAAGGGACTGAAAGAAAAGTGACTCTGCTCTCAGGAATTTAGGGAATTAGTTGCATTGATCGCTCATAATTGGGTCTACAGACAACAGCCATTCGCAGCAGAGCACAGTTCTTCACAGAGTGGAGAAATCAAGGCAATAACTTGATGCCCCCAAAGTCTTTGGGGTAACATTGCTTGAAAATTTGGTGCAGATGTTCATCACCAGTGATGCCCCAGCCCAACCACATTATTCAATTTTTTTCCCATATGTTTTATACCCTCCTGAATTTTCCTAAATGGCTGACCTGATTTGACCAGTTATTTCCTAATACACCAATCAGTACAAGAGGTTGTGAGGCTTCCCATCACCTGCCTCAACTTTTACGAACATCAAATCCTGCCCAAAATCACTCAATAAAAGGCCACAGTCAGGATTTCTCTAGCGTTGAGCATGCTCATGCTGCCTGTGGGCTTGGAGCATCATCCTGCTCTGGGCAGAGATGCTGCAGAAACTGCTACATCCATACAGAAATCCTGGAGGATGAGACACCAAAGCAATAACCACAAAAAATATTAAAAGCTGCTGAAACCAAGAAAGTCCAGATGAAGGTGTGTGGGAGATTCACACCATGGAAACACCCAAATTTATCAGTAATAGCTCCATGCTTGGTTCTCCCAAGCTGTGGACTTTTTTTCCAAGCTCCACCAGTTTTATTAGGAGTTTGGAAAGAAAAATTTCTTTTTTTTTTTCATTCAGGAAAAACCAAAGCATTTTATCAAAATGGAATAATAATAATAATAATAATAAAATAAAAAAGCTAACACAGGTCCTGTCCAGTTCTCACCTCTCAGCCTTGTCCTGGTGCCAAGTTCATGAATGTAGAGGGGAGGTAGGCTGGATATCTTTTGTTTTGCTTGTTTTGTTTTGACATAGCTAAAGGTTTTCCTGTAATCAAGGACCTTGAGAGAAAACATCAAGTTTAGCACACAGTGAGCTATCTCACCTGCTGGGACTACTCCCAGCTAATCAAGTCAAGAACTGTCTAAATCATCATTGATATCTGCAATAATAACTTGTCACTGAAAATGGGAATAGAACTGTGTTCCTGATAAGGTTTTTAAATGTCTGTAATTGGATCTTTCCTCAGTGATATTAGGATTAGACACAAATTAAATTATCCAATTGCAAAAGTGTTTCAAACTATGAATTTATATATGTATATATACATTTATGGATTTTTTTAAGAGCACACCTTTGACCCAAAGCACCTTCTCATGCCCTTCCTAAACTTCTCACCATCTCACCCTCTCTTCTCCTTCATTCCTCTGTGATCCCTAGGGCTGGATTTCCCACCAAACATCAACCCTGACACAACACTCACCATGGTATCATCTACCCATAATTGCTAAAAAAAGTCTTCTAATTTTCATAGAACCATTGAACGGTTTGGGTTGGAAGGGACCTTTAAAGGCCATCTAGTCAAACCCCTCCACCATGAGCAAGGACACCTTCCACTAGATCAGGATGCTTAGGTTTTGTGGCACCCTCACCTTGGCCACTTGGGGAGGTGGCATTGCACACACAGCCAATAATCCAGCATGAACAGGTAAAGGCAACAGATAAATTACTGTAGATGTCCACCAAGAAATCATAGCACCAAAGGTAGATTGGTCTTATGGACCTCTCCTAGAAGGGCCAGGACCCAGATGGGAGCTCCTGGGGCAGCAAGGAGATCATAGCATCCTAGAATGGTTTGGGTTGAAAGGAAACATAAAAATCATCTAGTTACAACCCCCTGCTATGGGCAGGGACACCTTCCTCTAGACCAGGTTGCTCAAAGCCCCATCCAACCTGGACTTAAACACTTATGGCGAACGGGTGTCTATCACCTCTCTGGGCAACCTGTGCCAGAACCTCACTACCCTCACAATCAAGAATTTCTTCCCAGTATCTAATCTAACCCTGCCCTCTGTCAGTTTAAAGTCATTCCTCCTTGTCCTGTCACTCCATGCCCTTGACTAAAGTCCCTCTTCAGCTCTCTTGTAGCCCCTTTAGGTACTGGAAGGTACTTTAAAGTTTCCCCAGAGCCTTCTCTTCTCCAGGCTGAACAACCCCAACTCTCCCAGCCTGTCTTCTTAGGAGAGGTGCTTCAGCCCTCTGATTACCTTCATGGCCTCTTCTGGACTCGCTCCAACAGGTCCATGTCCTTCTTATGTTCCTAGGAGGCAGCTCTCTGCTGGAAAATGAATGCTGTGGGCACCACCAATGAAGAGAAGAACCTATGGTCCTTCCTCCTTTATCCATCAGAACATTGTGCTTAAAAAAAGTTGGCTTGACTGGTGTCAGTACGACGTGTTGTTTAACTGGGGCCAAAGCTGAGAGCAAGCTCAGCACATCTCATGCCCAGTAATCTCTCCTGGCTGACCTTAAGTGGCATTTGCAAGCCTGAGGCGGAGCCATGACTCCCATCTTCTCTACTTGTTGAGATGGAAGAGAAGGTGACACAAACCCCAGAACTTTTTATGAGTTTTTGCACGCTCTTCTGGACTGTTGTTAGGACAGTTTGTGGAATTCCAGTTGCAGTTTTACCCCTCATGCTACTGGCAAGTGCTGGTTTTGCAGGATCTCAGGAAAAACACCTCCCTGAACTCTTACTCAAAAGCAAACATCAAGGCAAGGAAAACACCAAGCATGATGTGCAACCACACAGCTCATCAAAACAAGGAAAAACAGGCACAAGAAAGGAAATTTTACTTCCTGTCTAGTTTCTCAGATAATTTGCAGGCTATTTGGGTGGGAGAACAAACAAAAAAAAACCCCAAGAAAAATCCTTAAAGACAGATTTCCAGGTATGCTTTAAAAAAACCCAACCAAACAAAAAAATTCAAATTAAAGAATTTATCCTGCTGCAGAAAAGGATCTTTGTGCCTTTAACAGAGTTTGCGGCAGCCTAGAGATACCACCCATAGCAATATTTGCCCCAAACTTTTTATATCTCCCTACACACAGGGGCTAGACACTGTCACCTCCCAGCTTTTGATGGCTGGGATGGTTTCTGAAAAGCTAATTTAGAGGATGGGATGGTCATTTGTTAAGCTCCTGTTGTTTGCAAAGAAAATAAACCCTTACATACTGCAGGGATGCCACCACCCAAGGTGGCCCATGGGGGGCTTCTTCCACACCAACACAAGACCCCCCAAAGAGCTGAGGCAGTCAGTCACATCAACATAGAGAGTCTTTAATCTGTGGACTATTGACATGATAGACCATAATATCTCTTTAGGAGCTATTACAGCCCATTGTGTCAATAGGTACTTATGGAGTCCTTAACCTGCAGATTGACAGGCTAGACCATAAATTGGTGTCTATGTCTAACTAGGCAGCTCTTATTACTCATCATAGTAGTCATGCAGGCTAAAGAGACTTAAGATTATTTGTTAAATTTTTTAACAAGTTGTCCACTCAATCATTCAAATGGCTCCTTGCTCCTAGCAAAATCAGTCAACCTTGCACAAAAATAAATGTCCAACTGATTTCCCTCCATGAATTCAGTTGGTTGATATTTTCTAAAGGCGCCAAGATGTTGCCAATGGATTTGTAACCTTGCAAGTCTGATGGAAACAAAGAGGATAAAATGTGGCAAAAGCCAACAGGGGAAGGAGTCTGGGATTTCCTGATATTTCTAGGGAAATATTTCTTTGGTTCAGACTTATGCTAGTGGCAACCTACAAGCTTGGGAGTGCTCTGCTAAGTCCCCTTGTGACCCAACCAAGAACTTCCATCACTTTTACCACAGCTGGGAAACCCTCTTGTGAAATCAGGACAAACACAAGGTTGGGTTAGACAGTGGGTAGAGATGACTGATCCTCTCAGGTTCCCACCCCAACTTCGTGGTGCCTTGAGTCAACCTTCTCCCAACCTGGAACCCAGGCCTGACCTTTGAGGGTTAATTTAGGGATAGGATAATATTAGCAAGAAAATAAAGTGAGAAAGGGTCCTTGCAAACATGTTGTCGCAGACCTACAAAGCCTCACGAGTTGGCACGAGTATGGCAAATGCCAAAGCTGGCCCAGGAGGAATGTCCAAGATTGAAAAATATGGGGTGTTGATGTCCCCTGCATCAAAGGATGATTAAGAAAGAACCAAAGAGAAACCGCTGATTTCATGGGGTCCACCAAACCAGAAATTTGATTCATAAACATCTTATTAGTCACTGCTACTGTCTAATTATGGTGATTAATCAATTACCACAGCTAAAAACAACTTGAGAAGAGAAGAACCTTTTTTTTTGTGCCAGCCAAGTAAAGCTGGAGCTACAAGGTGAGGCAGAGAATACACAGGCACACACCAAAAATGCCTGTCTGCCTGTGTCCAGCGGTTAGAGAGGAGCCAGCTGACTCCAGTTTCCTCCATACCAGGCTTTGGGCCTCATCAATTATGCAAATTATAGAGTACCATGCTGTCTGAAGGACAAATTTTAACTCAGCCCAGAGGAAAGCCTTAGAGGAAGGGTGGGGGTAAAGTTGCCTGCCAAATCCACTCATAATATTTACAGTAAATGGGCTTCTTTGCTGTTGTTTAGTATACAGTCAGTCTAATTAATTTTGAAGTTTTCATTTAAAGAACCTTCTATATCTGCATCTCCTTCTATTCCCCTCAAAGGTGTGAGAAAACTTTTCCCTTGTTTCAAAAAAGCAGTAGGATAGGAATCCCTTCCCCAAGCCTCAACATGGCAGTCAGGTGGGATAAAGGGATTCTTCAAGAGGGGACACCCTTCCAGAGGGTTGCTGCTAGCATCCACAGGGGTTTTTAAGATTCCTGGACCACCCTAATAGGCACAAGGGTGTTGCCAACATATTTTATGAAAAATCCTTTACTTGGGATTTTTCCTTTCCTGGGAGCTGAGAAGCCTCAGAACAAACTAAACAATTCTTATCTGCTGCTGTGGAATGCCACGGGAAAATCTGTGATTGGCCCCGTCGGACTGTTTCCAATTAAGAGCCTATCACAATTCACCTGTTCGGCCCGTCTCGGGCTGAGAAGACTTCAGTTTACACATTCCTATTCTATTCTTAGCTTAGCCTTGTAGTGAAATCCTTCTCTTTATTCTTTTAGTATAGTTTCTATATCTTATATATCATATCATAATAAATCAAAGCCTTCTGATACATGGAGTCAACATTGTCGTCTCTTCCCTCATCATGGGACCTCAGAAACCCACTGTAATACAAGGGCATGCAGATCTATGAGGAAAATCCCCAAAACTCCTATTTTGATGCTGAAGCCACA
This sequence comes from Serinus canaria, assembly GCF_022539315.1. Taxonomy (NCBI): domain Eukaryota; kingdom Metazoa; phylum Chordata; class Aves; order Passeriformes; family Fringillidae; genus Serinus; species Serinus canaria. Next base: position 17,859,694 of record NC_066342.1, read on the forward strand.
AGAAGCCATCAGGTCATGCCAACCCTGGGGTCACAGCCCCCACTCAACGCAGACATCAAGCTTGGGTTTAGAGCATGAAGACCTTAAAAAGCTTTTGAAATTAAAAATAAAGCTCCATTGTCACAAGGTTGCCTAGTACCCAGTGATGCCCTCGGGAGGGCAGGGATATAGTCCCTAGGTAAGCCACAGCTCTCCTCAGACATATAACTGTGTGGGTGGCAAGTTAAAAACCTTGTAAAGACCTTAATAAAAACTGAAGCAGAGCAGTCTAAGATATCCAAACTGTCATGGTTATAGAGAAAAGGGATAGAGTTTCTAGCACTGTTTAATTCCATAATGCCCACATCATGGCGGCACCATGGTTTCAGCAGGAGAAAGCCAGGGCAGAAGGGTAGTCATCTTTTTTTGGGCTCAAGGGAGGGGTTTACAGGTTTTGGGGTCAGCCCGGCATACCTAGTCCCTCTCTGCTACCAGCAGTCCCTTTCCTGTTTCTCCAAGCCATGTTTTTTCTGGTTTGGTGTTGAAAGAGCACTGGTGAGCCCAAGATGCTGCTCTGAGAAAAAGAAAAGGAAGCGAGCAGCAGCATGGAGGTGAGCCCAGCCAAGCTGTGTGGACCCCAAGCTGCAGCAGCTGCCATAGCTGCAGCCAGAGCCTAAGCCACAGACAGAACCACCAAGCGCTCCAGTCCTGCTCCAGCAAAGTCAGGCCCAGGAGAATGGTCCCCTGACCTGTTTCAGAGCCCTGTCAGGTCCCACCAGGTTTTGTCTTGTCCTTGTTTTTTCCATTGTTTTTGGCTAGGGTAAGAAAGCTCAGCAGCAAGCCTACCCAACATTTTGTCTTCCCATACACCACATGGCTCAGCAGAGGGCTAGTCGCCATTTTGCCTTTGTCTGGGAAACCATGCCGGGCGCTGTCTTTGAGAAGCATTTTAGTTTGTTCAGCGGTGAATACCCTTTTGTGGGTAAAACACTCTTTCTTTTGCACGCTCTTTTATTAATATTTTTGTTGTTATTACGATTTTTCAGTAAATTGTGATTTCATCGTATAATCTCTCCTAGTGTTTCCTCCACTATCAGAAGGGGGCAGGGGAAAAAGGGCAGCTTGAGTGGATTTGATTTTCCCACTGGGTTTTAAACCAAAATACAAACTGATACCTAGTACACAGATGTGTGTTAGGATTCCCCCCCAAAATGCGTTCCACGCAACACACATGGCATTACTGCCGGTCTTATTTCAATAACAAAAAAAAAATATCTCTGCTCAGTACACCATCCAAGAATTCTTCCCAGAGACTGAAAACAGACATAAAAACCCTCCCACACCAAAAAAAGCCCACCTCCCCCATGCTGCTCCCTGTGAGAAGCATCCATCACAGGAATGTAAACACATGGTAAAAGCAGGGTTGGAACAAAAGTCCTTCTCATGCTTGTTGTACCCTGATCCATAACAATTATGAAAACTGTTTAGCCGGGCTGGCATTTGGAGCATTTACTGCATTCCTGCCAATAAATTCCAGTCGTGAATCTGATGAAAAGGTCTCCCTGCCACCCTCTTCCCCCTCCCTCCCTCCCTTCCCTTTATTCCTCCAGGCTTTCTTTACAACCTAATACCCTGTTGATGCAGGGCCAGGGCCTACTTAGGGGGGAAAAAACACCCAGTGCCGGACTGGAGAAAGCATGCAGACTGAAAAAGTTAATAATTACTTGTTTGCTTTATAATCTAATCACACCTATTCCTAAAATCAAGCAGTGAAGCACTTTGGTGTACAGGCAGGGTTGCTACCCAGGGATGGACCAATGGACAAACAGCATCACCCCCTACCCAGGTAGGGAGAAAGTAAGGGATGGACAGACAGAATGGACAGTGTTTGGATGGAGTTCACAAGCTTGACCGTGCACACATCCCTCCCCTCACCTCTCGCTTTGCTCTGGATTAATAACATGTAGCAATTATAGAGAATATTTCATTCATTAACTAATTAACCCTCCTGATGCTCTGTCAGAGCTGGCACCCTCTTTTTGCAGATAGAGGCCAGCAGAGGTTTGCCCTGGGCTATAAATCAGGGCAGGTGGGCAGCACACGGATTAAGAAAGAAAAAAAAACAACCCAAAAAGATCTTTGTGGCTCATCCCACCCCACTTTTGGGTGCAGTAGCTGAGGTGTGACCCAGCCATGGACTGTGCCACTGCCAGCCAGGGTGGCACCACCGAGACCCAGCAGCATCCTCCCATGGTGTCCTAGGGTGACGTTACGATGCCTGTATCCCCATTCGCGTCTTCTGTTTATGCTGGATATTATGTTCTGTGCCTTCAAGACTGGCTCTGAAGAGTGAATGTTTTGTTTTGTGGCTGGTGGGACATAGAGACAGGGCAGTACATAGTGTGGCTTTTGCTTTTTGCTTGGCTTTTTGCTTTGCTCTTGCTCTTGCTTCTGCTTTGCTCCTGCTTTGCTCTTGTTTTTTGCTTCTGCTCATTAGTTAGTTTAGCTAAGCAGTCCAAATTTTTCCCTGAACTGTTTTTCCTTTCCCTTTTTTGGGACTACTCAAACCTGCTCCAGACTGGGACCTGGGAAACACCAAGAGTTTGCACCTTGCGGCCTGCAGCAGCTGCCCCCAGCGCCAGAGGGACTGATAACAGAGCAACCACCCCCAAGAGAGACTTTCTGAATTTGTCATCTTTTTCAGAGTGGTGAAAGAATGGTGTCATCCGGTATTGTTCATTTTCTGTGCTGGGGAGTGCTTTGCCTGTTAAATAAACAGGTTCTTTCCACTTCTCTCTGAGGAATCTTTCCCGAACCAGTTGGGGGGAGGGGCCATGTGGGTTTGCTTTCTGGAGGGGCCCCCTTTTGGAGGTTTTCCCCCAAATTTGTTCTAAACCAGGACACATGGGGGCAAAGATCAGATAATTTGGGGTGTCACCAACACCCAGCAGCATCATCCTGCAGAGCCCCAGGGATGTGGGCATTATGAACACCCAGCAACATCATCCTGAAGGGACAAAGCCCCAGGGGATCTGGGGCTCAGCACCACCCTTCAGCAAACCCAGCACCAATCACACTGGCTGCTCCAGAAAATAACCTTAGTGCAACATCTCAGGTAAGCCAAGGCTTCGTGCTCTTGACACCCAGGATGCATTTTCTATGCTTGGCTGTGACAAAGAACAGGAAAACTACAGGTCACTGTGTATGACTTATGGGTTTGTTCCTTATCGTGAGCTGAAAAGTCTCAGCCTGGCTTACAAAAAAAAATTAATTCATCAGTTCAAACACAGTGATGTAACTTCAGGGTCCCAACTCCTTTTCCAAATAAAACTCCTGTCATTTGATTACCACTCAAAAGATGATTTTATGGAGTTATTTACTCTGTCTACTTTGCCTGGGAAGGTACTGCCAGAGCCCAGCCACAGGGTCATTGGCAGCTGTCCTGTGTGGGCAAGTAGGACCTCATCTTATGGTTTAATTTCCCAACTATTTTGTCATTTCCCCAGCTTTTCTACTCAAAATCTCACCTTGCACACCAACATGAAGACATACAACCCCTCTCAAATTACTTTGCATCACTGGCAGTGATCCCCAGCAATTTTTAGTATCCATAAATTCAACCCATTGCTTTCCATCACTTAAAATCATTAGATCCAGAGCCAACTTCACTGGTTGTAAAACTGAAGGATGTTTGAACTTCCACCACCTTCCCAACACCTGAATTTCTCCAACACAAAGCAAACTCTTATTGATGCAGATTTGGCAGCTCTACAAATAATATCTATTCAACCTTTATATGTATTATATAGAAATCTATAAAAATATATAATATTTTCAATATACAGTGAATATATTTAATAAATTCAACCTATATAAAATATATATAATATATTCATTATATATTGAATATACCTATATATTCTATATAATTATTATATTGAATATATCTTTTCTATATATATATAGGCTGAATAGATTTTGCTGACTATATAACCATCCATAGTCTCATTCATTATGTACACATACAGGGACATATTTGCAACAAAGCTTAACAGCCCAGGTGCTTCTGAATTATTCATTTAATAGCAATATTTGCCTTTCCACCTGCTCAGGAATTCAGGGAAAAAACAGGAAAGTCCATGGGAGCCAGAACTTTACCCCAAAGATAGCTCACCAAACCCCAGCACTCCACCAGGCATCTTACTTCATCCCCAAGGATGGGGCACAGAGCCGGGTATTCACCACTGCACATGGAGAAGCATCAATGAGAGCATCATTAGGACCTCTTGCAACCACCCTTCAGTGCTTTGGCATTGTCAGCACAACCCAACTGGGGAGCTGAAGCCAGGAAGTTTTTTATACAGAGGTTAAAAGGACAGAAAAGGACTGAGACAGCTATTACAGAGTGGGGGGATTTTTCCCCTTGCAAGTTAAAACCAAGATAATGATACTGTGTGTGGACCAATTTGAAGGGCTGAGCAGCCAAACCAAAATTAGTCTCCCAGCCGAGAGCTTCCTAAGCCTCACAGTTTAGGAAAGAAAGCTGAGAAAAAGCATGAGAAAAAAAAAAAAGATTCCTTGGGAAGCTGGAGTTCACAGTCAAGCAAAGGTGATCCTGCTAGTCAAAGATATTTCTGGCATAATAAAAATAAAATCAAGTGCTGGAGCAGCCTCCCTTGGAAAAGCAAGGCCCATGGGATGTGGTTTTCCTCCTTTTCTTTCTCCTTCTCCCCCAGCACTTTCTTTCACTAATAGCTATATTTTCTTGTATTTTCTTTTTCTCGTCTCTTTTCTCCTAAAAGACTGATGTAATTTCCTGTCTTGTCCCAATGTTTCCTGTTAATTAACAGGGTAAAGGTTATCATCAGGCATTTAAATGACTACCCAAAAGAGGAAGGGAAAAAACACAGGAAAAATAAAGAGAAAAGAAAAAAGGGGAGAGAAGGACTGTCTATTAGCAAGCACCATGTCACATCCTCAACAGCACAAAATCCCCTGTAAAAAAATTTTGGACCCAACAACTTGAGTCCATCAACAAAGACCCCCCCCAGGAGTTGCTGCCACAGCAGGTCTGTGTACAGGGGATGTGAGCCCCCACTCTTCCCTGGATGAGAATAGAAAATTCCTGCAATGCTTTCCCAGAAAAGCTCTTTTCTTGCATTAGAAGGAGGATGAGGAGGAAGAGGAGAAGAAATGAAAAAAAATGGAAAAAAAAAAAAAAAAAAGTAAAATAAAATGCAGAGAAAGAGGCAGCTGGCAACATCCAAGATGTCGCTTTTATTAAAAGAAGTTAAAAGAATAAAAACCAAACAGAACAAAGCGAATAATCCAAAGCAAGGGAACAGAAATCCTGGGAGCTGCTGCACTCCTTCCCTTCCTTGACTTCAGCCCCATGCAGGATCAGGCCACTGTCTCTTCTGTGCCTTCCTGTTCCTCAGCAGCAACTGTGACTCAGCCAGTACCCTGGCAGCATCAAAGCCAAGCCAACAGCCTCAGCGCGCTGATGGGGGGTGAAAACAAAGCAATTTAGGCAAAAAAGTGAGGGTGGTTAGAACAGAGACCATGCCTCAGCAGTTAATATCTCAGTGCTGAAAATAAACTGGAAAGGAAGCTCCTTTGTGACAGTAGGCAGGTGGCCAGGCAAGGGATGGCAGAAGAACCGGGCACCCACCCATTGCCTAGGCCATCACCCTCCTAAAGCACCTGGTTAGGGCTGGGGAGGGAGTCCTTACACACCAGTTATTCCATGTGCACCCGAAAATGGGGTGTATCTTTTTTAAAGTTAGCATGGAGGTTTATGATCTTGACTGCTGCAGTTCAACACAAACATTCCCCATGCCAGCAGCAGGGAAATGCATGTGGTTAGTGGTACTGGTTCCTCTAGGGTAAGTAATATCCACTGGCAGACAGTGGAGATGGAAACAATACAGCCCACATCCCTGCCAGCCTGGGGCTGCTTCTCTACAAGTGTTTTTGTCCCATCGAGTTTTAAATGTCCCCAGTGATCTAGTTGCCAATGTTCATGGGGACAGCTTTTGCAAGCAGAGCATGGTCTGAATTGGCACCTAACCTCCAAAATTCATCGTTTTATTCTCATTCCTCTCCAAAAAGTGTCAGGTTGCAAGATAAAACACGAGTGGTCCCCATCATGAAGGACTTCCTAGTGGTAGGGTCTTCTTCTGCATTTTATTTTCAGCTGCTCTCAAAGGACCATTTGGTTGGGAAAATCTATTAGTATCCAGAAAAATGGATTTAATGGAGCTATACAGGGATGGATTGAAATACCCAGCATTTAATGGGGGGCACCACCTCTGCCATCATTTCTGTTTAAAACCCATCATAGAGGAGTATCTAGGAAAGGTTCAAAAGGCCCTAAAGCATTTAAAAAGTAATTATTAAATGGGTCCTATTTGCTTTGGGGGAATTTTAATTGGCGAAGAGCATGGAGCTGGCAGGAGGATAACCTCAGCATCCCCACAGCAGCACAGGGGTTATCCCAGGGTGTTCCTGGGGGGGGTCACTGCAGGGCGAGAACCCCCTTAAAAAAACCTCACAAGGCTGAAGGAGCCAGAGCGGGTCACCAAGCCAAGAGTCCCAGGGCTGGTGCCAAGCTCGCAGCTCCCTCCTCCCTGTCGGCCACAGTAAGATGATGTGCAAGGTAAATTGAGAGGTTCCTAGTCTAACCCCTGATAACTTTGTCCTTTCCAAGACAGGATGGTGGGTTTTTAGGTAAGCAGGGAGGAGAGGTCATCTCTCCAATGAAGCTAGGAAGGAAAGGCTGCAATGCCCTGTGATGCTCAAAACAAAGCAAACAAAAGAACAAACAAAAAAAAAAAAAAAAAAAAAAATTAAAAGTTTGCATGCTCAAAAATAAACTAAGTGACTTAAAAAAATCCCCAGCAATTGTTTATCCCTGGGACAAATATGCAATCCTAGTTCCACAGGAAGATGTCAATTTCAGATTATAATAGAATGCCAATTTGTAAAAAAAGGCATTTCACAGGTGGTTATAAACTCCATACAAAAGGGAGGTGGAAAGAGGGGAAATGGGAAAACACAGGCAGGACTCTGCCAGAGAAACTGCATGGGATCCTGTTTACATGGGGATATGTAATGAGGAGCCACTTTGGAGCACAAATAGCTCTGGATTTGGGCAAGGTGCTTCTTCCCTAGTGAGCAGATACCAGCAGGGATCAGAGCCATAGTGAAACATTTCTGGCCTGTCTGCAATTTTGAAATGAAATATCATTCAGCCAAGTGGTCCCTTAAACCTGATGAGGTCCCACCACCAGTAGAACCAGAGAAGGGAGTGATGCTGATGCTTCTCCAGACTCCAGAGGTCTTTTCCTGTCTTTTTGTTTCAGAGGAGTTGGGAGGGAGAAACTGAGGCTGGGCTTGCTGCAGAAGAGCCCCATGGGTCTCCCAGCCTTGAGCCTTGAAAAGCCTTGCTTGGTCCAGCATCCACCAGGCATTGTCACTCAACATTCACTGGCTCCAGGAGACCCTGGGGCAGTTCCAGAGTCAGGAAAAGTCAACAGGATTGGGCTGAAATCTGGGTAAACTTCCAGGTTTGGTATTTTATGAATGACCCCTAAAGTGGAGGTGGTGAGGACATAAGCCAGCTCATCTTGCTTTCCCTCTGTGATGGCCAGGTCTGGGCTTCTTGGAGAGCTTCACTTTGCCAGCAGATCCAGCACCATTCATTTATCCTGCAAGAGAGACATCTTCTCACCCACCATGAGCACCATAACCTTCCATCAGCCAAGAGCCATCAGTCTCACGCCATGCATGGGTCAAGAGGAAGGTGTCCAGAGCTGAGTGGAGATCATAGCATGGAGAGCCAGCATTGACACAATTAAGCACCATCAGCTCACTTCTACCCTTGCAACAGAACTTTCTCCATGGGTCATATGGGAATTCGTCTCCGACTAATCCAATGCCTCCAGACCACAGGCCAGCCACGTCCAGGCTCTCCAAGCATGACTTTACTTGTTTGAAAGAAGAGTCATAACCAAAGACATCTGCAAGAATGAGTCAGCTTAAAATACAGGAAAAACTTCCCTCTGTCTCCCAATTAGAGAATTTATTTTTGTTGACAATGGGATATTTTTGCCTTCTTTTTTAACCACATTGAGGATAGAAAGTACCTGGGCTGAGCACAACCATGTCAGTGGGAGACACCATGAGTGAGGAGTCCTTACCTACCCACAGAGTGACCACCAATGAAAATAAATCAAGGTAAGGATAAGTGGAGCCAGTGCCTCGGGGATAGCAAGGGGTACATCAGCTGGAGAATGGGATGGCTGGGGAAGAGACAGGAGAGATGGGATGAGAAGAGGACACCAGCACAGCATGAAGGACTATCCAATATTGCATTCCTGGGCCAGTAGAACAGAAAATAGGAGGGGGAGGAAAAGAGCAGATCAGATCAGTTATTGCAAAGGAGAAACACTCCCCATACATACCCCTGGCTTCACTGCTCCCCCTCCCAAATCCTCCAGTGCCTCTGGTATCCATCAATGAAACTGCTTTCAGCCTCCAGACAGAGATTGTGACCCCAGTAGTGGCTGGATCTCAGACTCCTGATCATCAAAGGAACTTTGTGGAGAGCTGCAAGGGCACTCACTTTGATCCCCTTTTTAATGCTCCTCTTGTCATCATTCCCTCACCCCCCCCCCCTCCATGTGGTTTCCCTGACAGAATGGCTATGATCCCCAGCTGAGAGCAATCTGCCTCACTAAATCGTGCCCTTCCAGCTTTAAGACATTAAAGGTCTACTGGCCTTGAACATTGCTACTACACCAGTATCCACTGCCCATCACTGGTGGTCAAAGCCTACGGTGGTATAGGAACCCACTACCACCAATCACCCATAATGTCTTCTTCCTCGGCCACCTACTCCAGTTTCCAAATCTACCAAAATTGTCTTCTTTTTTTGCTTTTATAAAGCCATCCTTTCACCAAGGAGCATCAAGAAGAGTGTACAGCCCTGGTCTGGAGAGGATGAGGGATGCTGGATTCTCCAACTGGCATTATGGATCCCCATCTGCCCAAACTAGATAAGCCCAAGCCAAAGCACTTGCCACGTACCCTGCCAATAACTCATTAAAGCCCTCTTCAAATACATTCTTCTGCTAACTAAAATATGCAGGAAGGGATAGAAAAAAGCATGAGAAAGTGAGTTTTGGAGTATTGCTGCAAAGTGCATTTATTTTCCTTTCTTGACTGGATCTCTCCAGTTGGGAATTTTCAGCTCTGCACTTCTGCATGCAGAAGGGAGATGTCAGAATATCTAAGCAAATTAAAAAGAAAATTAAAAAGAAAATGCTCGTTCAGCTTTGTTTCAGGGCTTCGGTTGCTAACTGTATTCCTTCGTGAGTCAACTCTCCTATCAGCTCCTCATTAAATTAAATGGCTACAATTACATTTGGAGAGGAAAAAAGAGCAGGCAATGATCGCAAATAGTTCTGTTTCCAGATTTGGTGGGAAATTAACATTTCATAAGACGAAAAAAAATGCAATCCAATGAAATTATAAAAATAGAATAAGTTTTAAAAGCATTTTCAGGGCCAAATGTTCTTTCTTTTGGGGAGAAGGCTTTATTGAGGAGCTGGAGGTTCCCTTTCCAGAGGCCTTCGGGAGGCACCCAGAACAAGCCATGTTATTTCCAGCAGCCCAAGCCCCCACTTCCCACCTTCCCTTTGGGAGCAGAGCAGCCAGACAGATGTTATCAATAGGTTAACCCTTATAGAAAACCCCCTTTTAAAAGTGTGTACTTCTTTTGCTTATTTTATGTGCTATCCTGTGGAATGGAACTCTCTCCTTTGCAATGAGTATATTTCAGAAGGAAAAAGGAAAAAAAATCTAACAACATCCTTATTGTATTGTTTTGCTTCTTGTCTTTTTTCTTTTTAGTCTCTTTTTTAAATTCCTTAAAGCTATAGGCTCCAATAACAACAAAAAACCCCCTCAAAACCCAAAAGTCTTCTGTATTAAAAAAAATAGTGTCAAGTTTCTCTGTTCCCTCTCCCCCTTCTTTTGATTAGTTCTCATCAGGGCATTTGAGCAAACAATATGCTCTTCTCTCAAATAACAGACAATGCATATATTAGACCCAAATAAAAACAAACAAGACTCACTTAAAGACATCCACACCAAACGCAATTCCTGAAGAGGCAGGGGCAGATGCGTGCATGTAGTCACCAACGACCTATTTCTGAAATTTGTTTCAGGGCAATGAATTAAAATAATAAATAAATCAAGGAGACATCAGCACAAAGAGAAGGACCTTCAAACATCAGTGAGTACATGCAGGTACATGGTTTCAAACACTCTAATCCTGGTAGAGACAGAGCCCATCCACCAACTTGGCCCATCCAGGATGGAAGATGAGGTGCTGAAAACATCACACCTTGGACAAGGGGTGGGAGTTGGACTAGATGACCGTTAAAGGTCTGCTCCAACTGAAAGCCCAAGAAGGGTGGGGAAACCACCCTCCAAACCTCCATCCCATAACAGCACCTGGAGGCTAAAGGAAATGGCAAACAGGAAAATTATTAAAACCATAGAGTATCTCAAGTTGGAAGGAATCCATAAGGATCATTGAGCCCAACTCCTTCTGCAATGTCCTCTGCAAAAAATGGGGTCACCTTTCCTTGTCAGGTACCATGAGCCTCACACATTAGATCCAGGATACTGGTTACCCTACCAGGAGCAAAGCTCAAGCACAGCTCTCATCCCAGAGACAAGAGGTGCCACCACCACCAAGTCAGAGAGACCTTGATACCACATCCTTCTGCAAGGCACAACTGATCCTGCTCCCATAATCCATGTATCTGAACAAATCATCAGCCAACATCACTTAGCCTTCCCCAACAGGCCTCTTCCTGCCTCAGTACAAAAATTAATGGGGTGTAAGTCTGGAATTCAAAGGAAATATGGGCTTTTGGGGATGGAAAACCTCGCCTGGGATTTCAGCACATCCTCTGCATGAGAGGTATGCGACTGCTACTGAAATGAAACCTATTTTCCCCTTCAAGCATGCCTTTCTCAACAGCACACATCCCCAAAACTCCTCAGCATCACTTTGCCTTCTGTTGGGACCCTTGGTCAACTCAACCCACATCCAAGATCAAGAAAAAAAAAGAAATGTCTTACCTGAAAGCCTCCCGGGGGCTAGACAATTAGTTCTCCCTGTTTCAGTGGAGGAAGGCACAGAATCTGGACAATCTGATGGAGCAGAGGCAAAGAAAAAAAAAACCCAGTATATAAGCAGTTCTTCGCAGGTTCCCAGCAATGCCATGAGCAGAACACACATTCCAAAGGGCTTAGCAAAAAACAATTACTAACTGTCCAGCACAGAGACTGTAGTTCATCAAGAAGCATCCAGCCTAACTTGTTGCCTCAGTCAAGTCTGTACACTGTGCTTCCTCGCCATCCAACGCTGATTATAGACTGGCAAAAATTACCAACTGGCTGCCACCTCTCCGCCCAAGTCACCAGGTAACAAGATCAAGGTTGTCAACATTCTGATGTAAGCAAGCTCCCAAAAATGTTTAAATACATTAGATACCTAAATGTATAAATGTTTTACACTTCCAGTTTAGTCAATACCTGTAACTCACCAAAATGGGAACTAAAAAGGAAATGTATCATTGCTGCACTTTTGCAGCAAACAGTCTACATTTGCATTTCTCCACTCCATTTTTGTAAGCACCAGCTGCCAGTCGATCTCATGCCCTGCTGTCACCTCCTAAGACAGGTGGGCAACTGGAGCTACTCCTCCATGGACCACCAAAGGGCAGAATAAGATTGCCAGCCCTATTAAAAGTTTCTCCTGATGCATGAATGTAGTTGAGGTCTGTCACCCTGATTTTTTAAGATTTTCTAAGCCTTCTGATGTTGACATTCTTGTAGAGAACTTTCTCACACACTTTCTGTAAATAACACATTGTTTTGCATTCTTTTGTGGAAGAGGAGAAATTTGATAGACTGTTGGTTTGTCCAGTGTCATTGGAGAGGTGGCACTGTCACCCTCCAATCCACTGTCACTTTTGGAAAACTATAAATGTTGGAGTCAGAAAATAAACTTCCCCTTTTTGTTCTTCACCTTGAGAACAGCGGTGTGCACCTGTGTTCTTTCGTGTTCCATAGCGACATCGGTCAAGATTTGGAACTTTGCATCCCAAGCCTGTTCCTCCAGATGAGAACAGCCAGAAGCCAACACCAATCTCCTTGTCCTGTAGGCAAACTTCAACTTTTTGGTCACTGCCATGTGTGGGACAAGCTCAAGGACAAACCTGAGAAGGCCTGTGAAATTTACAAAACCTTCTGCTCCTCAGCAAGTTCCCAGAGATTTTGGGTTTTGTCAAATTTGGGCTCCCTAATGACATCACTTTGCTCACAGCTGTCTCAAAGCAAGGGCCACCACCAGGAGTCAAGATAATTTTCTCCCTACTGATAAAGTAATTTTTCAAGATTTCATCCCTGAAATCCAAGTGGACAAGAAATTCCTGTCTGTATAACCTCATTTTATCAGAGTAAAGCCCTAACAGGAATATACAGTTTAACAGGATAAACTTAATCAAACCAAAAACAATAGGGGAGACAGGAAATGGACTTACTTGCAAAATACTGTATATGATGCCTTGTCATGAGAAATATGGGTGGTTAGTTGTGCTGGGTTTTTTTTTCCCTTTGTTTTTTGGGGTTTTTTAACCCTTTCTATTCCAGGCAGAAGATTCCCCCTACCCCTCTCCTGGGACGGCTACATCTGCTTGGGCAACAGATGCTTTCTAAATGCAGGCTGGACCACCCTGCTCTGCACTGGGCTCCTGCCCCCAGCTACAGCTCCCTGAAGCGTCCCTGTGGGATAGAGGACATAATTTGTCCTTTCCATGTTGTCTTGTTCTAGGGATCATATGCAACCAGGTCCCCTGTTAGCACATCAAACAGGATGGCAGGAGAGAATCCTATCCCAACTTAAAATGCATAACCCTAGCAACAGGGTGAAGTGCTTTCATGACTTATCAGCTCCCTTCTTGTATCTCATCATCCACAGCCAGTTCTTCTCATCAATGAATTTTCTTCTGAAGTTGCTTTACAAGATGCAATATTTCTCACAATATAAAACCATTGCAGAGACATACTATTAATCCTGGTGGCCACCAGCATAACTGCAACGTCCAATAGCTCCTGGAAGCTGCCTAACCTTCAGCTCCCCTGAAATTCAAGGCCACAGGAAGGCATTCAGCTCTTCAATGACATCTCAGTGGGTTTCCTGAACTCTCATACTCCAGCACCACCATGACTAGCCACCCAGGAGCATGATGAACACAGTGACTTGCAGCCCCTTGCCCCACTTAATGATGGTTCAAAATGCCTGCTTGAATTATTTGGAGGCACTGCTGTCCATATCGCTTCCAACACAGCTGGAAGCAGCAGTTCCTGCAGGGACATCAGGAATGCTGAACGCCCACATGCCTCCAGGCTTGCAGGGTGAGACTAGCCCTGTGCAAGCCACTGTCATCCATGCCTGCAAATGTCTCATGTAAGGAAGAGGGGAAGTCCTCTCCTTGATGAATGTCCTCCCCATCCCTGGAAGTGTTCAAGGCCAGGATGGATGGGGCTTTGAGCAACCTGGTCTAGTGAAAGGTGTCTCTGCCCATGGAAGGAGATTTGAAACTAGATGATCTTTAAGGTCCCTTCCAACCCAAACCATTCTAGGATTCTATGAATGAGCAAGCCAGCCTGGACCTCCAACCTTCCCGCAGGTAACCTGGCCATCAAAGGCAGATCTTTCCACTCTGCCAGATTTAGTCTGCCAATGCACAAACTGATGTGGCATTTCACTGCCTGAAGGAGACCCCCAGCTTCCTGTCCATCCCTGCTTTCCTCCAGCCAGTGATACAGCCTGTATCAGCCTCCATCACCTCCAAAAAAAAACAGTTGAATCCCCATCATAATGGTTCTAATCTAAAAGAGGGGAGATTCAGACTAGATAGAATAAAGAAATTTTTTACAATGAGGGTGGTGAAACACTGGCACAGGTTGCCCAGAGAGGTGGTAGATGTGCATTGCCTGGAAACATTAAAGGTTAGGTTGGACGGGGGTCTGAGCAACCTGGTCAGGTTGAAGATGTCCCAGATCATGGCAAGGGGGTTGGACTGGATGACCTTTAAAGGTTCCTTCCAACCCAAACCATTCTGTGATTCTATGATCATGGGCACTGGTGACCACTTTAAGAGCCCATATTGGTCCTGGTATTCTTGTCTGTCTGTCCATATCAAACACAAGACATGGCACTAAATACTTATATATTTTTGTTGCCACTATCACACTTGATGGAAAAGCAAAAGTTTCTTGCTGAATGCATATTCCCAGCTCTATCAGCAGATGCAGCTGCCCAAGTCTAAATGGAGGGACCATCCTCCCCCTAAGGTCCCAGTGGAGAAGATGGCTGAGACAGGAAACCCTTGGTCCTCCCCAGAAGAAATGCCAAGAAACCCTGAGCTAGGAAAACCCACCTGCAACAACAGACTTCCAGGCTCCACTTCAGCCTGTTGCAGCCCAGTAAAGAGTTCAGCTGTAAAACAGATTTTTCTTTCAAAAAGGAAAAAAAGGAGGATTTTTTTGTGAGTAACCCAGTTGTTCCTGTGTTTCTGATAGGCAGCATTAATCACTTCCTATTGGCCAATAGGAATAACTTTTCCTTTCAAAATGGCACATTCATGTTCTGCAGCTTTTCTGTTTAGACACGTTTTGCTACTTTATGTCAACACTTGCTGATTAATAAATATTTCACTGGGCTAACTGAAAATGAGGTCCTGGCAGAGGCAGATTGGATATTTAAACCCTGCTAACAGATTGACCTAACATCTTTTCAGGAAACTAAAATCAAGCTTTAAACCTTCTCTCCTGCAGCTCCCAAGCTCTTTATACCCCATGCAAGGATCATTGGTAAGTGGAAAGAAAAGCAATAAAGGCAGAAGAAATAGAAACTTTTGGGGAAGCACTGCAGGGATGCAGGCAAAATAATGCCAATCTCACACAAACCCACAAAATTTCGCAACTTGGCAGACCCTCAAAGTCTATTACAGAGCAACCATTCTGCATACCAGCACATGCTCAGGTGTTGAACCTACTCCAGATATCCTTATTTCATTCATGACTCTTTATCTCCTGGCTTTTTCATGCTGAAGCAAAATAGTTCATGCTTCATGACCCAATTTTGAGTTAAACATCTTTGCTTATTTCCACAAGTCATAAAAGGACTTATAAGTGTTTCTTAAAAAGTGTGCAGAGGGGGGAAAAACAACAGTCCAGCCTCCAAAGGAACAGTAGGCAAGATGGGACATCACACAGTACCAAAGCAACCTCAAGGTTGGGGTTTCTTTTAGTCCCAAAAAACTGATGAGCAACAATTTAACCGAAGCTGTTCTTTTGTCAAAAAAAAAAACCAAAAAAAAAACCAAAACAATAACTTAGTACTGGTCTTCTTTGCCTCCGTGTACCACCATGCCCTTCCTGACTGCCATGGCCATGGGACATGATCACAGAGACCACTGTGCTCCATCCAGCACTCCAGATCCACTAATTTTGAGGAGCCAGGAGCTGCTCCTTCCTGACCTGCTCCCCTTTCTGATTCTCCCCACATCTCCTCCTTCTTACAGACAGATTTATCTCACACCTGGCAAGCTCACTGCCAACCAAGCGTTTATGCAGACAATCACAAAGGAGCTGGTGCCAACCTCAAATGGGCTTCTCCCCTGGCACCCTGACATTCAATTACAAGCAACAGGCATGCAAAACTGTGCTAAAAAATAAAAAAAAAGAACAAGAAAAAAAAACATTTCAACCCCTTTTCCTAATTTTTTTCAACCTGACAAGGTGGGATTAAATTCCTTTAAAAAGACAAAGATTTCTAACAAGTCCATTTATCGAGATTCATTTGGATTCCCAGGAATCAGGGAGATGAGGTGCTGGTTCCTAGCATAAATCCCTACAAAATTCACCTAGGGGCGTGGGAGCACCCCCATTTCCAACTGGGCCCCATTATTTTCCTGGCTGATCCAAGCAATGCAGGCCTGTGCTGCAGTGCAATCCCTCCTAGAGTTTCTTGTCAAAGTTTTAAAATCCTACTTTATGCAGAGGGTGTCTTAGATAAATTATATGCTAATTATATGTTAATTCTTCAAGGAGTAGCAGGAAGCACAGAGGCAAGCAGCCCAAAAGCAAAATGCATGACAAAGACTGGAGATGTTTCCCTTAGCTAAGAAAGGGGCTGTTTTCCCTTTTATCTGTAGTCTGCATTGAAAAAAGTCCACTTACCCCTTGGCTTGAGAAAATCCATTGGATATCTGGAGTAGGGTGGAGGGGGAGACTCTGGAATTAGAAAAGTACAGAGAAAATAAAGGCAGAGCCATGAGAAAGAAAAAAAAAAAAAAAGAAAAAAAATGGGAATTTATCATAACAGTGGTATTCTTTCAGCAAAACTGTCTTAGCTCTGGGGGTTGGAGGCAGGGCAGAGGCGGTGATTGCCTTGATATTTAGCTGTCAGATAAACAAAAGAGGCCGTCTGGCGCCAGCCTCCGTGCTATCTACTCGGGCTGTCTGATCGGGGCCTCCTTGGCTCGGCGGAGCCGCAGCAGCGCTTGGGCCGCTCGGCCCTTAACCCCCAGCATCGCGCGGAGACGGACGAGAGACAGCTCCGCCCGCCGCGCCGGGGTCCCCGAGGCGGGAACTCCCCCCCTCTCCTCTAAACAGAAAAAAAAAAACCATAAACCAAGGCAATGGAAATGCGGTTTCGTGTGTTGGTTTGTTGGTTTGTTTTGTTTTTTTTTCAGAGGGAAAAAAAAAATTGGTGGGCCGGAAGGCGAATGGGGCTTCATCCCTCCATCCCCTCCATCTTCCCGCGCCCCTGCTCCCTCCGCCGCCGTACCTAGCTCGCACAGCCGGCTGAGGTGGTGCGGGTTGCAGCAAACAAGCTCGGAGTGAGCCTTACTGTAGGATTCACAGCAACATAACCGCTTCACTTTGGAGCAGTGGCGGAGGTCGGGCCAGCGGAACACCTTGCAGAGCAGCATCGGCAGAGGGTACCAGTGCTGGCCCAGCCGGGAGTCAGCCTTGGCGGGCAGCAGCAGGCAGGAGGTCCGCGCCCCACCGCGGGACTCGACGGCGTGCAGCAGCTCCTCCAGCTGCCGCTCTTTCAGCCGCTTCAGCACGGCGTGGACCAGCGCCTTCAGTTCCGCCTCCGCTCCCGCCGACGCCCGCCACGCCGCGGCCCGCCTTGCCCGGGCAGCACCCGCGCCCCCCGCCCAAGTGCGCCCGGGGCTCGGCCACCGCCGCCGCCGCGCCGGGCTCGCCCGCCGCCGCCTCCTCCTCCTCCTCGCCGCCGGGCGCGCGGCTCCGCCAGAGCCGCCGGACGAGCACCGAGCGTTTGGTCCTGAACATGCGGGACGAGAGGAGGGGCCCCCGGCTACAAAACGGGCATGTCGTCCGCCGTGCATGAAGGGGCCGGGAGCCGAGACGCGGCGGCGGCGGCGGCCAGCGGCGGGCGGCGGCAGGGCCAAGGCGGGCTGTGACATGCGCCAGTCTCCGCGCTTGGGCCGCGGGCCCCACCGCCTCCTGCGGGGGGCTACACCGGTCGCGCCTCCGCTCGCTGCGAGGGCGCAAGAGAGGAAAAAAAATCAAATTCGGAAAAAACCGGGGGGGGGGGGGGGGGGGGGAAACCGCTGCTCGCCTCGGCTTTGCACTTAAAAGAAAAAGCCCGTCTAGAACCTGCGGCGCCCGAAACGGGAAGAGGGGGGCGGAGGCTGTCGGCGCCGCGCCGCCCTGTGAGACGGCGGAGCGCGGCCGAACCCGCGGGAGAACCTTGGCTGCCCAGGGGCCGCAGTGCCCATCAACCCGCTAGCCGGGGAGGGAGTGCGGGGAGATAAGGAGGCAGGGATACAGCAGCGCAGAATCAAAGGATAAAAAATAAAAAGCGATTCAAAAGGGTGTGTAGTGAAAAAAAAATTAGAAATATTAAAAAAACCTGAAACACTAACCCTAAGGTTTGGACGTCGGTTTAAGCATGTCACAAAAGAGACGAACAAGCGCATCCAGTGTTGTATCCCTTTTTAAAGCCCGGGTCGTCTTGAGGGAGTGTTCGAGGTGGACTCTTTTCCTTCTTTTTTCCAAAGATTTTAATCCACATGGACACATCTTGATCCGACTGCTACGAAAAGAGCGGGGGGGGGGGGGAAGGAAAGTGGGGCTGTGTCCCCTCCTCCTTGCCTTTCCCAGTAGCGTACCGCGGCGGGGGCAGCCGCGCCGAGCCAAGCCAGCAGCCCGCAGCTCCCGGCGGTGCTTACGATTGAGGGGCTGCCCACCGCCTGGCGACCCTCTCCTTGCTGCCAGCCCCTCTGTTTCGGTGTTTAGGGTTTTTTCCTCCTGTCTCCTCCTTCCTACCCGCCTTCCTTCCCCCCCTCCCACTTCTTCCTCCTCCTCTTCCTCTTTGTCCTCCTCCTCCTTTCTTGGCTTGGGTTGTTTTTTTTTTGTTTTCCTTCCCTCCACTCTGTGCAACGAGCCTCCATCCCCGCACGAGCGCCTCCGTATTGTCCTGGCTGCCGGAAAGAGGAACCCCAGCGACTGAGCGGGGCACGGCGGGAGCGGAGCCGACGGCGGCGCGATGCCTGCGCCCCCTCTCCTCCGCTCAGTCCCCCGCTCTGCTCCCCCCCTGGCTCCGGCGGCGACTCGCAGTGCGCAGCGGCTCGGCCCTGCCCGGCCCCGTCACGTGGGCGTCTAGACACCGTGTCGCTCCAGGGGAAAAGAAATAAACCTATATGTTATATTTACCTCCAACCGCCTTACACAATCGACGACTGGGGTTGCTGAAAGTTTGTGGGTCCCCCCCCGTCCCCGTTCCCCCATCCCAATCTCCATCCGTGCCCCAGGTTAAGGGGCCCCCTCCGGGAGCACGGCGAGGGTGCGGAGCCGCTGGTCTCTCCCCTACACCCAGCGGGGCAGAGCAGAGGGAGCCTCCGGGGCCGGGGTGTGACGGACCCCACTGTAAGTATTGAAATATTAAACCAAATCAGTCAGAAAAATTTAAAAGTTTATTTATATGTATATATATGGTTCTGGGCATCGAAAGAGGACACGGCACAAAAAGCAATAATAATAATACTTTCCACTTTTACAGCACTGGTCGCCAAAGGATGGGAAAATATTTCATGAGGGTTGGTACACTTCAATTCTCACCAAATGCAAAGCAGAAATGATCAGCATATAGCACTCTGATATTCTCATACTACTAGTCATAATAATCCCTTGCACCCTGGGAGCTCTGCAGATCCCACATTCCAAATGTGGACATGCTGAGTGTTGAGAGCTTTTTGCAAGACAATGGACATATGCAACATATGCGCAATCCGGCCTTCATAGAAACTGAGTAAGGTCACCATGCCCTTGAAGGACACAAAAGGAGAAGAACACGCTCAAAAGCAGACACTTCAGGATTTAAAGGCAGACAAGAAAACTGCAGCAAGATGCATGAAGAAGAAAGACTAACTAAAATTAACTGAAAGCTTAAAACGCAAGTGCAAAAGGATTTAACCAATCATGTATTAGCTTGAGGCATTGTTGTAAATGATCAAATCGGCAGCCAAATTTATATAAAAAATTTATAGATTTATTAGATCAACAACTAAAAAATAGAATATTTTAAAACCGCCACAGCCAAGACAGCGTCAACCCCAGACTTTGACGCTGGGTGAACCTGGGTCAAACTGACGTAGTGTCAGCATCTCCCCAAAGTTTCACATCAACTGCTCCATGTAGCCAGCTTATATACAGTTTATTCTGCCTGAAGCAGAAATGACCTAAGATTTCTGTAAGTCCCTACATATGTATAACGGGGACTATATAGATTCAGTCCTTGTACAAAAGTCAGTCCATAGGTTTGGATGGCTGTCTGGGCTCCTCAAGATAGTCTCTTTTTCAGTTGTAGCCGTTCCTTGATGTAATCTCTTCCAGGTGCTGTTCTGTGAATGTTCTGGACATTCCTGGGAAATGGTCGATGATTTCCCAGGAAGGACTCATTCATTTGTTAATAGTCATGATTTTATCTTGCCCAGGAAGGACTCATTCATTCGTTAATAGTCATGATTTTATCTGGGCAAGTCCTGGAAATCTTTTGAATAGAAAGGAAAGCCCTGCTTTTGGCCATGGGGGTCAGAGGCATGGTTGGATCTTTATAATTTTTATACAGTTACAAAGCATGAATTATCTCTATCATATACTACAATCCCTCCCCATTTATTTTACTAATTTAATTCATGCTTCTAATTTATTAATTTTCTATTTCTACTCATCACCATTGAGGGTTCCTCACAAACGGAGTACCTCTTAAACTGTTTGGTATTACCCTTGTGGGATGCCCTGATACACTACACTACTCCTTTCTTCAGTGTTTGTACCTTTCAAACCTTGCCAATGCTTCTGCAGCATTGCTGGCATACCTTCTTTCTCCTAGGTGCATAATCTTAGATCTATCACTTCTGGAAGCTCCCTTTGAGTCTATGGGGGCTATTGCAATCTGCATTTCCCTGACTACAGAGTGGATCAATCTGATAAAACACGGAATCAGACAGGGTAGGAATAGGATCCCGGCTACTGAACAGAGCACAAGAAATATTACTTTGTTTCTACCATGCTCTATCGAATAACTTGTCTCACCAGGAGGAGCGGAGCCGCTGGTCTCTCCCCTACACCCAGCGGGGCAGAGCAGAGGGAGCCTCCGGGGCCGGGGTGTGACGGACCCCACTGTAAGTATTGAAATATTAAACCAAATCAGTCAGAAAAATTTAAAAGTTTATTTATATGTATATATATGGTTCTGGGCATCGAAAGAGGACACGGCACAAAAAGCAATAATAATAATACTTTCCACTTTTACAGCACTGGTCGCCAAAGGATGGGAAAATATTTCATGAGGGTTGGTACACTTCAATTCTCACCAAATGCAAAGCAGAAATGATCAGCATATAGCACTCTGATATTCTCATACTACTAGTCATAATAATCCCTTGCACCCTGGGAGCTCTGCAGATCCCACATTCCAAATGTGGACATGCTGAGTGTTGAGAGCTTTTTGCAAGACAATGGACATATGCAACATATGCGCAATCCGGCCTTCATAGAAACTGAGTAAGGTCACCATGCCCTTGAAGGACACAAAAGGAGAAGAACACGCTCAAAAGCAGACACTTCAGGATTTAAAGGCAGACAAGAAAACTGCAGCAAGATGCATGAAGAAGAAAGACTAACTAAAATTAACTGAAAGCTTAAAACGCAAGTGCAAAAGGATTTAACCAATCATGTATTAGCTTGAGGCATTGTTGTAAATGATCAAATCGGCAGCCAAATTTATATAAAAAATTTATAGATTTATTAGATCAACAACTAAAAAATAGAATATTTTAAAACCGCCACAGCCAAGACAGCGTCAACCCCAGACTTTGACGCTGGGTGAACCTGGGTCAAACTGACGTAGTGTCAGCATCTCCCCAAAGTTTCACATCAACTGCTCCATGTAGCCAGCTTATATACAGTTTATTCTGCCTGAAGCAGAAATGACCTAAGATTTCTGTAAGTCCCTACATATGTATAACGGGGACTATATAGATTCATTCCTTGTACAAAAGTCAGTCCATAGGTTTGGATGGCTGTCTGGGCTCCTCAAGATAGTCTCTTTTTCAGTTGTAGCCGTTCCTTGATGTAATCTCTTCCAGGTGCTGTTCTGTGAATGTTCTGGACATTCCTGGGAAATGGTCGATGATTTCCCAGGAAGGACTCATTCATTTGTTAATAGTCATGATTTTATCTTGCCCAGGAAGGACTCATTCATTCGTTAATAGTCATGATTTTATCTGGGCAAGTCCTGGAAATCTTTTGAATAGAAAGGAAAGCCCTGCTTTTGGCCATGGGGGTCAGAGGCATGGTTGGATCTTTATAATTTTTATACAGTTACAAAGCATGAATTATCTCTATCATATACTACAATCCCTCCCCATTTATTTTACTAATTTAATTCATGCTTCTAATTTATTAATTTTCTATTTCTACTCATCACCATTGAGGGTTCCTCACAAACGGAGTACCTCTTAAACTGTTTGGTATTACCCTTGTGGGATGCCCTGATACACTACACTACTCCTTTCTTCAGTGTTTTACCTTTCAAACCTTGCCAATGCTTCTGCAGCATTGCTGGCATACCTTCTTTCTCCTAGGTGCATAATCTTAGATCTATCACTTCTGGAAGCTCCCTTTGAGTCTATGGGGGCTATTGCAATCTGCATTTCCCTGACTACAGAGTGGATCAATCTGATAAAACACGGAATCAGACAGGGTAGGAATAGGATCCCGGCTACTGAACAGAGCACAAGAAATATTACTTTGTTCTACCATGCTCTATCGAATAACTTGTCTCACCAGGAGGACTGCAAAATCGAATTCCATTTTTGGATGGGGACATGGGCCACTTTTTTGATTTCAGCCGCCAAACCTCTTATGGTTTCCCCATAATCGTCAATTTCAATACTACGTTCTGATTCATTACATTTCCCACGCATCCCTCCTTCTTCAGCCAGCAAATAGTCTAGTGCTATTCGATTCTGGTACACAAAGGCTCTCACCTGTGTGTGCTGCCAACTTAGTAAATCTAGGGCTTCAGAGGTGTGATTTGATACAATTTCCAGAACTGCTTGCAATCTGATCAGCCTGTTCAGTAGGTAAATCGGGGTCTTATATCCATAGCTTCTATCTTGTGCCCATGTGGCTGGCCCATAATAATAGATTATTCTTGCTGCTGGCCTCTCCTCTTCCCCCCAAGCTTGCTTCCCGCTTATCACTGGTATCATCTTCTTCAGACTCCTCCTCGCCCTCTTCAAGGTCTCGTACAATGGAGCCCCTAACAGATTGCTTTTTGTTCTTGGGAGAGTGAAGAAAACTGGCCTGATCATACCTAGAGTGCAAGACCCTTTCCACCTTGGGGGTAATTCACTGTATGCCTTTTTTCGGCAGATCTAATAAATCTCATCCGGGGCTTTCCATTTAATGTTTATTATCCCTGGGTCTCCCCAGAATTCTCTCACACTTTCCAAGGATTGGAAAGGGTTGGCTCCTGGACTTTGAACCCAGCATAACCCTATTCTCTCGTCCCACTCACAATTTGTATCATTTTTCAGGCTCCAATACCCCAAAGGATGGGCAGGGAGCCATGCCTTGCTTTTTGAATCAGAGTTCACTGTCAGAGTAGATACACATGGAGTGTATCCTACCATTTCGGTGTATTCTCTCCCCTCCCGACTGACACAAATTGAGCTAATCACTCTTTGGTCCAAAACTCACCCCTCAGGCCTCTGTACCAATTTTGAGACCCTTGGGCTATCCCATTTCAGAAGTTGTTCTGGAGCCAAACCTTCCCCTTTCTATGGCCATATCTCTGCAGATTTCAGCCCCCCACAAATCCAACAGTTCGACAAACTCATTTCTGTTGCAATTTCTTGAGTTAGATCAATGAATAAGTTCCTGTCTGGGGAAGGTAATTCCCCATCAGCGTATTGTTTTTCCAATACCTCGTACTATTCACTCAATGTTTTCAACCTCTCCTGCTCAATTTTCTGTTTCTTCAATTCTGACTCCCTTCTTTTCATTTCTGAATTATTTCTTTCATCTTTCCTTCAGGATCCTCATCATCTTTGTTGTTCACAAAACAAACCACCCTATCATATGGCAGGCACACTGTCATCATTTGCTCATGCCAGATCCAATATGAGTGGGTTCTTCTTCCGAGTAATTTTATTATCAAATTTCGTATTCTTTGTCACCCAATACGTTTTCCCATTCATCATGCATATCCCTAACCTTGTGCTATCATAGCACAAAGGGTTCACCTGGTGACATGCAATAAAGATTGACTCTGTCTTTCCCCCGACCCACATAGTTCGGTTACATGGTCACAAATGGGGATTGACATCTGTTGTGTGTCACGTTTTTTCTTCTGGAACCTGTGATGGTTTGACTGCCCGTTCCTTAACCCTGCCTCGGGATTGATGCACCAAGTCCCAATTTCTAATTCACACAATTTCACTCAAGTGCCATTTTTCCAACAGTACTTGCTAGTTCCGTTCAGGCATTCCTCTGGGGCTTGGTATGTCGAGAGTCTCCTGTCCCCTGCAACTGGGACCACTTGAGTGCATTTTCCACACTCATCCACAGAGCTTTCCCTGTTCCTGGGGATCTCAGTGCTCAGACTCTGCGTCCTGCACATGGCTAGGCTCAGGCCAATCAGGATTCCCACTAGGCGTACTCCTCTGCCTTTGCCTCTGCCCCCTGGGGTGCCACCAGCGGCGAGGAAGACCATCTTTGCCGCAAGAGGAGTACTCTTCAGGGAAGACGCCCTTGGACCCAGCAGCATACCGCCTCTTAAAGGCGCCCCACTGAGACACCCTGATTGCATCGGAACTGCAAGGGACTCTGATGGATTTCCGGCATTCCACATCCAGAATTTCCGCTTGGGACCTAAGCTTTCCACTCACTCCGTTTTGAAA
The DNA here is from genome assembly GCF_022539315.1 of Serinus canaria. Taxonomy (NCBI): domain Eukaryota; kingdom Metazoa; phylum Chordata; class Aves; order Passeriformes; family Fringillidae; genus Serinus; species Serinus canaria. The sequence continues at coordinate 17,884,266 of NC_066342.1, forward strand.
AATATGAAACCACTCCTGAGAATCTAATTCAATGATACCCAAACTGGTGGCTAAGGTCAGGATACGGTCAGTCAATTTGAGTTCTTCTTCTAAACACTGGGTGCACAGTCCCTTTGTCCTCTGTCCCCTTCTGCAATGAATCACAAAAACCCCTTGACAATATTCACACTTAAAGTGTACAAACGGATCGCATACACAATCTGACAGTATACAACTTATCCGCTCGTTGTTGGTCATTTATGAGGACGTTGGAGTCGGATTTTCAAGTCGCTGGGGGAAGAAGTGACTCTTCAATCGTGTGCTTCCTCCTGCTGCTTGGCTTTCTTCACCCTAGACGCATGCGTCCAGCCCTTCTTCGCTGTCTGAATGGCCGTGTCTGTTGTCAGGAGCACAAGAAAAGGACCTTCCCAGTGAGGAGAGAGTGGTGCCTCTTTCCACACTTTTACAAACACCTTGTCCCCAGGCTGAATTTTGTGAATAGTGAACCCCAGAGGAGCACTCTGTGCCACTATTCCCTGTTTTCGAAGTTGCTGCAAGTTTCTGTTGATTGCAACCAGATATGGTTGAATCTGACCATCCTCAAATCTGGGGTGTCCCACCGACATTCCATGTTTTTATGGCATTCCATATAGCATTTCAAATGGTGAGAGCTCTGTCTCTGAATGAGGCATGGTTTGGATTTTAAGCAAAGCCAAGGGCAGACACTTCAACCAGGACATCTTTGTCTCCAAAATCAATTTAGATAACTGTGCCTTCAAAGTTTGATTCATTCTTTCTACTTGTCCTGAACTCTGGGGGTGCCACGGAGTGTGGTACTCCCATCGGATGCCAAAGGCATCAGCCATTTGCTTAATAACCTTTGATGTAAAATGTGTTCCCTGATCTGAATCAATTTAATACTCTACCCCATATTGGGGTACAATTTCTTCCAACAATTTTCTGGCCACCGTCTGGGCCGTTGCTCGAGAGCTGGGGAAGGCTTCTACCCAATGAGTCAATTTATCCACAATTAACAGTACAAATTTGAACCTTCCCACTTTTGGCAATTCTGTAAAATCAACTTGAATTATTTCAAATGGTTGGTACGCAATGGGGGGACTCCCCAGGGCAGCCTTCTTGGCTCTTGATTTGTTTACCTTTTGACAAATCAAAAACCCTTGTACTTCTTGTCTTGCCAATTCATAAATTCTCTTTCACCCAAAAAATTTTAGAAATTGCTCGGCTAGAGCCTGTGCCCCCCAGTGCGTTTTCTGGTGCAACTTTCGCAAAATTCTCCTAGTAAATCCTCTGGAAACGTATTCCCTCCCATTAGGTAACCTCCACTTACCTTCTTTCAATTCACCTCCAATCTTTTCATAACATTCAAATTCCTTTGGGGAGGGCTGAGGGGAATCCTCAGGGGTTTCTTCCCTTTCAATCTCTGGGGTACTTACCACAATCAGCGCCGCGGTTTTGGCCTTTTGATCTGCCAAATTATTTCTTCTGGTTCGAAACTGAATTCCTGTCTGATGCCCTTTCACATGGACCATCGCAATTTCTTCTGGCCCTCTCAGTGCTTCCAGAATCTGTCGAATCAATTCTCCATGCATTAGTTCTTTTCCCCTCGTATTGATCAGCCCCTTTTCTTCCCAAATCTTTCCAAATGTATGAACCACCCCGAAGGCATACCTCGAATGGGTGAAAATTGTTTCCTTTTTCTCTTTCAGTCTTTTCAATGCCCTCAAAAGTGCATACAATTCGCATGCTTGTGCAGACCAGCTTGCATTCAGGGGACCTGCCTCTATCACTTTCCCTGTCATCCCGTCCACAGCTGCGTATCCTGATTTTCTTTTCCCTTCAATCACTCTGCTTGACCCGTCTACAAACCACTTTTCCCCTTCATCTAATTCTTCTTCTTCTAAATCCTCCCTGATCTTGGTTTGCAGCTCGACTGTTTCTATGCAGTCATGAACTAATTTCTCTGCCGCCTCTCCAAACAGAAAATGTGCAGGGTTCTGCGCAGTCATTGTTCTCAATTCCAAGTCCTGTGAGTGAATCAAAATGGCCTCATACTTCAGCAACCTTGCATCTGTGAGCCACTTGTTCGCTTTCTGTTGTAGCATACCCCACGCGTTGTGCGGAGCAAATACTACCAGGGGTGCTCCAAAAGTCACCTTTTTTGCTTTTTCCACTGGCAAAGCCACAGCTACAATAGCCTGCAAACACATGGGCCAGCCTCTGCTGACCGGGTCCAAAAGCCGGGACAAGTACCCTACAGGCTTCTTGATCTCCACCCAGTCTTGCGTCAGCACCCCGTGTGCTGTGTGGTTGCTAGCGTCCACAAACAACTGAAAAGGTTTCCTGACATCAGGGAGGCTCAACACTGGCGCTGCCATGAGCGCCTCCTTGACTCTTTTAAACTCTTCCTCGTCTTTTTGTGTCCATTTGATCCCATCTGTGGTGAGTTTCTCATAGAGAAATTTCACCTTGTCACTATAACTTTCAATCTACTGCCGACAATACCCCAACAATCTCAAAAGCTGCTGGACCTCTCTTTTAGTCTGTGGGGGTGGTAAGGCAATAATCCCTGCCACCCTTTCAGCATCCAATTTCTTTTTCCCCTTTGTTAACCAATGTCCCAGATATCTGACCTCCAGTTCTGTGAACTGAGATTTCTGTTTTGAAACTTTCAATCCCTTTTCTCCCAAAAAGTTCAAAAGCCCAATTGTGCTTGTCCTTACCTCTTCCTCTCCTTTTCCTGCAACCAACAAGTTATCTGTGTACTGTAGAAGCTTTGTTCCTTCCGTGGGTACAAACTCACTCAAAACCTGCTCAAGTGCCTGTCCAAATAAGTTTGCCCTTACATCACTGGTGTCAATTGGGGTGTGGACATATCCAATCACCCCCGGAGCCCTCGGTACCTCCCGTAAGGGGTAGATACCAAGTTTTTCCTCCTCATCCCCACTTTCCCCCACGGTCGACCTCCTTGTTCTCCTCCTAGTTCGGCGTGCTGGGGGAGAGTCGTCCCTGGTGACACCCGCCCCCTTCTCCTCGACTTTCGAGGATACTTGTGGCTGCGGCTGGGCCGCAGGCAAGTGGCCATGTGGGGGAGCGGATGCCGCCGCTTGTTCTGGTGGCAGCGGTGGTGCAGTCACCTGAACTTGTGGCACCCCCACCTCGGGAAGCATCCCTGGCGCCGCTTGTGCCAGCGCGGGATCTGGCTGCTGTGGAGCCACAAGGTAAGGGGGTGGAAGGTTTTCCAATGGTTCCTACTCCCTCCCTGCTTTCGCTGCGCACCGGCAGGCTCTCACTGGGTACAAACCTGGGCAAGCATGCCTCCACATGTCTGCATACTCAGTTTCCTCAGGATCCCACGGGCTGTGACTGTTCACGTGGTCAAACAAAGACTCACAGGTCCAACTTTCAAATATGCTGAATATCGGCCAAACCACATACTGTCTGATCTCTCTCCCTCCCCATTTCTCCATACTAAAATGGATCCTCTTTTCCTTGGATTTCCCCCACCTCTGTGGATTCTCATCCCAGTGTTCCAGCATCCACCCCAGAGGACTATGTATGGGTATTTCTGGTAACACTCTCCTGGGGACCTGAGGGATTTTCTCCTGGGTTTTCTTTTGTTCTTTGCTTTTTCCCAACCCCATTTTCTCAAGGAAGGTTACGATTTTCCTTACCTTCTGTCGTTTTCCCGGGACTTTCGTCTCGAGTCCCGATCCTTTTTCCAACGTCAGGTTTTCCGGCTCATGAAAAGTCGCCAGCCTGGCCAAGTTGGACAGTTGAACACCCTGTCGACTTGTAGGTAGTCTTTCTTACCTGTTTCCTCCGGTTTCAGAAGGCGTACGAGTTCCTGGACCTTTCTAGGCTCGCTTCTCCCCTTCCGATCCCAAACGTGACCGGTTTTCCCCCTAAACTCTCCCCGAGCCCCGGGTCTCGTGTGTTTCGAACCAGAACCTCTCGCTTCCCCCTTGACTGACAGCTTCCCTCATGGGATAGTGGAACTGCAATCGTGGGGTCCCCACTTGCTCCATGACAATGTCACATCTCACACACACGTCCGATCACGCTCCACCCAACCACGCAATACTTACGGTCCTTTTCTTGCGTGGATCTCTTCTTGCACATTGATTTTTACGGATGAAAGAAACCTCAGATCTCGGAGATCTCTCTAGATCTTTCTGAGTCGAGAATGGGCCCTTCTCTCCCTTGGCTGTGGCTCCGTTAGCACGCAGCTCCAATCATCATCCACAGCTCCCGTCTGCGGTTTTTTGTGGATCTGATTGGTTCTGAAATCCGATTCCCGTCCAGCAGGGTCCCCCGGGCGGGAAAAGGGGTTCCCGGACCCCAATATCAGATCACGTTGGTCCATCACCAATTTGTTGTAAATGATCAAATCGGCAGCCAAATTTATATAAAAAATTTATAGATTTATTAGATCAACAACTAAAAAATAGAATATTTTAAAACCGCCACAGCCAAGACAGCGTCAACCCCAGACTTTGACGCTGGGTGAACCTGGGTCAAACTGACGTAGTGTTAGCATCTCCCCAAAGTTTCACATCAACTGCTCCATGTAGCCAGCTTATATACAGTTTATTCTGCCTGAAGCAGAAATGACCTAAGATTTCTGTAAGTCCCTACATATGTATAACGGGGACTATACAGATTCAGTCCCGTACAGAAGTCAGTCCATAGGTTTGGATGGCTGTCTGGGCTCCTCAAGATAGTCTTCTTTTCAGTTGTAGCCAGGGCGTCGCCATTCCTTGATGTAATCTCTTCCAGGTGCTGTTCTGTGAATGTTCTGGACATTCCTGGGAAATGGTCGATGGTCACCCAGTAAGGACTCATTCATTTGTTAATAGTCATGATTTTATCTGGGCGAGTCCGGGAAATCTTTTGAATAGAAAGGAAAGCCCTGCTTCTGGCCATGGGGGTCAGAGCCATTCTTGGATCTTTATGATTTTTATACAGTTACAAAGCATGAATTATCTCTATCATATACTACATCGTGAACAGTAGAACACAATATAAATATAGCTTGCTCTTTGCAATAAATCGGCTTCACTTGATCATATTGATCATGGCATGATGTCCTGTTCCTGATCGTCTGCAGCAGATGATGGGGAAACTGAGTCACCAAGAGGCTGTGCAGCTCTACCAGCCCTGCTGCACTCTGTGGCAGAGCTGGGAAGTCCAGATAGACTTCCTAGAGCCAGGTTTCGCAGGGCAGAAGCCCCCAAGGGTCCCCATCCCACATGTACTCCCACGGAGATGTAGCTCCTTTTTCATATAATAAGTGCAGGTGCATAAGTTGCTTCAAGGTCACTCAGCAAGTCAGTTATCACATTGGAAAGGAAAGCCAAGGCTTAAATCATGGCTACTGAAAGCTAATCTAATTCTAAAACAATTGCACCCAACTAAATGGCAATACCAGCCATAAACCACATAAACCCAATACACCATGCAGGCAGGGCATCCCTGGCGTTCCTGTCCTCAATATCTGCCTTTGGTGCTGGCAGGAGTGCAAGAAATAGTTTTAAAGCCCAGTCATGCAAACATTAATGTGAGCAGGTCAGTGGGAACAAAGAGAAGCTGGAAAGAAAGGAACCAGGAAAGAAGGAATAGGAAAAAGTCTCCAAGAGCAGGAGGTGCAGTTAGTTCAGATTTTGCCCCGATCTCATAGGGGAAGGGTTCTTTACCAATGAGTGAGATAAAGAACAGCTTTAAATTTGATGCAGGTTTTTGGAAGTCTTTTTTTCTGTTAGCTGTAATAAGTGGTAACATCTGTAGTGCAGAGGAAATTAGCTTGCCAGGATGGCATTGGCAGAATATGTGGCTTACTTGGGCCAATGCTACTGGAGCAGATTCCTTTTGTTTATCCTTAGCCATGCCCTGAGATCCTTTTCGCACATGTCTAATTGGTATCCCAGTGAGTAATTTTACTGGTTTTGCAAAGTGGGTAAGAGCTAGAGGAAAGGCATATGTGGGAATAAATAGATCAAGTGCAGAGAATCATTGCTGCAACATCACCAAAGGTAGTACAAAATTGGACATATGCTAAAGGTTGGGAATTAAGCCAAACAGCGAAGGCTTCCAAACAGGTATGATAACACAATCACTGAATGAAACTGGACTAGAACCCAAAGAACTAGACCTGTTAGGATCAGTTCCTGGGAATTATTGCTTGTTTTTTAACTACTTTCTGGACCCAAAAACAACTAATATGAGCAATTTTCTAGTCCCATATCCCAAGAATAATAGTGTTGTTCTTAATCCCAATTCTCCATGGTATAAGAACATGGCCAAATACTGCCACAATTGGACTTACCATGGCAGTGCTGGTGCAAATGCGACTGTAAGAAAGCTTCCATCAGGTATCTTTTTAATTTGTGGGGATAGAGCCTGGCCTGCAGTTCTGAGTAATCCATTTGGTGGACCTTGTTACTTAGGAAAACTAACCATGTTTGTCCCTAGCATGTGAGAGATGCTGAATCAGACCATCTGGAGAGCAGGACATAGCAAAAGAACTAAAAGAGCAATCACAAGCTTAAGATCTAATTGTAATGATCATGTAGAGCTTCGGGGTGCTCCAGCAAGAATCATAGCATCAATCCTTGCTCCAGGTGTTGTGGCTGCTCAGGCTTTGACTACATTGAATAAGTTGGGATGCTGGACAGCTAAGCAACTGAACACAACTTCAGCTATTCTAAATCAAATGCTCACCGACGTAGGTAGTATTAGACATGGCACACTGCAAAATAGAGCTGCTATAGATTTTTCATTGTTAGCACATGGGCATGGGTGTGAGGAGTTTGAAGGGATGCGTTGTATGAATCTTTCTGACAATTCTGCGTCCATTCACAAAAAACTCAAACAACTACAAGATAACGAAGAAATTGACTGTAAATGACTGGGGTTTGGATGAATGGTTCAAGGGATGGGGAATAACTGGATGGTTGAAAGATATGGTAAAGGGAACCTTGTTAGTTTTAGTAGTTATTATTTTATTGCCTTGCTTTATTCCATGCATAAGTCAGTTGGTAACCCTTAGTAGAGAACACAGGAAAGAGGGTCTGGCTGGTGCAAGAAGAAGAAGGGGGAATTGTAGCAATGTATCTGAACAATTTAGGCCTCAGTGTGCACCAGCCATACCGTCTGTAACTGTTCTTATCAGAATTTTCTCAGGGCACCGTGGAATTCATGAAGGTTGCTAAGACATAAACTGTGCTAAAATAAGAACAAAGAAGCTGAGAGACTGCATACCAAGATCGCAAGAACTAGGTAACAGAGGACTGTAGAACACCTGCATGGTAACCAATCATGGATGCTGAGAAATGGAGGCAGAGAAGGAGGGAACAAGACAAAGGCACCAGTCAAGAAGTGTGATCTTAGTAGTTTGTAGAATCTATAAAAGTGTGTGTAATGTAAACAATAAATGGCTTCTGCTTCGTCATGTTGGTTAGTTGTTCAGGAGTCCTGGTTTACCCACAATATTTACCTTACTGGGTGGTATGGGGTAGGATAAAAGGTGAAGAAAACTGTGCCATAATGCCCCACCCATCCTGGAGAGGAATTTGCCTCTGCATTTCAATTTGCCAAAAGGTTTATGTAAGGTTGTGTGCTGTGATTTCCATCAAGTTTAATGGTGTTTAAAATGTAACTGCTCCAACAGCAAGATGCTGCTTGGTGAATTTTATGCTGAAGGTTTCCATTAAATCCCTATAAACAGGGGTATCTGCAATTGCTGTAACTATTTTTCACACTTGCAGCTTAAATACCAGAGTTGAGGCATAAAGGGATGATCCCTCAAACTACTTCCTTGGATTTCCGAATTCATAATGTTAACCCCGGAAATTGGGTAATAATCAAGTCATGGAAAGAACAGGTTCTGACCTCTCAATGGTAAGGTCCCTTTCAGGTGCTACTCACTGTGGAATTGGTGGTGTGAACTACGGAGCGGGGATGGTGCCCACAGAATTAAGGGTCTGGTGGAAGAACCAAAGGAATGGACCATAACATCCAGACCAGGTGAGACGAGATAGACTTTTAAGCAAAGACTGAAAGGTAATCAGAAAGGCCCAGGACATCCAAGAAATAAGGTCAAGCTTCCACCAGCCATCTGAAGGACTGCTTAGATAACGCTTTGAGTGGGAGATTTGCATTTTATTAGTCATTGATGTAGTCATCCTATTTAGTGGATGGGGATTGCTGGTGTCTGTTGAGGGGAAGTACATGGGAAACAGTGGGAAGTGCTGGGATGATTTGCTTGGGAATTGACAAGTGGAGTACAACGGGAGCTGGAGGGCAAGACCAGGTTGACCCCTGTGCTCACCACTGAGAAGATTACATAACTCTGTTGGTGGCAGCAACCCTGTAGGCATGGTAGGTGGCAGTAGAAGCCATACCAGACCTCTATCATTCCCTTTCTGTCTATTACTCCTTAGTTGTCTTTTCCCTCCTGGAATCCAAACAAATTCTTGACCAATCATTTTATGTGGGTACTCTTTTCACTGCTCACACTATTGTCGATTTGCACTGTGTCCTGGATTGCCAAGCAAATTGTATTCTATTTGCCATCTGTATGGCAGTTGTCTTCTGTTAAGTGGGCAGTTTTCCTTATTTCTTCCACAACTAATCCTCCCTGGGGGGAGACATCTGCTGATAATAGGCTATTGAATGTCACTGCATGACTGATAAGAACTATAGCATCCCATTGTGAAATGCTCTGCCCAGAGGGAGGAGCCAAGCATTCCTACCCAGATATAATCTTGAGATTCTGGAACACCAGCACGGCTTCTCCACTGGATTTCCCAGAGGAACAGCTGCCTCTTCCACTGGATCATCAGAGGAAGACTACACCCTTTCTACAGGATCCCTGCTCCAGCAGAACCACACCTGACACTCCAGGAGGACTGCAGCCACAATTCCAATTGGACTGATATCAACACCCTGACCAACAGGGTGTCAGGTTGTATTCTGACTCTGTCAGTGTTGTTTTGGTTTACTGTATTGTTTATTTAATCTTTTTATTTTCTTCCCTAATAAAGAATTATTATTCCTGCTCCCATATTTTTGCCTGAGAGACCCTTAATTTAAAATTTGTAGCAATTCGGAGGGAGAGGGTTTATATTTTCCATTTCAGGGGAGGCTCCTGCCTTCCTTAGCAGACACTTGTCTTTTGAAACCAAGACACACTGTTATGACCCATCCAAATTATGCTGAAGAAGCAAAACAAACTAGAAGACCCCCACAAAGAAGCCAAAGAGATCTATGAAAAGCATGAGTGGGAAATGGGAATTAATTGCTCTAAAAAGGAAAAGGGGGCATTGTTATAGATGGGTAATATGATGATTGGCTCTCGCAATTAAGGGATGAATATTGTGTATATGTTAAGAGAAGTTTTGTTGATGTATGGTTATGTTATTGTAGTTTGTTGTTCGGACACCCTCTGTTCTCCCCATAGTCCCCTTTCCCCCCCCCTGTATTGTTGCTACCAGACAGCCTTGGTTGTCCAGGTTTTCAGGGACATGTGGAGGGAGCGCGTGTACATGTGCCCCTTGCATGGGGAAGTTGGGAAAGGGGAAAGCTTATTGCTGGGGAGGCTTGCCATGCCAACACCTCACCTCCAATCAAGTTGCAAGAAGGTCTCCACCAATGGATGGCAAAGAAGAGTTGACTGGCAGACTTTGGGAGGGACCAGGGTTGGCTGATGCAATACCAGGGGTATAAAAGATGGAGACGCCATTTTGTGGATGAGCCTCTGGCAGTCAGCCACGCTCCCAGCGCTGTCCCTTTTTCCTTATTCAGTCCTTTGTTGTGTTTGTTGAGGTTTAATAAACCTTTGAAATTTTAAAGTGAGCAGTCCTTTCTCACACTAGAAAAGGAGGCTATAAATACCTCTTAGTCCTCACAGACACTTTTTCAGGTTGGCCAGAAGCTTTCCCTTGTAAAACAAATAAAGCTAGAGAAGTTGTTAAAGCTTTAGTACTATAAATTTTTCCACTATTTGGAATACCCAGGAAAATTAATTCTGATAGGGGACCACATTTTGTACCCCAGGTAGTGCAGAAAGTAAGTAATTTATTAAGAATACAAGGGCAAAAGCACAAACTTAGAAACAAGATAAAGAAGGGTACTTACTTTTAAGACATGCAGTATTTGTAAAGAATTAAAAATCAACAAAAAAAGGGGGGATTGAAAGGAGTTGATTAATAGTTAACCTATGTAAGAATGAGTTAACTATTAAGAGTCAACAAATATTAGTCATAAGTCTCAGAAGCAGGATGTGCCTTAGCCTTGTCAAGATAAGAGGAACAAAACCTGTTGAAACCAGAGGGAAAAAAAAACCAAACACTGAACCAGCCAGTGAAGGACTGCGCATGCTTCAGAAAGAAAGGTGGAAAGTGCATAGTGAGGAAGACTGCCAGCCTTCATCAGAATGGCTGCCGAGGAAGACTCTGAGCCTTCCTCAGTGCGACAACCAAAGTACACTGTGCTTGCATGTCACATATGCTAATGATATTAATGACTTTTGAAAAGTAATTTGTATAACCACTCCTATCCCAAGAAATGTAATGAATATGCATGAAATTTAACCATATATTGTGCTGTGTAAAGTGCTGAGTGTGTGTGTTAGGAGGAATGATCCCCCACCTGCCAGGTGCCGAATAAAGCAAATACTCACCTCATTGAGTCAGTCTCTGAGGTGACCCTTGGCTCAGTGTTGAAGCAAATCATGGCCAGGGCCCAAGCTTTGCCTGGGAAAGTTTCCCTAGAATACTTACAAGCAAACTTTTATTAATATAACCAAAAGAATGCATATAAGTAAGATAAAATAATCTTAGAGCTAAATCTCTTTGTACATACTTTATGTATTAATGTTATCTGAATCCAGAAACATATTGCAATCACGCAGTTAACCTTAAATCTTTCTAATAGATATTCATGTCAAAATTTACAACTTAGCTAAAAAATAAATTAAGTTTTAATTATGAAATGGAATGCAAACATATTGATTTCTTTCAATTATTTATGTCTTCACTTGCTAAATGACATATAATAATTAAATACACCTGCAGGAAATTTATTATTAAATTAGCTAATTTTCTTTCACAGAAGGTATATAAAAGTTTATAAATCCAGGTCTTGAACATTGCAATTATATTAACATTAACTCCCTAAGTGGTTTCAAAAGATAGGAACATGACTTCACAAGAGCTGATCTTCCCCTGAATAGGGGGACAGATCAAAATACCCAATAACTGGTAACAACACATCTCTTTCTCATGAATGGAGACTGATTAAACAGACAGAACCTTGGGAAACAATTTAAAATTACCAGGGAATATTTCTGCTTAGGAATGAAAGGAATGAGGGACTTGTCTTTACAAACAAACTGTGGGTCTGCTGATAAATAGAACTGGATACTGAGAGATGAAAGAAACAATGAGAAGAACCATAAATTCCATAAAGAATTCCACTGAGTGACGCAAAGAAAAGACAAAGTGGGGGGTTATACATTAGAAGGGAGTCTTAGAAATTAGGCATTTCAGGAAAATCTGTACCTCTCAAGTACCTCAGCCAATGGGGAAAGAGAGAGGGACATTCGGTTGGAAAAACAGGATAAAAAGGAGGCTGAGTCCCCCAAAAATTTGAGAGACTCCAGGGGAAATGCCCCATGGCCTCTCCCTTTATTTGAATAAAGTAACAGGACTCCTCTGTCTCCTTTTTGGACATAAACCTCTGGAGTTTGTGGATTAATTCTCCTGACAATTTGGGGGCTCTTGTCCATGATATTTCCACCATCCAGGGGCAGTGGGCAGTGAGCGGAGCTGAAGGTGTGCCTCACCCAGTTTCGGTGATCAGCTCCCCTTGCTGGTGGCTAGCACCGGGTGATAGATGGAGTTCCCGAGACTGTCCAGGAGACAGACGAGTGGTGGACCAGGAGGTCTGTGAAAAGTCCACACAGGGAAGGACCACTGAAAATCTCACCAGTGAGTAAAATGGGATCTCTGGGGAGTAAACCTGGGACGGCACCCATGGAGGGTTTCAAAGTAAAGCCGGGAAGGGGTCCCAGCAAAAGCGATGACGATCCCAAAATATCTCCAAAGAATCCCTTGGAAGAATGTGGAGTTGGTTTACACATTCTCCCAGAGGTTATTAAGGACATAGATGCCCAAAGGGGGCAATAAGAGAAAGTCAAGAAGGTGTCTCGAGAATCCATGGTTATGGGGGGCAATAAGGGGAGTCGAGAAGGGACCTTGACAACAGGGGATGGATGGATAGTGTTGATGTGTTGGAACAGAATTGGTTGAAGGGGAGTATGGAGAGATATGGTTGAGGCAAGGAGTGGCAGGACTGGGCGCGGAGGTCCAGGGCCAGGAACACAGGCTGGGGGTCTGTGGGGGCTGTCGGGCAGCCAGGGCTCAGCATCAGGCAGGGCCTGATCCTGCCACCCCTGGGCAGGGGCAACAGTGGCTGTGGCCCCCATAGGCTGTGGAACACCCTGGCCCAGTGAGCCCAGTGAGCCTGTGGGAGACCCCGGCCACCTGTGATGCTGCTGGCTGCGCCGACCTGGAGTGCTGGGCAGAGCGGGGAAACCACATTTGGACACTGCAGCAGGACAGACACTGGCTCTGTTATACAGTGTGTGATAAAGAGAGAGAGAACAAGGAGGAAGGAACATCTGGGAAATGTAGATTGTACGTGGAAAGATTAGCACTTTATTTTAATGATTTTGTTTGGTTCACTGGAGAAATGAATGGTTTTGAGCTGTGGGAGAATGAATACCCATAAGCAGTAGTGGGGGGGTCTGGAGGAAGAACAGAATAAGCCCCTGGATGAACTGGTTAGGAAGATTATGCAGGAAGGGATGAGGAAAAGGTGAAAGCAGAGGCAAAGGTGATGGCAGAAGCACCAGGTTTAAAAATAAAAAGGGGGAATGTATAGGGAGTTACCTCAAGTGAGATTAGATAAAGCTGTTTATGTGCTAAACTTTTTACATCCTTTACCTGACTTACAACTGTCTCCTATATTCTGTCATTTTTCTTCTTTGAATTCTAAAGAGTCAAATGTTCGTAAAAACATTAAAGTATGTATCGATGCCGGGCAACCACAATGTAGGGAATAATGTGCTCTGATTCCATGATTCAGAAAGCTGAACAATTGCTTTATTAAGCTACACTATATTACACTAATACTATACTAAATTACATACTAAAAAGATACTATACTAAAAAGATACTAAATAAAAACCCATGACTGTCTGAGACAGCCAGGACATAGCTTTGACCCAATTGGCCAAGGTGATAGTGGCGCCCTGGAAAATGCTAAGATAAACTCTGAAATGTTAAGACTTGTGGTTTACCTGCGTAAGTAGTATAATTGCTAGCTGAAATGATTGTTTAGTAATTAAAATAATTATTGTATAATCATAAGAAGAACTAGGAGAAGCGGTATGTTCCTAGTCTAAGGTGGCGATGCTTGGCTGAAATCTATGTATACTATAGAACAATGTAAGATTAATAATTAACATGAAAGTTATATAACGATAGAATATAAAAGCATATCCATCCCGAACCTCTGTCGGAGTCAGATTTGGGTCTTTACCCCTGACACCCAGAGCTCTTAAATAAAAGCACCTGCATATAATCATTTCTTGTGATTATGTGTTCCTGAATGCTAACAAAGGAATCTAAACAACCTTCACCGGTGTCCAATTAACAAATCCCTTTGGGTAAACAATGTCCATAACACATTCCACATGTGCAAAACAACAGGAGCAGTGAATAGAAATAAGACTTGATTTCTCTTCTTCTCTGAGGTTCTCACTGCTTTGCCCAGGAAAAATCCTTGGGAAACTTGTGCCTGCTGCTCTCTGTGAAGAGAGGTATGGGTTAAAGATTTGATTCCTGGAAGGTGGACTGGCTCAGTGGAATTAATAATGTGAAGGAAGGGACATGTGTGTTCTGATAGAGAATGGCCCTCGTTGGGTTTTTGCTCACTGTGCTAAGTCATATTTGGACTATATAGGAAGGAATAGGATAGGTGGTTCTAGAGCTGAAATAGAATGAGTTGGTGACACTGGCCACTAGGTGGATTGAAGCATGGACCCTCAAAAAACATGCTGTGAAGATGATAATTCTAGGCAGAGCAAATGGGGATATTTACTCACGCTGAAAACTCGAATTTAATTTGCTGGATGTTACCTTTACTTTAGTTCTTTGTATTTTTCCACAGAGAGGTTGGTAGTGCTGAGTAATGTGTCTTGTACCATTTCCCTTTACATGGGACCGATGTTCCCAAAAAAGGGGAATTTAATGTACCTAGGGGAGAAGTGTTGCTTTTGCATAGGGATGTTGAATTAGTAATTAAGGTTCCACACTTTGAACAACTAGGTCAGTTGCCCATTATGATAGCAGCAACTTGTTGTAAAGTTAAGTGGATGCTACTTAGTTCTAAGTGGTGACTAGGCAGATGACTTGGTCTCTAATTCTCTTTAGCAATTTTACCAATGCCTCTGCACCCCAATGACATTCGTTATGTTTAATTTGTAGAACTTCTCTCATTATCAAGGGGGGTACCACTATCTGTCCTTGAGCAGTCAAATACCATCCTTCCCAGTTCTTTTGTGCATTTAGTAAACGTGCCAGTCTCTCATCTTCTACTGAATATTTTGGTTTTGGAGGCAGATTAAATTGGGATACATTGAGCTTTGAAGGTATCAATGCCATTGTTGTTTGCACCTCTCGAGCAACCTCTCAGGCTGCCCAGTCTGCCTTTGGATTTCCTTCACAGATTTTTGAGTTTCCTGATTGGTGTTCTTTACAGTGTATAATTGCCACTTGTTCAGGTTTTTGTACTGCTTTTATCAATTGCAGGACTGCATCTTGGTGTATAATGTGTGTACCTCGAGAAGACAATAATCCCCTTTCTTTCCACAGTGCTCCGTGTATATGTGCCACCCCAAAGGCATATTTTGAGTCAGTCCATATATTTGCCTTTTTCCCTTCACTTAGTTTTGGTGCTCTGGTTAGAGCAACCAGATCTGCCTTGTGGGCAGATCTATTTGGTGGTAATGCCTTTGCTTCCACTACTGTACTGACTGTTGTTACCGCGTATCCAGCGTATCTGGTTCTGTTTTCCACGAAGCTGCTCCCATCTGTAAATAGCTCCCACTCCAGCTGCTCTAGCGGGACATCTTTCAAGTCTTCTCTTGCTGAATAGGTGTACTCTATTACCTCTACACAGTCGTGTTCCAATGGGCCGCCTTCAGTTGTGGTACCTAGGAACAAAGCTGGATTCAAAAGGTTAGTTGTTTTTAATGCGACATCATCCTGCTCAGTCAGGACTACCGGGAATTTTATCATCCTACTTGGAGATAGCCAATGGCCCCCCTTCTGTTCTAAGACAGTGGTTACCATGTGCGGTGCATAGAGATCTATGTGTCTTCCCATAGTAAGCTTCCTGGCTTCTTGTATCAGCATCGCAGTGGCTGCGATCACCCACAGACATGGAGGCCACCTGGCACTTATGTTTTCAAGTTGTTTGGAAAAGTAGCCCACCGGTCTTTTCCAGCTTCCCAGACTTTGGGTCAGGACTCCTTGTGCTAGGCGTAGCCTTTCATGTACAAACAGCTGAAAATCTTTAGACAGATCAGGTAACCCTAATGCTGGAGCAGTCGTCAGTGCCTTTTTAGTTTTAGGAAGGCTTCCTTCTGTGGCTTGCCCCAGGGGAATGGCTGCGTCTTCTGAGCTTCATACAGGGGTTTCGCAATCAGTCCATAGTCCATGATCCACAAGCGACTCCATCCTGCCATCCCGAGGAAGACTCGCAGCTCATGTAAGTTCTGGGGCTCTGGAATAGCACAAATAGCTTGGATACCTTGGTTAGTACCTAGTTTTCGTTGCCCTTGTGAAATTTCACATCCCAGGTAGATCACAGTCTGTTGGGCAATTTGTGCCTTTCCTCTGGATACTTTGTAACCTCCCATTCCCAGTGAATTTAAAATCTCAATGGTTATTTTTGTACAGGTTGCTTTTTCTTCTGTAGCTATTATTATATAATTAACATACTGCAACAATAGGTATTGGTCTCTTGGTACTTGCCCATTTTCGGTCCAAATCTCCAGTTCCTTTGCCAGTTGGTTTCCTAATAGGGTCGGCGAGTTCCTGTCCTTTGTCGTGTCCAGGTGAGCTGGGTCTTTCTTCCATTCCCTGGGTTTTCCCACTCAAAGGCAAATAGTTTCCTACTTTCTTTGTCAAGGGGGATGCAGAAAAAGGCATCTTTTAAATCAATTACTGTAAACCATTTACATATCTCCTTTACGGATGTTAGCAATGTGTAGGGATTTGTTACCACTGGATAAATGTCATTTGTTATTTTATTTATTGCTTTTAAATCCTGCAGTAATCTGTATTCACTATTTGGTTCCTTTACTGGAAATATTATGTCCTAACTTATTTTACAAATGCTTTTCTAATCAGCTCCTATATTCCCCCAACATCATCACCTTGGTAACGTTTTCCTGCTGGAACTGACTGCCCTTGTGAAACCTGTCTGGGCACTCTCGTTTCCAATTCCTCTCCTGCTTGCAATACGCACATTGATTTAGGCTTAACCCTTGCATAATTGTCCTCTACCACGTCTACCATTGCCACGTCTCCTGAAATTTGGGTTCCCTTTTCCTTGTATTACTGCTAAATGATTTTGCTGCTGCCTTTTACTACCTTCTCTTTCGCGATTATTATATACTGTCCAGGCTACCTTCAGGATTCTGAGTTTTCATAACTATTTTTATTACTCGTGCCACCTTATCAGGATTTTCTCTATAAGTTCCAGCTGACTGTTTCTAAATATTTAAAGCTGCAGGAGAAAAAGGCACTTTTACAAACACAGGACCTTCTACACCTTATCGCAAGGGAGCAATCATAGTCCGTTTTTGTCTGCCTATGTCTTTTCTTTCCACAACCGGGGCAAGCTTTGACCGGCTTGAGGTTCTGTGGGCTACTGGGGTCGTTGATTTATTACCACTGCTATTTTTTTTTCACTTGCATCCCTCCCCCTCCTTTCTATCACAGCTAGGTTTTGCTCATCTTCCGAGGAAGAGGAATCAGGTGACGATGGGAGCGGAGGATAAAGAGAGAAAGGTGTACTAGATGAGACAGGTTCAGGATCCGGTGAGGTTGGGACAGGGACACATGAAGCAGATGGGATAGGGTTAGGTTCTCTTAGTCTTATTGGAGCTACCTGTAAATCAATATCTGTATAATTTTCCCTATTCAATGCCAAATGTTCTAGACAATGTTTCTTGCGAACTCCACACTTATTACTTGCAGATGCTCTAACCACCATTAATCTACATTCATCCCGCCATTCTGGCTTTCCCCGTAAATAGAAAAACAAATCAACATACGAAACCTCATCCATTTTTTTTCTTGTTTTTTTCTTTTTCTTTTTTTCTTCTTTTTCTTTTTTTTTTTTCATTCTTGCTTACAAAACGACATTAACTGAAATACTGTTATATTGCAAAGTCCCGTATTTTGGCTATTTTTCGCCATTCTCCAGGACACATTCTGACCACCATGTATTACCATAATTAATCAACTTAGCTTTACATAATTCTTCCCCAAAATTACCCTGTTTCCAATGTGCTATTAAGCACCCCAAAGGAGAAGTTTGTGGAATAGAGGCATTGCTGCCCAAAATTCCTTTAGCTAGCTGAGGCAAAGAAATTCCCTAGACTGTGGGGTTTTTTCCTTTTTCTTAACACCCAGAGGAGCACCAGCAGCTCGCGCCTGTAGCCCACTGGGCTGGGCCTGGGCCACAGCATTTCCAGCACCAGAGGGACTGATAAGAGACTGAGCGAGCTGAGCTGCAACCCGGGGAGGGGACTCTGAGTTTGTAATCTCTTTTGGAGCAGCAAGGGGTTTTATTGTTTAATATTGTTCATGTTTTATTGTTTAATAAACAGGCATTTTCCCACTTTTCTCCAAGGAGGTATTTTCTCCCAAACCGGTTGGGGGGAGAGGCCAATTGAATCTGCTTTCCTAGAGGAGCCCCTTTGAGGGTTCTCTCCCAAATTTGCTCTGACTCAGGACAACCCCTGAAAGAATTTTCTACCAATGTTGTTGACATAGAAACCAAGAAAGAGAGAAGGATAAATAAGACAAACCTGCAAGTGTTTATTCCAATAAGCACTTTGTCTTTCCTGATCAATGAGTAAAGTGTAAACTTATGAGTTTTGTAAGAATGTATAAAAAGCATGAATGCTATCATAAAACCAGGTTTGAAGCCTTCTGAAAATGGAGTGTTGCTTTGAATTGTGACTGTCACAACTAAGATAACCACTGGGTGCAGATCCTCTGTAATCCTGCTAACAGCTCTTAGGTCCTGTACTACTTGATGCTATCAGTCCTTTTAACAAGTAAAATGGGAGTATTAAAATTAAATTGATACTCTTTTAATAGTCCAAACTGCAAAAAGTTCTCAATTGCTGGCCTAATCCCTTTTCTATCTTCCTTTTTCAAAGGGTACTGCCTGATCTTAAATGGTTGTTTTCCTTCTTTAAGCTTAACTTGCACAGGAAGTGCATTCTTTACCCTCTCTGGTATGTTAGAGGCCCATACCCCAGGAAACACTTGCTCCATTATTTTTGCTAATTTCATCCTCATTTTCAATTTTGGTCTCACTAATTGTTAACATTAAGCTTAGTATGTCTACATCTTGTTGATCCTTTACCTCCAAAATAATCTCCCTATCTTTAAATGTGATCTTTGCTTCTAGCTGCCTAAAAGTGCCTTTGGAGAGTTGGGCATATACAAAAACCTGTGAATCTCCACTTGTTTTCTAAGTTTATATTTTGATGGTTTGCAAAAATATGCTTTTTCAAATTGGCCAGTTGCTCCCCTTACTATACCATAATAATTTGTTATAGGCATTAAGGCTTTATTTAACACCGAGTAGGTTGCCACTGTGTCTACTGAAAATAAACAAACTTAGGGTTCCCAAGGATAGCCCTTCGGACAAGCAACTGCTAATAAACTCAGTGTCTTCTGATTTCTATTTTTATTCATAGGACACTTCAGCTACTTATTTCTCACTCACTCTACTTAAACTTTGCTTCACAAAATCTCCCAGTCCTTCCTTAGTTTTCTTCTCACACAATCTAATCTTCAAAATTAGCTCAATTAAAGCGTTGTTTCCACTGACACAGGGCACACTCACTTTGTTGCTTTGCAAGATAACAATAATAGTCTTGCACAAACTCCTAAAGATCAAGTCCAAACTACTGAGGTAAAGGGACCCCTTCAATCCGTCTAGCCACGGTTAAAACAAATTGCTCTCATACAAAAGGTTGTCTCTGTTACAGTAAAAACTCTCATATGCCCACAAACACAACATAACCCCCCTCCCCTCCCAACTTCACAAGAGTCAAGGCTAAGTTGCTGTGGGAGGGGAATTCCTTTAATTTGTTTTAATACAGTTTAGCATACATAAATCATCACACTGTAGTTTTTTCTGCATAAAATGCTGCACTTGTTGCAAACAAATCTCAAAATTTCTACCAACACAACTGTACAGTCCCAAGAATTAAATTACCGCAATGCAGGAGAAAAACTACACAATCCCCTTGTATCCCAAATCCTGGGAATCAGTTATAATAAGCTGTCTTTATTACAGTTCTAACAGCCCACAAACACCTGTTCAAACTAAAACTCTTCTAGAAAGGTTGCCTAAATGGCTGAACCCTTTTAACTCAGGCTCAATCTTAACACACAGCTAACAACACAGCTGACACAAAACAAAATTACTATTTTGTTACAATTATAACTTCTACAAATAACCAGTAAAATCTCACACTACACTAGATGAATCTAAAGTAATCTTAAGTTGCAACTTTGCAAACTCCACAAGGAGAGGGACCACAAAGGCACCGTGTTATAGCCTTCGACTCTTGCCTCTCAGGTTCCACAGGCAAAGGATTGGTTAATACTCAAACACAAAGCATTGACGAGAGACTGTTGATACTCAAATACTTGGTGTCACAGGGAATAAAATTCTTCACAACTAGAAAGCTCACACACACAAACTCACTGGGAAAGGGGTGTCTCTTAAAGTGCTCACTTTTCTCAACACAACACACAGCATGCAACACTTCATCTACCTACGTGTCTTGGTTTGAGAGGAAGTGAGTTTTTAAGATGCTGTAGTCAAACCAATAGGTGCTCAGATTTGAATATTGGCACCTGGTGTGGCCACTGAGGACATGGATATGCCTCTGAGAACACAGGGGGGTTAAAAGCAGAGAACTCCCAGGGGAAAGCTTGTCCCTGAAAGAAGTCAGATCTCCCCCGCCCAGCTGCAGGCTGGGCGGGGGAGGGGAAGCCACAAGGTCTGAGTGAAGTAAGCCAGAGCCTTAGACAGAGAAGAGAGGTGAAAGCCCCTGCAAGATAGAAAAGTAGAAGAACCCTGAAAGACATTAAGCAGCCCCCCCAGAAAGAGAGAGAGAGAGAGCTTGTGCCACCTTGAAATTCGATATCATGTGCTGGCAGCACAGCCAAGAAAGTGCAGTGATGTGATGTGAAGGAGTGTGTGAACAGAGACGACAAGTGAAGAAAGTAGTTAGCGCCCTCGATCTTCAGTGAAAGAAAAGATCTCTGTTCTCGAGACCCCTCGGCCCCAGGGGGTGAAATTTAAGAGAAGACAGATGTCCCGAAAGTAAGAGACTGTGCTCTTTTTAAAACTGAGCAAAGCACCCTTAAAAAGAAAACCCTAGAAGCAGCTCTAGTCCATGCGCAGTAGTGAGAGCACTGGACATAGAAAAAAGATGTCACAATAGCAAATGTTCTCCAGGTGGTGCCACGTGCGACATAGAAACACACGAAGTTTCAACTGTGTTTCCTGAAGAAGCCCATAGTGCAAGAAAAACTCCTCTCTTCTTGATGAGCTGAGAATTAATTATCTGAAAAGTAGTGATAGACTGAGAGTTAGTGATCTGAGAAGTAGTAACTGAATTAAGAATCCACAGTTTTGTCTTACTGTGATGTGTTAGAAATAAAGCAGAGAGAAGAATGTTTAAAAAGTTTTCATCCTGAGTTCTGTGTTTCTTTTATATATTGTAAGTTAATAAAGTTTTTTTTCTCTTTTATTCCTAAGCTAGAACCTGCTTTGCTCTATTTCTGATCACATCTAACAGTACACACCAGAGAGAATGTATTTTCATAGAAGCGCTGGCATTGCGCCAGCATCAAACCATGACACTACATTAGCATCTTCTAACATTCACACACTCTGGACACAATCAAAATAACAGTACACAGTCAAATAGCAATAATACACTGGAATTTGCCTAGTTCACCCCCAGAAGGGCTAGCATGTCCCCTCAACACGGGAAATTACCCTTTAGCTGGCAAGTAAACCCTACAATGTTTGCAAGCAACCCTATGGGCCCTTGTTATGCACAGGATGTCCCCTTGTAACTTACCAACTGTGCCCTCAGCTACACGTACATACGACTTACAAACTAATTTCTATAATTATAAACATATCTTTCTTCTGTAATGCTAGCAGTCTTGTCTGCCCCCATGATGAGCAGACGGGGAGCAGAGGTCTCTCTAGGAATAAATATCCTGGTTGTGCCTAGAGGCATCCACTGCCCAACTTGGTCTCGCAGTGAACAGAGAAGTCCTGCAGTAGTTGCCAAAATGAAGCATGGACAGATGACTCTTCAACTACCTTAAGTTGAAAAGTGGTATGTTTATTACAGCGCCAGGTACAAGCAGAATAATTTCTAAAGGTATGTGCGCTCTTTGAGAGTCAACTCTCCTTTTGTCCCTTGTTGTATATGCATTAAGTTTCACAATAGGTTCATGCATGTTTGTCGCCATTGAGTTAGGAACAGCTAGAAGAAGACAACATTGACTCCAACACTCATAAGGCATAAGGCAAGGTTTATTAGGAACTACACATATTTATAGATGGGATCGTTCACCCAGAACCTGATTGGTCCTTAAACAACACCCCTCACACCATTGGTTAATTAGGAGCAACAGCTTCTTGTAAATCTCATTCCATAAACATCACATACAAACATTCCACATGTTCACAAACACCAGGTGCAGAGATTAAGATAAGAATTGTTTTAATTCTTTCTCTGAGCTTTGTCACAACTTCCCCAGGACGATGCCTGGGAAAGTTATCTGTTTCTCTTTCTGACTAAACTGTCAGCATCCACAGGTCCCCCTTTTTTGTTTAAAGCGGAAGGTGGCATTTATAATCCTCTTCAGGGCCCATTGCAGAAAGGAGAACAAACACAGCTGAAGAGATCCCATTAGCAATTTGCTGGTTATCAATCAGAATCTCAATCAGATGCTGGCTTAGAATGGTCAGGGAGATTCTCCAACACATACCATCGAAGTCTTTACAATCACATCCTTTTACCAACATCAAGCCTTGTTGTTCCTTCTTACAAGAAATCCTTACTAATTCTAATACAGTAAGAAAACATTGTTAGTCTGCTCAAAGAACTGGCAGTCTAACTTGTCAACAACCCTTTTCCAGAAACAAAGAAAAAGATAGAATGCTCATTCCCTACTTGTAGAGGGACCATCTGATTGATGATCATTGTTCAAAGGTTGTCTGTTGGCCACATTCTGCTTTTGATGTCGCAAGTCGGGGCGAACACACCTTGCAGATATCCATCATACCTCAGTATCTGTGGAAACACATGCATACTTGCGACTCCAAGTGATAAGCTCGCACGGGCCCTCCCACTTATTAGTGGTTAGGTCCCGTATCCGGACTTTCGCTGGAGGCAGGTGTGTCTCACCTGAACACTGCAATGAGAAAAAGTGATTTAAATTGACAGGATTGTTTGAATTTTGTGGCACTGTAAGATTATTGTATATAGAGCTTTTTCCAATCAGCTGTGCTGGTTTTCTCCAGGTATTCCCCTTTTTTGTTTTTCCAGAACACGCTTTAAAGTACCATGGGCATGTTCAACAACAGCTTGATCAGTTGGAGCATGTGGAATACCAAGTTTATGTGAGACTCCCCATAGGTGCAAAAAGTGCAGCGTCTTCTGTGAGACGTAGGCAGGACCATTATCAGTTTTCATAGAAGAAGGTATACCTAAGATCGCAAAAGCCATCCTCCAATGGGCAATCATGTCTCGACCCTTTTCTCCAGTATGAGCAGATGGCCACATAGCAGAGGAGAAGGTGTCAATAGACACGTGCACATACTTAAGTCAGCCAAATTCGGCAATATGGGTGACATCCGTTTGCCAAAGCTGCAAGGCTTTTAGGCCTCTGGGGTTTGTTGCATTAGTATTAATCAAGTTATAAAAAGCAGCCCAGCTCAGGTCCATGAAGCAGCTTCTGGGCTGACTGACAGAAGCTCACAGCCAATGGGAGCTCTCCTAAGATGCAGATATTGTATTGGTTCAGAGTCTGGGGGCACAGAGATAGACCAATGAGCTGTCTCGACCCCGGTGTTTTGAATAGGCTATAAAAGGTGCCAGACACAATAAACGATGCTGTTTGCTGATGACCAGAGGGAGTTTTGTTGTGTGTTACATCTCAGACATACCAACATCACGGATTCAACTGTAATACGTGGTGACCCCTGCTGGTAAAGGTGCAGCAAGCCTATGACAGTCAGCACAAGAACTGACAATGTCATGAGCCTCAGTTGGCATTAAATGAAATTGTTTCTGCAGGGTATGTGCACTTTGATGGAAAAAATCATTCAATGCTTTAGCTTGAGCAATCTTGTCAGGCTGAGGCCCTATCAATGCAGGGTTAGCTAGCTTGTCAGCCCTGGCATTACCTTCTGTTATGAAACCTGGTAAATTGGTGTGACTCCGAATATGCAAGATGTAATACGTATAAACTTGGGGCTGAATTGCACACCACGAGGTTTTCAATAACTGAAACAAAGCTGCGTTATTGACTTCTTTCAGAAGTGAACAATTGTTGTGGTGTGTGTTCAGTTCCCAATTGAGTTATCTCCCCTGTTTTGTATTGTTCTCCCCTTTTGTGATGCTTCCCCCAGTTACAACCCTATACCCAGTTCGATGGTTCAGTCCTGGTTCCCCCTTTCCCTCGAATGGTGTCCTCCCTGTCTGGGCTCGCTGCCAAGCCCTTGTCTCCACCCCCGTTCCCCTAGCAACTGCCCCTTTCGTTATATTTTCCCCTCCTCCAGAGCCCTGTTCATCTCCTGAAACCCCCCCATCCTTCCAGAAACTTCTCCCTTCCACAGGGGGTGATTGGGCAGGTGCCCCGAGCCCCTCCTTTGTTCGAGTATCACTTGTTGCCACCGGTGTCAGTTATGTTGATTCCCCTCCTCAGTTTCCCCCGATTGGTTCTTGTACACCCCTTTATATACTGCTGCTCCCCTTTTGTCCTGGTCTTTTCCCGCCGGATTCCCTGGAGACAATGATACATTAAAAACTCTGGACTGCACCAGGCGAGTTAAGACCCTCTTTTCTCTCTGGCTTCTCCTCCTTGCCGCTCCTTTCGATACTGTTGCTTCTGCCGAAGGCGCTGCCCAGACGTCCCTGACGGATCCGGGTAGTGCCCCCAGCTGCTAGCTGCTGCTGTGCTCCGAGCTAGCCCCGGCCGCCTTCCCCCCCGCTCGCAGGAGAGTGAAGTGCATTCGATGCAGCGGCGCGGCAGTTTGGCGCCCACCGTGCGGCAAGAGAAGACCCCCTCGCCCCGCGGCAGGAGTCAGCAGCCTCGAGAGGAGTTTCGCCTCCTCTTCGTCGTCTGCCGCTTGCTCCATGGTCGTTAAACTACCCTGCCCGGGGAGCAGACCCCGTTTTAGGGGTAGGGCTCCGGACAGGGATCGGATCGACACCTCCCGCACCCAGGACCCGATCCGGGATCGAAGCCGTGGACTTCGGAGTTTTTTTTTCCCCGCTTTCCCGCTAGTCTGGGTGAGTAACTCCAGCTTCCCAACTTCGAGAGTTCCCCCCCCCCCGCCTTATCTCCCGGTTTCACCCGGTCGAGTCGAGGTTTCACCCTGGGCTCGGTGAGGTTGGGGCTAGCGGTTGGGGTTTTTTTGTTAGCGTTTTTTTTTCCTTTCACTCCTAAAGTTGGTTTTTGTGGGGCAGAGATGGGTTGCAAACTCTCTGTCCCCCAGAAAAGAGTTTATTACCAAGTTGTGGGTACCCTTAAAGGTAGAAAAGTTAAAATTGTTAAGCGGGAGTTAAAAGACTTCATTATATGGTTGTTCACTCAATTTCCAGAGATCTCCCCCGATTTAGTCAATGAAACAAAATTCTGGAATTCAGTTGGAGACAAATTAACGCAATTAGAATCTAAAGGGAGATCAAAAAACAAAAAATTACTTTATTGGACCTTCCAAATCATTACAGCTCTTAGAGAAAAACAGAAATTGAAGGAACAACCACCCCCCCATTCGTGTTCTCCCTACCCCCGTGTCCCAGACCCTTGTCCCACCCCTGCTCTCCCTTAGGAGAGCAGCTCGCGAGAGCACCGCGCCGGCTTCCTACCACCCGCCGGGCTCTCCTCAGGGCTCCCTGACCCCCCGCCTCCAAAGTCCTGCCAGACTTCGGAGAGCTCTCTCCAATCCCCCGATCCTTGTTCCCCCGAGTCCCCAGTTGTGCGTCCCAAAGTTAGATTTGCAGTTTCAGAGGGCAGCAGCCCCCAGACCTCTTCACAAAATGGCTCCCATGGAGCCCAAAATGGCGGCGACCGCATGGCTTTTCCCGCCATCAGTTTTTCTTCTCTCCATAATCCTTTCCTTTCTCCCGCCAACCCTTTCTCCGCCCCTTCCCATTCCTATAACCCCGCCCCTAATTATGTTAATTCTTCTCCCAATCCCCCGCCTTCCTACACGCCCCTTTCCCCTCCTCCTTCCCAAGCCCCGCCTTTTGAACACGCCCCTCAGGCGGAGCCAACTCCATCAGCTCCACCTCCTAGCTCCGCCCTGGTTCCCACACCTGACCCCTCCCCTTGGCTTCCGGGTTCCCACGCCCCGCCTCCCAGTTCCCACGCCCCGACTTCCGGGAGTGGAGATCAAGATGATTCGGATTTTACTGTGCCATCTTTAATAACTGCCGCTCCTGTTTCTTACCACCAAGAAAGCGTAGGGCCCTCCCGAGCGCAATGGACCCCATTCCCCCATTCCACCATTAAGGAGTTGTGCAAGGCCCAAAGAGAGTTTTCCCGGGAGAGTGAATACTTCCGGGGACTCCTTCGGGCCTCTTTATTAGAATCTGATGTTGTACCCGCCGACTTGCGGACGCTTTTTTCATGCCTCCTCAACCCCACCGAATTCTTAGTGTGGGAGGAGGCATGGAAAAAGGGAATCAGGGACATTCTTCCACAATTGTGGGAGAATCCCCAAACTGCCACAACCCTCGGTGGTGAAACGGTTTTCACCGACCTATTGGTCAGTCTTGGGAATTGGGCCGACGGAGCTTTTCAAGCTAGAGATATCCCCCGTCAAGCGCTTGGGGAGAGTGCAAAGATGGCCGAACGGGCATTCTTAGTGCTCCGCCCTACTGCCCAAGAGCCCACTTTCACCAAAATTCATCAGGGGCCAAGGGAATCTTTCATTGTTTTTGTCAAGCATCTCCGCAGGGCAATCGACCATCAAGTCCAAGCGGAGAGCGCTCAACTCGGGATCCTAACAAAATTGGCTAATGCCAATGACAATGCTGTCTTCAAAGCAATCATCCTCAGCCTTCCCGTCGATCCTCCTCCAACCATCCAATCAATGATCGAAGCTTGCCAGAAAAAGGCACCATCCCTCGCCAAGGAGGATCCAAAAACTCCACCTCCAAGCCGTCACGGGTTATTCGCAGAAACAACAAATTTCGACAACGATGTGATAGCTGCCCAGCAGCAGCCGACGTCACCCAAAAGCAAGAAGCCAAGCCATGGACAGTGCCACCTGTGTGGCGACCCAGAACACTGGATGCCTGACTGCCCCCTGCGAAACCAATTTTATGAATTCAAGAGGAGGCAGGCAGCATCCACAGCGGGGAGTGAACCGCCAAAAAACTGAATTATGAGCGCATCCCCTCCAGGCGCAATGATACAAATATGGCGGGAAGTAACATCAATAAAGGGGGGAATTCAGGGAGGGGACCCCAATCCCGCACCTCTACTCTTTCAAACTTTCCAGACACGACACTTTCACCTAAGCAAACTTTACCAATTTTGACAACTCCTCTTTGTGCCCTCCCCCACAGGTTGCGTCTCGCGGAGTCCATTACCATCGCAGACTCCAAGTGCCAGCCCGCGATGGTCGAGTTCCAAGCACCAGGTACCTGGCATCAACGCGGATGTAAGTGTGTTGTCGTAGGAGACACAAAATTCACTCCCCCGGAAATCTCCATCATTCCGGGGGTGCTGCCGTCCCTCACAGATAAGTTCTCCATAAGTATTATGTGTGTCCATCCACCCATCGTTCTGCCCAAAGGCCAGATTATCGCTCAAGTTATTCCAATTTTCGAGCAGTGTGAGCGAGAACCCCATGACATTTCATCTCCTTTATTTAATGTTAACTAGTGTCAAACCCTAAACCACGAAAAACCTCGGCTCACCTGCCGTCTTTCTAAGAATGGGCAGTCGACTAGGGTGAATGGCATGTTAGACACGGGAGCAGATGTGACGATCATCCCCGCAAGGGAATGGCCGTCACAATGGGAATTGCAAAGCGCTGCTGGGTGAATCCAAGGCGTAGGGGGCTTCCAATTTGCAAAACAGTCAAAGAGCGTAGTACAAATTATGGAGCCAAATGAGCAATTAGCTTCAGTCCGCCCGTTTGTTTTAGACTATGCGGACCCCCTGTGGGGGAGAGATGTTTTAGCCCAGTGGGGAGCTACAATTAACCTGCCCAACACTCCCCAGGTTTTTCAGTAGCCACCACTGGAGAGCGCCCTACCCACAAATTGACCTGGAAATCAAACAAACCTATTTGGGTAGAGCAGTGGCCGCTCAACAAACAAAAACTAAAGGCGCTCTCAGAGCTTGTTGAGGAGCAGCTAAAAAAGGGTAACATCGTGGAGTCCATGTCCCCGTGGAACTCCCCTGTCTTTGTAATCAAAAACCAAACAAAGACAAATGGCGGCTCCTCCACGACCTCTGCCAAATTAATGACATCATCGAAGATATGGGCGCTCTCCAACCAGGGATGCCGTCCCCAACCATGCTCCCCCAAAATTGGAATTTAGCCGTCTTGGACATCAAAGACTGTTTTTTCCAAATTCCCCTGCGCCCAGATGACGCCGCACGCTTCGCCTTCACGGTTCCTGCCATCAACCGTGAAGCCCCAGCGAAGAGGTACCACTGGCGAGTCTTGCCTCAAGGCCTAAAAAATTCACCAGTGATTTGCCAGTGGTACGTCTCTTCCCTGCTGTCCCCTGTCCGTGAGGCAGCAAAAAATTCAATCATACTACATTACATGGACGACATCTTAGTTTGTGCTCCAAACGACGATACACTTACCCATGCCCTTGCCCTGACAACCGATGTGTTGACTTCTGCAGGGTTCGAGCTTCAGGAAAGTAAGATCCAAAAGATGCCACCCTGGAAGCACCTCGGTCTGGAAATCACTAAGCGGACCATTGTTCCGCAAAAATTGGCTATCAACCCAAAAGTGTCCACTTTAGCGGAGGCCCAGCAACTGTGTGGAGCCTTGAACTGGGTGAGGCCTTGGCTAGGCATTCCAACAGAAGACCTAGCTCCCCTTTTCAATCTTTTGAAAGGGGGAGAAGAGCTTGGCTCTCTAAGGACCCTTACCCCAGAGGCTGCAGCAGCCTTAGAAAAGGTACAGCGAACCATCTCACAGAGACAGACACATCGATACCACCCAGATTTGCCATTCAAATTTATCATCTTGGGAAGTTTGCCACATCTTCATGGGTTGATTTTTCAGTGGGACAAGTCTGCAAAATCATCTGAGGACCCTGGTTTGAGGGACCCCCTCTTAATCATAGAGTGGGTGTTCCTCAGCCACCACAGGTCCAAAAGAATGACACGGCCACAAGAGCTGATGGCTGAGTTGATCTGGAAGGCTCGCTTCCGGATCCGGGAACTGGCCGGTGTCGACTTCACTTGCATACACATTCCCATCCAATTAAAATCTGGCCAGTTGACCAAGGCCATGTTGGAACATCTCCTCATGGAGAATGAAGCCCTCCAATTTGCTCTGGATTCTTACACCGGACAAATCTCAATTCATAAACAAAACCACAAGCTATTTAATCAGGACAATCAGTTCAAATTATCTCTAAAAAGAATTCAGAGCCGGAAGCCCTTAAAAGCCTTGACTGTCTTTACTGACGTGTCCGGGGCATCTCACAAGTCCGTAGCGACTTGGAGAGATCCTCAAACTCAGCAATGGGAGACCGACGTTACCACCGTTGAGGGATCGCCTCAAATTGCTGAGTTGGCCGCTGTTGTCAGAGTTTTTGAGCGGTTTTCCGAGCCTTTCAATTTGGTAACTGATTCGGCATACGTAGCCGGTGTGGTGTCCAGAGCGGAGAACGCAGTTCTCCAGGAAGTTTCCAACATGACCCTTTTCAAATTGCTCTCGAGACTCGTAGAGTTGGTCTCCCGTCGAGAGCACCCATTCTACGTGTTGCATGTGAGGTCTCACACTGACCTCCCGGGGTTCATTGCGGAGGGGAATCGGCGTGCCGATGCCCTGGCTGCTCCCGTTGAGATGGCCCCGCTCCCTGATGCCTTCCAGCAAGCAAAACTCAGCCACCAGCGATTCCATCAGAATGCGCCCGGCCTGGTCCGTCAATTCCAACTGACTAGGGACCAGGCAAAGGCGATTGTGGCCACATGCCCACAGTGCCAGTCTTTCCAACTCCCCGCCATCAATGCTGGCGCCAACCCTAGAGGGCTCAAAAGCTGCGAGCTTTGGCAGATGGATGTCACCCACATCCCTTCCTTTGGCAAGTTCAAGTTTGTACATGTCTCTGTGGATACCTTTTCTGGGGCCGTGTACGCTTCTGCCCACACAGGAGAGAAGACTGCAGACGTCAAAAAACACCTGCTGCATGCCTTCTCTGTGTTGGGAATCCCTAAAGAAATCAAAACGGACAACGGGCCAGGGTACACCTCCAGGGAGTTCCGAAGCTTCCTGCAGGAGTGGGGAGTGAGTCATAAGACCGGCATCCCTTACTCCCCGACAGGGCAAGCCGTGGTTGAGCGGGCCCACCAGAGCCTCAAACGAACTCTAGAACATCAGAATGGGGCAGTGAAGGTGGAGTCCCCTCAAATCCGACTGGCCAGGGCATTGTTTACCATCAACTTTCTTAATTGCAGCTTTGAGTGCCTCAACCCGCCCATTGCCAGGCATTTTAACACCCAGACCGCAACCCAGTTCAAGGACAGACCACCTGTCCTTGTGAAGGACCCTGAAACCTGGAAGGTTGAGGGGCCATTTGACCTGGTAACATGGGGTCGTGGATACGCATGCGTGTCCACCCCCGCCGGGCTCAAATGGGTCCCCTCAAAGTGGGTAAAACCCTTTCTCCCAGGGAAGGCACGCAAACCAAGCGTCACCCCTCAGGTGACCCAGTCCGCCCTGAGGAGAAAGCGCAAAGTCCATGTCGTGTCCTGTGTCCCCCAGGCTGAACCATCCACCCCAGAGCCCTCGGTTTTAACTTATTTTCTTCGTTTGTTTCAGTTAGAACCCGATTCGCCAGTTTAAGTTTGTTGCTCCGTTATTCTTATCATTTTTAACCTTTTGTGTGTCATCTTGAGTTTCTCAATGATTTATGAACTGCTCCTCCGTCTTCTGTCCACCGCCGCACCACAAGTGAACCACGTCTCCCTCCCTCCTGCTACGAGCTCTAACCAAGAGACTTTCTATTATGAGGAGATGCAACCTCTTTCAATCTCACCCATTCCTCAATGGTTTGCAGTCTCCAGGCCTACCAACGATGCCAGCGAACAAGCATCGACGAGCTCCGAAATCAGCTTTTAAAGACTCAATTTTAATTTTGTTTTATCTAAAACAAAAAGAGTGAGATGTTATGGTGTGTGTTCAGTTCCCAATTGAGTTATCTCCCCTGTTTTGTATTGTTCTCCCCTTTTGTGATGCTTCCCCCTATTACAACCCTATACCCAGTTCGATGGTTCAGTCCTGGTTCCCCCTTTCCCTCGAATGGTGTCCTCCCTGTCTGGGCTCGCTGCCAAGCCCTTGTCTCCACCCCCGTTCCCCTAGCAACTGCCCCTTTCGTTATATTTTCCCCTCCTCCAGAGCCCTGTTCATCTCCTGAAACCCCCCCATCCTTCCAGAAACTTCTCCCTTCCACAGGGGGTGATTGGGCAGGTGCCCCGAGCCCCTCCTTTGTTCGAGTATCACTTGTTGCCACCGGTGTCAGTTATGTTGATTCCCCTCCTCAGTTTCCCCCGATTGGTTCTTGTACACCCCTTTATATACTGCTGCTCCCCTTTTGTCCTGGTCTTTTCCCGCCGGATTCCCTGGAGACAATGATACATTAAAAACTCTGGACTGCACCAGGCGAGTTAAGACCCTCTTTTCTCTCTGGCTTCTCCTCCTTGCCGCTCCTTTCGATACTGTTGCTTCTGCCGAAGGCGCTGCCCAGACATCCCTGACGGATCCGGGTAGTGCCCCTAGCTGCTAGCTGCTGCTGTGCTCCGAGCTAGCCCCGGCCGCCTTCCCCCCCGCTCGCGGGAGAGTGAAGTGCATTCGACGCAGCAGCGCGGCAAACAATCCAAACATTTGGTTATGTCTGCGACATAAGCAGAATCAGTGACCAAGTTCAGAGGCACCTGAGAAATTTTCTGGAATGCCATGGCAACAACCTTTAATTCAACCAACTGGGCCAAGCCTGATTCATGGCCTTCCAGCACTTGCCACCCAGATTCATCCTTCCAAGTAACAATGGCTTTCCCTATTTTTCCTGAGCCATCAGTGAAGACGGTGGGTCCTTGCATGGGCACATGACTATTTTTTGGCCACAAAGATAGATTGGTTAATTTTGCCAACTGCAATAACTTATGACTTGGCAGATTATAGGCAATCTGCCCTGAAAAGTTTTGCAGCACACTTTGCAAAGGAGCACTGTTAATGAAGCTCCATTCAAAGACTTCCTACTCTATTGGAAGAATAATTTTTGTGGGATCAGCTGCCATTAATTCCAAACACCGTTGATGGCATTTGATTATCAAATGAGCAATCAATTCAAACAATGTGGGTGCTGTATTTTTTGGTTGATGGGGCAAGAAGACTCATTCCAAAATGTGCAAGGGATCAGACCATTTTTCACTCCATTGGCCAATGATACCTGTAAGATAAATCTGGATTGGTAATGAAAACAGTGATATCAATGGAAAGATCTACTTGATAAACCTGATGAGCAGAAACAGCTTGTTGGACTTCCTCCAGCGCTCATCGCCTCTCAGGAGTCAATTTCTGAGGTGAATTCAGGTCAGGGTCCCCCCTTAGAATACTATACAGTGGGGACAATTGTGTCATGGTTAGCCCTAAATAGGGACGTAACCAACTGATGGTACCCAGCAATTTCTGGGCATCATTCAGAGTCTTCATGGAATCCGTGAATTGCACCTCTTGATGCTGAATGGTTTGGTCCAGAATTTTGACTCTTAAATATTTCCAAGGAGGGTGATGTTGAACCTTCTCCGGAGCCACTTGCAGCCCATAAGAATGTAGAGCAGTGAACAGCTGAGGCTGAATCCTCAGCAACTCATCCTGGGTGGATGCTGCCACCAGGATGTCGTCCATGTAGTGATAGCGATATGCGTCAGGAAACTGCTTGCAGACTCTGGACAGGGCCCAAGCCACATCCCATTGACAAATAGTCAGGCTGTTTCTACAGCCCTGTGGCAAAACTTTCCATTGATATCTCTGCGCAGGTTCAGCATTGTTAATTGAAGGCACTGTAAAGGCAAACTTTGGTTTGTCATCAGGATGCAAAGGAATTGTGAAGAAACAATACTTTAAATCAATGATCAAAATTTCCCGTCCTGTAGGCAGCATGGTGGGTGAGGGCATGCCAAGCTGTAATGCCCCCATACTTTCTATCACTGCATTAATTTTCTGGACGTCCTGTAACAGCCTCCATTTCCAGATTTTTTCTTTATCACAAAGACAGGAGTATTCCAGGGACTAGTAGAAGGCTCAATGTGTCCCTGTTGCAATTGTTCCTAAACTAATTCACGAAGGGAGACCAAATTTTCTTTTGTCAGGGGCCACTGGTTCTCCCAAATGGGTCTGCTCACTAGCCGCCCTAAAGGCAGTGTAGGATACTTTGCGCCCTTCAGCACAGTGACCCCAATCAAAAATGTGTCCCAATCCGTACCCCCCAGGCTGCCAATACATCCCACCCCTAGAGGTTGATTTGAGCTGCAGTGACATAGGGCTGAACTGCAACTGTCTGCCCATCTACGTTTTTGATCAGCACAGACCACTGACTTACAAAGGTCTGTGTTGCACCCCCCACCCCTTTGATGGCCAAACCTATGGAAACTAAAGGCCATGTAGGAGGCCACGCAGAGAAGGAGATGATTGTCACATCAGCCCCTGTGTTGATCAAACCTCAGAGCTGGATCTGAGGTTGGCTGGCACCCGGTAGAATCAGGGTACCTGTCATCTGTGGTCGCTGAGCAGGAATATCTGCAGACCAGAAGACTTGTGGCAGTCCTGTGGATCTGAAGCTGCCATCTCCACAAGTCCGCTGGTCAGTCCTGGGGACTCATGACTGAAAAGGCACAAGTTGAGCAATCCGAGTCCCTGCCGGAATAGTGACGGGGGGGGTGGGTGTGGAAACCATAGCACAAATTTGACCTGTTGTTTTGGTTTAGGGTAAATTTGGGAGAGAACCCCCAAAGAGGCTCCTCTAGGAAAGCAGATTCAATTGGCCCCTCCCCCCAACCGGGTCGAGAAAAATACCTCCTTCAAGAAAAGTGGGAAAAAACTTGTTTATTAAACGATAAAACCTAAACAATATTAAACAATTATTACAGCGGTTTTCTGAGGTCCCAGGATGAGGGAAGAGACGACAACGTTGACTCCATGTATCAGAAGGCTTTGATTTATTATTATATGATATATAAGATATAAAAACTATACTAAAAGAATAAAGAGAAAGATTTCACTACCCAGCTAAGCTAAGAATAGAAAAGAATGTGTCAACTGAAGTCTTCTCAGCCCGAGACGGGCCGAACAGGTGAATTGTGATAGGCTCTTAATTGCAAACAGTCTGACGGGGCCAATCACAGCTTTCTCCCCGTTGCATTCCACAGCAGCAGATAAGAATTGTTTACAGTCCGTTCCTGAGGCTTCTCAGTTCTCAGGAGAGGAAAATCCCTAAGTAAAGGATTTTTCATAAAATATGTTGGCAACAAACAATAAAACCCCTTGCTGCTTTAAAAGAGACAATAAATTCAGAAAGTCCCCTCCCTGGGTTGCAGCTTAGCTTACTCAGTCTCTTATCAGTCTTTTTGGTGTTGGAAATTCCGTGGTTTAGGCCGGGCCTGGTGGGCCACAGGTGCGAGCTGCTGGTGCTCTTTTGGGTGTTCAGTTTAGAGCAGGTTTAAACAGGTCTAAAGAAAAGGGAAAAAAATCCCACAGTCTAGGGAACTTTTTTGCTTCAGCTAGCTAAAACTAATTAAAACAAAGGAGAGCTCCGTCCTGCTGTCTGTCTGTCTGCAGACAACACAGTCCAGGAGGAGGAATGTGGAGGAGTGAGTGCAGTGTCTGAAAACAAACTGCGTGCTTTCTTTTTTTTTTTTTACTCTTTGGAACAAGTCTTAAAGGTGCAAAACTTATTATTCAGCATAAACAGAACAAGACTATTGGGGATAAAAGCATCATATAGTCAACTCAGGACATTCTACTTCTTATACTTATATCGTCAGCTTTCTACTAAAACTAATATATATTTTGACTTTACAAACACATATATTATACATCGAATATACAGCTATACACAGACAATAGCAGTAGCATTCAGCAAACAGTGATATTAACACATAGTTCTCACTTAACAATTAGATCATTTTGAGGTATACATTGTGGGTTTTTATTTTTTTGCATTATTTACTATGTGCAACTTGGTTTTTGAGTAAAAACAACTTTACGAATGGGTTTGATTGTATTTGAGGCAGAATTGATCCAAACTGTCTTTTCTAACAAACCTTTGATATGTACTACTGGGACTTTGTCTCTACTTTATGCAAAGGCTTAGATTGGGTAGGGCTTACTTGGTTAGTAGAGTTTTGGGTGTTAACTAAGTGGCTTTTGTTACATGTTGCTCTTAATTTTTGAAAGATTTTTTACTTAAGGCTTTTAAGGTGGTTTTTATTGGTTTGTTTTATCTTTCGACTTTGTTTGTAGTTGGCGTATGGTAGGGAATATGGTACACTTACTTAATGCTATGTTCCCTAGCCTAGGTGTTGAGAAGGTTGTTTTTGAAATGAATTTTGTTGTTTGACCTAATTTTTTCAGGGGTACTATGTCTTTATAGGATTTGTTTTTTAAGGCTTAGGATGGTGTTATGGGTTGTAGCATGAGGTACAGGGTAGGTTTTTAATTATCTTGTGGTGGCCTTTATTATGGTCAGCACAGCGCTTGCTTTGTCATGTCTGGGGCAGTGTGATGTAGTCAATTTGCTAGGCTTTTTGATACTTGTACTTGGATTACTAATTCAGCCTCCTGCTGGGTTCAGGGTGTCTCCAGCAGGCTGCATGGGTCTGGATAGCTTAGTCCTCTCCGGGACAGATTGTCCAATTCCCAAGCAGTTCTCAGCCGCAAGCAACCTTAGCAAGCTTAAGTGATTTTAGCTCTTTAGTGATTATCAGCTCATTGTGATTTCAGCTCTTAGTTTGCTTGGTGCCACAGGCAGGCAGACGCAGGGAGAGGAGAAGGCCGTGTAGAATTCCACAGCGATGTCTTTATTGAATCTTCTTAGGAGGGTTCCAGTGACAGCTCTTCTACCAGAACCAGGCTAAAACAGCCCTTTATATAGGCTAAAGGGGAATCAGAAATTGTCCAATAGCAAGGGTTAAAAGAAAGTGACCTATGGGGTTACAGAGAGATAAGCAGGGGTCCAAAGGCAGAATAGGGGCTTCTATTCCACATGACTTGGCATTTCCTATCTTTAGGCTTCTGCTCACCACGGGGCCCTTGCAGGCCCTGTGCCTGCTACAGATTATTGCTTACTATACTGTAGGGGCTTCACTCGCTTGGCTTGCTTGATGGCAGTACGTCTCACAGTAGTGGATAATTTGAGAAATACTGTCTATGGTTAAATCTACTCTTCGGTTTCGTGCTCACTTATAGGTGGCATTTTTACTTTGATGATTTGAGGTATCATGGGCTCATCAAGTTAGGAATAACTTTTCTTTGTGTTGTTAATTTAAATCTACCTTTGACACTTATTTTTGTAGCTTGGTTTACTTGCTTATTGTTTTGGTGCTTTTTATTTGCTTTATTCTTGGGGACATGGGCATTTATATGGCAGACTTTTACAGGTACCTTTTTTACCTTGGTAGCAATGTCTTTTTACTCATTAGCAGCTCAAAATGGGGTTTTTTTTTATGTTGCTAATTAGCTTTTTTCACTTTTTTAGCTATCTTTACAGAGTATTGGCTACTATTTATGAATTAGTGTAGAGGTAGAGTTTTGGCTACTTCTTTTTTTCAGTAATGTCTAGGGCTAGTTGAATAGCTTTGAGTTCAGTAAGTTGGTTTGATTTACTTTCTTTTTTGGTGGTTTCTGCCACTTGTCATGTGGGGCTGTATACAGCTGCTTTTTACTTTTGTTTTATTTTTACAGTGTGGCAAGAACTATCAGTAAAAAGAGCGTATTGTGTTTCTTTTGCTGGCAGTTGGTTATATGGTGGTGAGTTTTTAGCACGTGTTACTTTCTGGTTTTTTTATTAGCGAGACTAAAGTTTTTATTTTTTGGCTAGTTTGTAATTATTTTTAGAATTTTAGGGCGATTCACTTTTTTAATACAGGCTCATTGTGTGATGACAGCAATTTATTTGCTCCATGTAGCACTGGTGGCATGGAGTACTGGTAGTCAGGGTGCCAGGAGGAGTTGTGTTTCAGTGCTTATTACTTTTGAGGCAGTCTGGACATTTTTATAGGTTGCTAATTTTTTTTTTGGTTTTTTTTGTTTTTTTTTTTTTTGTTGGAGTATAGTTGGCTTCAGATTCTTTGTAGCTTTGACTACAAAATTTTAGTGGTTGGCTTTGAGTTGTCTTAGGCACTTTCTGCTAAAGGTTCCTAGGATAAACTATGGTTCCTGGCTGCAGAGTAGAGTACATTTTTTTATATTTGGTTTTGTTTTGACTGGGTTAAGGGCTACCACATGAGCGATTTCTTGCTTAATTTGGGTAAAGGTTTCTTGCTGTTCAGGGTTTTAGTGGAAAGTGGATTTTTTACAGGTGATTAGGTAGAGAGGGCCTACAATTTTACTGTACTCAGGAATATACATTTTTTAAAAACTTATGGCGGTTAGGAAAGCTTGTGGGTTTTTTTTGTTGGATGGTGGAGACATTGCTGTGATTTTGTTGATGACATTGGTGGGTGTCGGAACCCAGGAAATTCCTCTGGCTGCCCTGGAGGACTCGAGACCCTGCCCAGGGGGCTCAGAGACCTTGGCACAGAGCCCAAGACCCCTGTGCCTTTGATTTAGCCCTTGGAAAAAACAATTACCAACCTTATATGAAGAATTACAAGCCACAAAAGTTTAAGTAGAATGATAGTGAATTTATCACAGGGTGAAAAATAGATTTTTGGGGTTTTAAGAATGGGGGTTCAGGGGGCAAGATGGAGGAATCTGAGCGTGTCCCAGGGGGCAAGATGGAGGAATCTGAGCATGTCCAGCCTTTCTCCTTCTTCTTCTTGGCCTCCATCTTCTGCTGCGGTGTTGGCACTTTTAGATTGGTTTAGAGTAGAAGCTCACTGTCTAACATAGGTAATAGGTATTGGAAAGTAATTGTAAATATTGTACACATAGTTTTTAGTACAAAAAGATAACACCGCCCTGGGGGCAGGCAGAGTGCTTCTGACTGTCTTGTTGAGTGGACCTTGGCAGGTCAGGAGAAAGAATTTTATAGATAAGATACAATAAACAACCTTGAGACCGAGAAATTAAGAGTTCTGACTCCTTCTTCGACTGCCAGGCTGGGAAAAGAGACTTTCTAATGTATCTCGGGGTCACTCTGACCAGCTAGAGTCCCGAGAGGTGGGAATCTGAAGCCGTCTATTTTGTTACTTTACTCTCAGAAATTGGATTTTTTGAGCAGGTCTATTAACTTTGTTCTTTTTGATGGTGAAGCCAGCTTTTAGGAGAATTTTGATGTTTTTTTCTCTTGTTTTAAACACTTTTGTTGGTTTTTTTCTACACAGTGATGTCATCAATACATTGTAGATGTTTTGGAGCTTTACTCTTTTTTAGTGCACTTTGGATCAGTCTATGGCAGAT
Source organism: Serinus canaria (assembly GCF_022539315.1). Lineage (NCBI taxonomy): Eukaryota > Metazoa > Chordata > Aves > Passeriformes > Fringillidae > Serinus > Serinus canaria. Next base: position 17,922,732 of record NC_066342.1, read on the forward strand.
GGTAGGACTGTGCTGCCACCCCCAAGGCAGTCAGTTTTGGGTGTACTGCATGCTTTTTTAGTTGAAGGCAAACTGAGACTTGTATTTTGTTGCTAGAGGAATGGAGAAAAATGCATTGGCAATATTGATAGTGGCATACTACTTCGCTGCTTTGGACTTTAGTTTGTACTGCAGTTTTAGCATGTTTGGCACAGCAGCGCTCAGTGGTGGAGTCATTTTATTCAATGTACAGTAGTCTACAGTCAATTTTTATTCTTTTTCAGATTTGCGTACAGGCTAAATGGGGCTGTTGAAGGGTGAGTGGGTCTTGCTGACCACCCTTTGGCTTTTTAGCTCACAGATAATTTTGTGGATGGGGATTACGGCATCTGAATTGGGTACTGTCAGTGATGTACTGTTGAGGTGGTAATTGGTACTCATTGTTCTTTTACTTGTAGGAGTCTAACTGCAGATGGGTTTTTTGATAGTCTAGGTAAGGTGTTTAATTGCTTGATGCTTTTTGTCTTTATAGCAGCTTTCCTAAATGTTCATTAGAGTTATTTTGGGTCTTTGAAATACTCACTTCAGAGGAAATCTATGCTTAAAATGCATGGGGCCTCTGGGCTGGTCACAATAGGATGTTTCTTTTACTCATTTCTAGTCAGGCTTACTTTAGCTTTTACTAAAGTAAAATCTTGTGATCCCCCTGTCTCACTAGCAATAGAAACAGATTCTGCCCCCACATGACTTGATGGGATTAATGTGCACTGCGCACCAGTGTCTACTAAAGCTTTATGTTTTTGTGGTTCAGATATGCCAGGTTATTAATTTGCACAGTCTAAAACCACAGTTTTCCTTAGCCTCTACTTGGTTAGAGTCAGGGCTTTTTTTAAGCTTGGTTATCCTTCTTTCCCTGGGCATATGTCTTGGAGACTTTTTTAAGGGGATTGACAATATTGTCATTATCAATATATATGGCAATTTGGTTATGGGTCACTGGAGCTGCTTTTCTTTTGGAACTTCTCTGAGTCCTTAGTTCACACACTTGTTCTGCTAGGGCAGCAGTAGATTTTCTATTCTATTTCTTCATCATGTTTTTTCTGCAATTGCGTAGGAAGAACTATAGCTCAGCTCGTGGGGTGTACCTTCTCTCCCCATCTGGGGAACATCTGTGTTGGGTACTAGAATCTTTGATTTGTACTCCTGAGATTTGAAGAAAGCCTTCTTTAATTTTTTTTTTTTTTGAGTTTCTTGTGATTCTCTGTCACCGACATGTTTTATGAAAAATCCTTTCCTTAGGATTTTTCCCCTCCTGAGAAACTGAGAGGCCTCAGGAACAAACTGTAAACAATTCTTATCTGCTGCTGTGGAATGCAACAGGGGGAATCTGTGATTGGCCTCATCAGGCTGTTTCCAATTATGGGCCAATCACAGATCACCTGTCCTGTTACCCCGTTCAGAGGGGTCCCAAGATGAGGGAAGAGACGACAAAGTTGACTCCATGTATCAGAAGGCTTGATTTATTATTATATGATATATAAGATATAAAAACTATACTAAAAGAATAGAGAGAGAAGGATTTCACTACTAAGCTATGCTAAGAATAGAAAAGGAATGTGTAAACTGAGGTCTTCTCAGACTGAGACCAGCCGGACAGGTGAACTGTGATAGGCTCTTAATTGGAAACAGTTTGACGGGGCCAATCACAGACCTCGCCTGTTGCATTCCACAGCAGCAGATAAGAATTGTTTACAGTTTGTTCCTGAGGCTTCTCAGCTCTCAGGAGAGGAAAAATCCTAAGTAAAGGATTTTTCATAAAACATGTCGGTGACACTGTCCGGCTGGTCTCGGTCCGAGAGAAGACCTTTGTTATTCATTCCTTTTCTATTCTTAGCTTAGCCTTGTAGTGAGATCCTTTCCTCTATTCTTTTAGTATAGTTTTAATATATTATCTATCTTAGAATAATAAATCAAGCTTCTGATACATGGAGTCAACTTTCTGGTCTCTTCCCTCATCCTGGAACCTTTGTGGTAAAGACCACAATTCTCCTCCATCTTGTCTTCTAATTTTTGCAGACGTGTTTCTACTGCTGCGATTCTGGCATGTGTTGGGCTATGTATAGTAGTTGTATATGCTCAGAGCTTCTTTCCCATATTAAGTACAGTCTTACTGGCATTTTGCTTCATTATTGTTAAAGTAGAAGCGTATTCTTGTGGCTTAAGTTGTATAAGTTTTCGCTACATCATGGATGTACATGGTACTGTGAATAATGCCAATCACTTGTTTTTAAATTTTAAAAGTTTGATAGCAATAAAATGGTTCTAAAAATAGTAATATAATTAGAGTAATAGAAACTTGGACAATTAGGATTTAGGACAATATGAGACAATAAAAAACAGAGTTACAGACATCTGGGTACCTTTTTCTGGGCAAAATAAGCCTGAAAAAGGACACACATTAACAGAGGATTAACCCTTAAAAACAATAGCCTGTTGCATATTTGTATAACTCATACATGATGCATAAATTCCATTCAAACAAAAGATTCTGTCTGGTCAGTGTCAACTTCTTCCTCTTACTCCTAATGGCGTCTTCAGGGCTGAGCGAGATGAGAAGAAGTCAGTTTCTTCTGATAAGAGAGCAATAAATTCTATTTCTCTGAAAGATTTAGGTGTCCTGTGGCTGCTATCTCAGCGTGAGTCCTTTCTTTTAAAAAAAGTATCTTACGTAGCATAGTTTCTATTTGAACATTATGTTATAACCTAAAACTATGTTTAACCCACTACATAAGAAAATTAACACAGCATAACTTTCTAACATAATACATATAATATTCATTTTAATATTTGCAAAAAGCCAATCATAAAATACACATTTTTCACAGTACTAAGTCTGGATTTACAATGTTTACGTTATCTGAGAAGACAATCTCTGCCACTGCCATTTCCCTCAAGCATTGAATTTCTTGTTATATGGTTTTTTTACTGAGTGTGCTGCATATGGAGATTGTCTGCACACAGGTATTTTTGTGCTACACTTCCCAGGACCCGTGGCCAGAGGCTGTGAGGGTTAGCCCCCTCATCATTCTTTGGTCAATGACGGGATTATGTGATAGGGATCTTAAATGCATTGCTTCACTACTGTCCAAAACTGTAGCCTTGCTTGCAGCATCTCAAAGATGGACTAACCAACTAATTATAGATTTATCAGGTCTTTGAGTGTAATTCTTTTTTAGGCTACGAAGGTCCTTTAGGTAATAGGATTTAATAGTGGCTTTTGATGTTTTGTCAGTTGCTTTGACTTTGGCTTTTGTATCAGTAATTGGTGTTGAGGGTCCTTCCCCCAGATCATCATTGTCGGTTACTGGCTAATTGGTTTTGTTTGTGTGCTTTTTTTTTTTTTGCGGCAACTGCCAGTGGCTTAGGCTTACTGTCTGGTTTAGCTGCAACTTGAGTAGCTGGGGTGTTGGCTGCAGCCTGAGTGACTGGGGTAGCTGCTGATTTATCTCGCTGCCCCCCTGCCTCTATCTGCTGCTTTACAGTGCCTAGCAGTGTGCGATAAGCATAGGCCAGGGCCTAGCTTATTGTAATAGGCCTTTTTTTTTTAGAGCCATCATGGCACATTTCTTTTAGGTATTTCCCCACCTCAGTTGGGTTCTGAATTTGTCCATGTGGAAAATCCCAGTCTACAGGGTCAGAAAATTTTTTCAGGGTTTGGCTCATATTTTCCTATTTTCTACACCATTCAGGATTTTCCACGCCTGCGTCTACTTCTGGGTCAGGGGTCTCATCAGCTCCTCTGGACATCTCAGCCCTCATTCTAGAGAAGCTGCAGACCATATAAAGGAAGCTTACTAGATTAAATACCAGAAAGATGGTCTCTTTAACATTCAGGGGAAACTGAACATTCTCAAAAAGTGACATAACAGATTCAAAGGAGAAGAAGGAAAGGAAAGGCTGGAAAGCTTCATTCCTTGCTCTTCTTCTAATAAACTGGGTGCAATTACTAATAAATTATTAAAACATATTATTGGAACTGGGATGCAGGGTAGGACAAAGGAATTACAAACCATACATATCGTAAACAGACTTCAGTATTTTTGTAAACACCTTATAAATTATTATTACTAAGCCCAGCACAATAGCTATTCGAATCCATGCCCCTCTACTGTAACAACTATGTGTTAGGGACAATAATCTTAGTGACTAGAAAGGTATCAAAACTTTTAAAAAGTCTAGAGACTAGAGCTACATGAAGGCTTCCACTCTAAGAGACATATTGAATTTAAGTAACATGGCTACTGACTGTTTTAGCCTACTACAGAGCAAGCACAACCAACATGCAATCAATAAAGGTTTTTTCACTTTTTTGGTCCACGCATTGGGCGCCACTAGATGTATTTGTCCTGGTTCAGAGCAAATTTGGGAGAGAACCCCCAAAGAGGCTCCTCTAGGAAAGCAGATTCAATTGGCCCCTCCCCCCAACCAGGTCGAGAAAAATACCTCCTTCAAGAAAAGTGGGAAAAAACTTGTTTATTAAACAATAAAACCTAAACAATATTAAACAATAAAACCCCTTGCTGCTCCAAAAGAGATGACAAACTCAGAGAGTCCCCTCCCTGGGTTGCAGCTTAGCTTACTCAGTCTCTTATCAGTCTTTTCAGTGTTGGAAATGCCACGGCCCAGGCCCGGCCCAGTGGGCCACAGGTGCGAGCTGCTGGTGCTCTTTTAGGTGTTCAGTCCAGAGCAGGTTTAAACAGGTCTAAAGAAAAGGGAAAAAAATCCACAGTCTAGGGAACTACTTTTCCTCAGCTAGCTAAAACTAAAACAAAGGAGAGTTTTGTCCTGCTGTCTGTCTATCTGCAGACAACACAGTCCAGGAGGAGGAATGTGGAGGAGTGAGTGCAGTGTCTGAAAACAAACTGCGTGCTTCTTCTCTCCCCGCTTCACTCTCGGAAGAAGTCTTAAAGGGGCAAAACCTATTATTCAGCATAAACAGAACAAGATGATTTGGGATAAAAGCATTATATAGTCAACTCAGGACACCTGTAAAGTCTGAGTCAATGACACCTGGATGCACAAAGATTCTTTGGAGGGTGGCACTAGATCTTCCCACAAGCAGCGCACTGAATCCTTGACCCAAATATCCAAAGGCATCCAGAGGAACCTTATATACATGACAAGATTCTAAGATGATTGTTGCTGTGGTGTGTACATCCACCCTGGCTGCTCCGTGGGTGCTATCCCTAAGCTGGCTGAGTAAGCCTGTGCCGGTACCATGCCCTGGGGAATAATTTGTGTCGGAGTGTAGTTCCCCTTTGTGCTCATCTTCCCATTTCCCAAACCTACCAAAAGCTGACCATTGGCAAGGGATTTAGAGTTACATTGATTTGCATAATGACCTGGTTTTGCATATTTAGCACACAAGAAATTAGTCTTATTTCCTTTCTGTTTCTGTGTTCCCTTTTTTTGCTTGCCCTTATTTTTCACCTGTTTCTGTTGTCCATCCCCCGAGGATGTCCAACCTGGCTGTAAAGCAGCCACCGAAACAGACACTTTGTAGTCTACAGAACCTACTTTAGAACATGCTTGGACCATGTCTGTTAATGTTGGGTCACCTGGAAGAGCATATATGATCTTCCTACAATCATTGTGTTGTCTCTTGCTAATTGCTTGCATAACATCTGCCTCAAATTATCATGCTCAACCTGTTTTTCCAGGGCTGCTGCAATGTTCTTAACGAATGGTAGGTGTTGGAACCCAGGAAATTCGTCTGACTGCCTTAGAGGACTTGAGACCCTGACAGGGGGCTCAGAGACCTTGGCACAGAGCCCAAGAACCCTGTGCCTTTGATTTTGACCCATGGAAAAAGTTAACAACCTTTAATGAGGATCTGCAAGCCACAAAAGTTTAAGTAGAATGATAGTGAATTGATCACAGGGTGAAAATGTAGGATTTTGGGGTTTTTAGAATGGGGGTTCAGGAGGCAAGATGGAGGAATCTGGGCGTGTCCAGTCTTTCTCCTTCTTCTTCTTGGCCTCCATCTTCTGCTGTGATGGTGGCACTTTTGGATTGGTTTAAGGCTGAAACTCACTGTCTAACCTAGGTGATAGGTATTGGAAAGTAATTGTAAATAATGTACTGTACACGTAGTTTTTAGTATAAAAAGATAACACTGCCCTGAGGCCAGTCAGTGTGCCTCAACCCGACCTGCCAGACAGACCTCAGCAGGTTGCAGAAAGAATGTTATAGATAAGAAATAATAAACAACCTTGAGAACGAGAACAGAAGAATCCTGACTCCTTCTTCGACTGCCAGGCTGGGAAAAAGAGACTTTTACATATCTCAGAGTCACTCTGACCAGCAGAAATTCTGAGAGGTAGGAATGGTTCTCTTATTCCTTGAGTTATTGTTACATATCGTGGCTTGGGAGCAGCTGTTTCTATAGCTTTTAACAGTGCTCCCAAGCCTATCTTTTGATTCTGCTCAAGAATGGCAAGGTCCCAGGTAGCCTGAAGATCAGGATTAGAGAAGGCATTCTTCCCCATGAGAGCATCCACTTGGATCATTGATGCTTTCT